>NC_091549.1:32544910-32569910 GCF_042767895.1 Penaeus vannamei
GTCAAGCGGCACATATGAAAATGACACCGGGGTTTGTTACCTGCGAAGTGGCAGATCGAAGAAAGGTCTGATTTTTTTCTATTGGAGTTCTTTCGAAATCCATTAGCCACTGTCAAATCTGATGATTTGTACCATATGATTACCACACAAGGTTCACGGAATCGGTCATTAGAAGGTCAGTAAAGGTCTGAAAAAGGTGTTCACATAGAGGTCAGACTCACAAAAGATATCAGTCCTAAAAATATAATAATTATTTAAAGATTAGCGTTGCTTAAAAGTTCAAGCTTGTAAGTCATGGTTCCAAAAAAGTAACAACCCCACAAAGGAAAAAAATCATTATAAAGTCAAGAGATCAGGCTCATAAACGAATAAGGCTGCATACTCTACCAAAGTAGGAAAAATGTTTAATGGCACAATAAAATCGTGATAACGTCACCAAAAGGTATAACTTAAAAAAAGTAAGAAAAAGGTGGTTACAATAAGGGTCAGGTCTTAAAAGTTGTCACGGAAAAAGGTCAAGGCCATAACGTCATCATCACTCATGAAATTCTTCCTTGACTAGCAATATATTGTGACTTCTTGAAACATGGACAGATATTTGTTACTGGGTTTCTAGCCTTTTATTAGCCTGGGAACCAGGCTAATAAAGGCTAAAACATGGTAAGTGCAGCAGTTTCTAAGGTTTTACTTTCTGGCGTCCATCTCTTCTAGGAATAATACAGAAAGTAGTATGTTCTTACAGTGCAACATTTTATTTTGCCACAATGTGAACTATGAAAGATAAGAGTTAGTTACTTCGAAAACAAAGTGGAGTCTGGTTGCCAGCGTCTGACACCGAAGTCGAAACACCCAAATTGCTTCAGATTATGCATCGAAGGACGTTTGCGATGTATCGCCTCAGAAGCTGACGAGTGGACTCTCAGGCTCTAGAAATGTGGTTCCCAAACTCTACTCATGTACTCCTAAAGTCTGACAACGCCATTATCGCACATCTTGAAAATTACTAGAATTTGTTTCTAAATATTTCAAATTGTAAATTGAACAATAAACAATACTGGAGTTAAAAGCATCACTGAATCTTGCAAAAGCAAGATAGTAAAATAAGATCAATTTATTAATTACAGAGAGATACATTGCAAAAAGAATAGGACTTACCTATGTTCATATTAATTACTGATTTATGGAAATGTAGAGTTCCTAACAAGTGCCTTTACCTGAAATACTTCTAGGGAAATATCTTTAGAAGACAATAATGTCATAAAAGTGGAGAAATGATAACCGTAAGTTAATTACACAGAAAAGGTTTGGTGATCAGAAATACTGATCACTTATCATCTTGGGAAAGGGTTCTCAATTTTTTTTTGGGGGGGCTGTGATCCCTGCAACTTACGTGAGCAGATTCACGACCCACACCCCCAGCAGCAAAGCGTTTATGACACGTGCCCTACGAAGGGATACTGACGGCATTTTAACAAACAGACATGTCGTTCGGCGACAATTATTTTATCTTGGTTTATGCGTTTACGTTTTTCTAACCTGGCTATAACATTGCGTTTCTGTATCTGTAAACTCTGGAATTTTCTGTGGGATTTTCTTTTTACTGTTAAGAGTTATAACGGCAGTTTGAGTATCCCACAGCGTATAAAAATAAATTATGAATTTTCATATATATTTATAACATAAAATATCAGAATTTGTTTTATTATTGCCTATAATAAGCATTGATGGCAACTCAACTCCATCTCTTCTATGGAGTTGTTGACGTCATAACGCATCAAAACATGATTGGTGGGATTAACTAGCTCCTGCACATGAGCAAGATTTAATTTTGAGCTTATAAGTTATTGCTGGACCAGAGGTGGATTAAAAGTTGATCCTGGACACTGACATTGCACATGCGCACTAGAGCTGGATTAAACTTTAATACTGGATTAACTCTTATGGCACGTACATAAGACGCCCATATTCATATTCGGTTGTTCTGCGTATATCATGTGTATTGTTTGCAAACTTGCAATGTTATCGTTTCTTTCTCTTTAATATGTTATGTATATTAGAAATTACTTCTACAATGTTATCATTTCTTTCTCTTTTATATGGTATGTTTATTAGAAATTACTTCTAAGAATTTATAAATATTATTGTATTCTTTTGAAATATCACTTTTTCCTTATACTTGCTGCACTAACTGTTTGCTTATTCACACATGCATGTCGGCTACTTTAAGACCATCTACTTGATCGTTCTAAACGAAATTCACTCTAGGATTATGAGATGTACAAGTGCCATCCCTCTGACACATAACCGAACATGGAGGACAGCGACGACCGCAATTAGGCAGTCCGACGTGCCGAACTAACGAACAATAAACACAGGTAAACAAGATTTGCGTAATGTTGACTTCACCGGTCCAGATGAAGGTCGCGGCAGACGGGAGACGAGAGAGAAGGGAGGCAGACAACAGAACAAGAAGACGCTTTCAGGTCACGTGTCCCGGGCTGTGTGCTATTGACTATTTCCCGTGTTTTCGGAACTAATACCAGTAAACCACACAGTCACAGTCACACAAATCGTGACCATGACCGTGGGTGACCGTAAAAGTGAAGAGTTAGTCCAGGAGCCCCGAGACATTTGTTTCATATCTCGAGTACGAAAGGTTTGAGGCCTCGAATGTATGCATCTATTATAGGAAACCCCAAAAAGGCAATTCTTAGGTTCTGCAATTCTGCGCAGCACCCAGGCGGCGCCACTAAAGACCCCCTAAATGGGACTCTTAATTCACAATTTGATTACGTCTTTCAAACTTGTCTTAAAATGTTCTCTGTATGAATGGAAATCAGAATTCCCAATTCTTAAGTGTTCAATTTGTGTATTAGGTCGCTTAAGAACGACCGAATTAACGCTAATTATCATTTTTAATTTACAGTTTGAGTACATCCATGAAACAAATGGCAATGTATTCCTTAGGTCATCCTAAATCAAGATCAGTCATTCTTAAGTATCCATTTCATGTATTAATACACTTAAGAAAGCAAAATGTACTCTTTGACCCCGTCCCTGGCAAGGTGAGTGTTAGTTCACAATTTGAGTACATCTTTCAAATTGGTCTCAAACTGTTCAATAGATAATGTGTTATTTTATTATTATTATTATTTTTTTTTTTATCAAGAACAGCAATTCTTAAGTGTCCATTTCATGCATTGACCCACTTAAGAATGCAAAATTTACTCTGAGACCCACCCTTAGGAAGGTACCAATACTATCCACACTGACAAAAGGGACAATAATAGATTGTATACAAACACAATGTTTTATTTTTTTTTCTAATAAACTGCACAAAAATGTACTTAATATGCAAGAATTATGCTCTACCGCCTATCAATAATTAAATCTAAAATCTTGGAACAAAAAACAATTTTTGATTTAACGAAATGTAAATTTTATCAAAATTAATATCTAAATGCATATATGAGACACAAAATATTTACTTGAAAGTTAACTGTAAAAAAACACTCTTCTATGCAAAAGTATAGCGAAATAAGTGTTATTTTTTATCTGATAGTTACTGATCAGGATCCCTGAAACCCTTCCACGGATCCCCTAGCAGTGCGCGGACCCCAGGTTTAGGACCCCTGCTTTAGCGAGTGTAAGCTGTAAGCAGCATAGGTAAATGAGTGCATTAACATTCGTATAGGAACAGAAGACCGAGAATGTCTGTTTCTTCATATACTCTTCTATGCATTTAATTTTATAAATTAAAAGAGAAGTGTCAAAGTTTGCTTAGACTTTTTTTAACACTTTACTTAACAGGGCTTACACTGCTACACTTGAATGCACTGTTGTTACTAGATAAACTAGCTCGATACCTCTAGGGCGGCCGCGAATTTAGTCGGCCAGCTGTACCTGATTTGTTTCTGCTTATTCTATATCACCCACTCTATAATCATCTGTGTAAAAAGAACCGTTGCAACTAATCGAAGAGAATAATTCTCTCTGTTCCTCCATCTCCCTCTCATTCTCTCCCTACCTCCCTCTCCCTCTCTCCCTCCCTCTCCCATTGCCCGTGCGTATTTTCTTTCTTCTTCCGCCCTCCCTGCCCCCCTCGTTTCACCTCGCAGGAGCCGAGAGAGTACCTTTCCGGCGCCGCGACCTGAACCCCCTCCTTCTTAGGTCAGGCTCACCCTAGAGCTTCTCGTGTTCAAAGCGATAATAGCATTTCATTCGTCTTTGTAGTCGTCTATCACGGCAGATTGTTCCTTTCTTTTTTTGCATTTCCATTATCATTATTTTTTTGTTTTCTCTTCATTTCATTTAATCCTTTTTCATTCTTATTTCCGTTATTCATCTCTCCCCCCCTCTCTCATTCACAATTGTTCGACAGTTAAGGTTTCGTTTATTACAAATTCCAAGGCTTTTCTCTCATGTGTATGAGTATGCTTGTCCATAAATGGAATGATGAACTAAAATGTGAACTAAATGACATTATTTTCACTCCCTTTCACCCATTTCAAACATTGGACTGTTAAACATCTGTCTATTTCTCTTCTCTCTCTCTCTCCTCTTTTTATCTCCCCTCCTCTCTCTCTCTCTCTCTCTCTCTCTCTCTCTTGTCTCTTTATCTCCCCTCCTCTCTCTCTCTCTCTCTCTCTCAATTTTCTCTAACCTCTCTCAATTACTCACTCACTCACTCATTCTCTCTCTCCCTCCCTCTCCCCCTCTGAGGAACAAGGATTACCTTCCCACGTCTCCAACGCTAGGGATTCCAGACCCAGACTTGAGAGCTACAACACATTCGATCTCGGGTCACGGGGTGACCGAGACGGCTCCCTCTGGGAGTTCCTGCTCGGCGCGCCTCTTGGGCTCCCCTTGCCCACAACTGCACCGCACGAGACACAGCCCACGCCACACTACCTTCCACTTCTACCAATAAATAGCCAATGCAGAATTATGTCTCCATAACCCACCAAAGTCAGGGGAAAACAAAACCCTGACAAAGTGGTGGCAGACGGCGGTAAGTCGCTGTATGCAGCTGCGACACGAAGTACAAGCCTCCGAAAAAATGTAAGTACACCATGGGCACTTCTTTTCTTTCCCCTTTCTTCGCATTTGTGTGCATGTGATTTTTTCACAAGTGCAGTGATTTTTTTTTTCAAATATCTGAACGTGTCTGCGCAAAGTGCGTTTTCTTTCCTTTTTTTCTAGTATCTGCCATGTTGTTTTTCCTCATGGTAAATCGTCGTCTTTTTAAGGGAATCATTCCCAATTTTTATCACTTGCGAGAGTCATTTCTTTCTTTGGCGTGTTTTTAAAAAATCTAACTCGATCATGCTAGAATTAATATAGATTCGTTGTCTATCCCTCTTGATATTCTAAAATGTGGGTGAACTATACCGTGCATTTTTCTCTAAATTAATCATACTAAGCCACACGACTAGAGGTATAAGTATTGTCATATTCTTGGCACCTATCTTATTCTCATTAACCGACGCTATATCGACGTTAATTTCGTATATTTTTTTCGGCTTGGTTTGATTATGCATATGTGGGATATTTTTGAATATTTAAATAATTTAGTTGAATTACGCACAAACATTTTCTCTTTCCCCACGCTTCCCACCTAACCCTGTTCCCACACCCTCCCGCTATTACCATCCCTACCGTCCTAAACCCCCTCCCTCCCTCTTAACCCCCACCCGTTATTCACCTCCCTCTCTATCTAAACTCAATATTTCTGTTCAGGCCACTAGCGTTAAATTTTATGTCGTGATATTTTAAACAAAATGTTAAAAGAATGCATTCGATATAATTTTCATCTGACCTAGTCTTAATGACCATATTTTGACCGCGAGCGACCTGTTTTAATGACCTTTTCTGTCTTTGTGATTCCTAGGTTTATTCTCCGATATTATCTTGAAGTAAAGCTTCGAACATTTTATATTTAGGTTTTGTTCTTTGGTTTCAATTATAGAGTATTTCATTGTATAATAATTGTAAAAAAAATAAAGGTTACTACTTCACGGATTTCGCCTATCACGTTTTTTTTGGGGGACGTAACCCCCGCGAAAAACGAGGATTCACTGTAAAGTGTTATTCTTTATTCCATTTATTGGTAATTTGATTATTTAATTTCTAGATTATCGTGTACTTATTTTTTCACAATATTATTTGATTTTATATCTACTAGCTCTTGCTATTTTTAATGAATATTTGGATAATAACCTCACTAGACCTTACTAAGGTAAAATATCCCTCCCTTACCATCTGACTTCGCCCGACTTAAATTACATTCAGGCTATTTGTGTTTACATTTTATTCAGTTATCTCCGTGTTAGAGATTAATTATATTATACAGATACTACGATTTCATACTTTTCGTGATTTTCGCTTTCATAAGTCATCACTAAATGAGAAATTACCTTGGTTATCCTAATGATTTTCCATTTATTTCCCTCAATACGCTGACCTGATTTTCGAAACATTTGCTTCATTAACCAATCTTAATCACGAACCCCACCTCATCATTATTACATTGTCCTCGGTGACGACCCCCATCTGGGTATGGACATGTAACTAGTGTTAAGTTAATGTTAAGTTCTGTATATGCTGAGCTGCACACTTATTGCCAGAGGCGATTTCAGCGCCGCGCCGTGCCTTTTTATAAGACTATATGTGAGAGATGAGATTATCGCTGGTATTCCCCAAGAAGATGGGATGCCCAATTTGCATTCTGCATATGAGCTCGTCGATGATATATCCCTTCTACGGTTGGGTCCGTCATCACTTTTCCTCAGGGAATTTCTTTTAAGTATATGTCATTTACAGCTGTCAGTTGTCCAAGGGAAACTGACCCAAACCCACTTGCATCATGTGTTGCTCTGCAAGCCTTAGTCTGTTCTGCAACAGACCTGTCACCATTTCACTCATTTTATGTACTAATTAAAGTAACATTTTTATGATTTCTCATAGCAGTTGATTAATGTTGCAGTTAAAGTAAGTTTATTGTTATTACCGTGAATGTTCTTTTCATGCAGTCAGATTTGTGATTATTTTCATTGCGTGCAACCCACATTCCCACCCACGCCTACATACCTGACCCTGACCCCCATCCTCACCTATAACTCTTTTACCCCCCCCCCACCTCATCCTTCCCCTAGCCTCCTGTCCACCTACTCCTCGTCCCCTTAGCTTATTCATTCCAACTCTCACGCCATTCTATTTCTTTTTTACTCTCGCTCTTCCTTTGACATATTACTAATGACTCATAAAAAAAATATTTATCAGCGTTCTTTTTTCTATTTGTGTACTTAACTCTGACTTACTCATTTCATAACTCACCGATTCATTAAAACTCGTCTACTCATCACCCACGCAACCACATGCGCACATCATCCCGCAGAAACCCGTTAATTGCACAAGAATTACATGCGTACTGTTTCCGAAAAGATAACCGACTTGCGCCAATCGTGTATTCTTGTCTTGCATGACGTTTTATCGTGCATATGTTGTCTTGAGAAAGCATATTTGATGTAATGAGTCGCTCCTGAAGTATGAGGACTGCATTACCAGTTTTCATTAACGCTTTGCCTCGAATTGCTGTTGGTGACATGTGATAGACAACTTCACTGAAGTGAGATAGAACATTTACTATTAGTCAGACGTATACCGTATGCACTATTGCGCTGCACACAACTGAACTCTGCATTGTTACATTTTTATTTCTTTTTTTTTCCAAGGAAGTTCGTCGTTCAAGACAAGTCCTTGCGGACTGCGACACCTTTTGCTTCCTTGTAGTTTTGCACAATGCTTATCTCTTGTAGATTTTCACCTCCAGCTATCGGAGGCAATTGCAACTCAAGCAAGTCCTCGCGGAATATTGCAATTGTCTCCCTAAGCATGTTGCTCTGTCTATCCTTGGACAGTGAATTATTGAAAAAAATAAATAAAAATGGAAAAATCATGCAAATAATTGAATTAATATTGTCATTGCAATGTGATATATTTTTATCATATCTTACAGGCCCACTATTTGCTTTCCTGTCTCTGCCCCGGAGTACTTCTTTCAGAGAACGCCAGCACCTGCTCTCCCTCCCCCCCCCCCCCTCTCTCTCTGTATCATTCTCTCTCTGTCTCCTTCCTTCCCTTCTCTCTCTCTCTCCCACTCCCCCCCCCTCTCTATCTCTCCCACTCCCCCCCCCCTTTCTCTCTCTCCCTTCCTCCCTCCCCCTTCTCTCTCTCTATCTGAGGAACAAGGATTACCTACCCACGTCCCCAATGCTAGAGATTCCCAACCTAGCCTTGAAAGTTACAACACATTCGATCTCGGGTCACGGGCTGACCCGGACGGCTCCTCCGGAAGTGTACCATGCGTGCCCTCGCTCGGCGCGCCCCTGGGCTCCCTTGCCCACAACTGCACCACACGAGACAGCCCACACCAAGCTACCTACCACCTCTTCAGAATAAACCTCCAAACCAGAATTGTGTCTCCATAACCCACCAAAATCAGGCAAGAACAAAATCCTGACACTCTTTCTCTCTCACTCCCTCCCCCCTCTCCTCTCTCTCTCTCTACTTTTCTCTCCTCTCTCACTCACCCACTCACTCCCTCCCCCCCTCTCCTCTCTCACTCACCCACTCACTCCCTCTGACCCCCCCCCTCTCTCTCTTTCTCTCTCCTCTCTCTCCCTCTCCTCTTTCTCTCTCCATTTTTTTCTCTCCTCTCTCTCAATCTCTTCCTCTTTATCTCCTCTCCTCTCTCTCTCTCCTCTTTATCTCCTCTCCTCTCTCTCTCTCCTTCTAATCCCCCCCCTCTCTCTCTCCTCTCTCTCCCTTTCTCTCTCTTTATCTATCATCCTCTCTGAATCTGAGTCTAACCGCCGTGGTGATTGGACCATGCCTTCTCATGGTCCCGCAAAGTCAAAGGGTAATCTGACCCCTCCCCCCGGGTTTGAGGGGCCAACCAGGGGGCCTCCCTGGTGCTTTCTTCGGGCAGCTAGCACGAGCTCTTTTCCCCAGAGTGAAAGGGGTAATGTGCCGCCCCCCCGGGTACCGGGACCTCAGCCCTAGGGTATGGGCCCCCTGGCAGCATGGGTCAGAGCTGCCTCCCCGCCCACGAGGATAGGCACCCCCATGGCAGCCAGGATCAAGGCTGCCCCCCGGCCCAGGGTGAGGGGCCCATTAGCAGTAACAGTGATAACAGTGTAAAATGTGCATCAATCTGAAAGAGCAATTTATCAGCTCGGCAGCTTAACACAATTCTGTGTTTCGTTGCTATCAAAAAGTCTTGGCCACGGTCGGTCATGTGTGATAAAATAAAAAAAATTACAGACCGGCTGAAATCGAACAAGCCCATGACATTGTGATCAGTTTATCAGACTCCAGAAATCCCAGGAGCACGACAAGGGACACTAAACGAATGACAAACATTATCGTGCACATTATGATTGATCAGTGTGTAGATAATCAAAACATAGTGTTTGCAGCAACTACAACGGACACTACCCCAACAGACAGGTCACTTCCTAAGAAATCAGGAAATTCTATTCCTTTTGTAAAGTTTTTTTTTTTTTTTTTTTTTTCCCAAATACTACAGTCCAAAGAACACAGACCTGTAATGGGCCTTCCTTCACAGACCAAAATCTAATTGAAAACAAAATCGACTTGCTGATCAGAATGTTCTCCGAACAACAGTCGACTATCAATAAATTAATGGGGCAAAAACAAGCAGAGTACACATCGGTTACACAAGAGCCGATCCCCCCTAACCCCCATCCCCCACCCGTGATCAGACCACATATGAAACCTTTCCATTCACATCTCCCAGCCTCCAGGCTAGTACAGTGGTAACGTGTCGGCTTCTCATCCGAGGGGTCGGCGGTTCACGCCCCGCCCAGGCGCGAGAAGTTGCAGTTGTCACCCGGAGGTTACTGCTGTGGCTGGGCACCACGGTGGGTAAGGACTAAGCTCTGTCGCATCAGCACTCGCTGACACACGTTGATCGAGTCGACATTTGTCGGCACAGGCCGGGCTCCCCCATAGCCCGGACGAGGCTCAGCTTCGCATATCGGACTTATCCTTATCCTTATCACATCTCCCCGTCACAACGGCCCCTACCTCCACCCAAAACCCCTCATCCATACCCTCCATACCCATACCCGCGACCAGCAATCCTCTCCTCCCAATACCTTCCCCTCCCTGCCCGCGGCCAGCCAGACGCCCCCGCCTCCCCAAAGTCAACTAAGAGCCCTCCTGCCGTGAGTCCCAAAACCAACACGCCAAAGAAGACCATGGTGGAAGCTTCTACACAAGTAACATGAAGATTTAGAAAAAAACAAAATAACAGGAGTAACAATCAAAGAGAACAACTCGACCCCAAACACCACTGGGAGGAAACAGCTCAGCAGCAGGTGCAAGGGGCTACCGCCCTACATGCTGCCCCCACCCCCCTCCTCCAGCAGCGCCATCAGCTGCTGGAGGAGAACTATGCAGAACGAGCAAAGCCCACACAAGATATTGATGAAGATGGTTACACCAAGGTCAAATCAAGAAATTGGAGAAAAAAACAAACAAACAAAGAAAACCAAACACCAAAGCCGTTAAAGGGTGCAGATCGTCCCAAACGAAGATGGTATAGAAGGACATCTGTCCGAAAAGTTTGAAAACATTTCAAGGCCCATAAGACAGTGATAACACATGACTACTACACCAGTTGAGCATATAAACGCTCAGTCTCTCCTCGGACATTTTGAAGAAATTAAAATGCTTGAGGAAAGAATCATAGACATATTATGCATAAGTGAAACATGGTTCCACCAGAAAACGGTTATTAATTTCATCAATATTCCAAATTTTAAAGTTTACAGATGTGATGCAGGGGGAGGAGGAGGAGTATGTATATATGTATGGGATACCCTGAAGTCAAACGGGATATCTACTACAGCAGTTAACAATACTGCCGTAGAGGATGTCTGGGTTACCGTACAAAGCAACATGCTTCCTCTCTTCATTATTGGCGCTGTCTACCTCAGAATCATTTGAATACATTGAAAAGGTTTTTAGAGAAATATCCTCAAATCCTTTCATCTAGGTGACCTAACTGATGATTTAACAAAATCTAATACTAAATTAGCGAAGATAATTAAGAAAAACAGATTAGAACTAATAATAGATAAATCTACTCGAATTACAGAAAACACCTCTTTTCTATTAGATTTAATAATAACAGGCCAGATCTCATTCTCCATTCCAATGTCATCCCATGCCATATTGCTGATTATGGACTTATCACGATGACGATAAATATCAAGAAAACAAAGTGACCACCATTAATAAAAACTTTTCGCGATTTCAAACACTATGACTCAATCTTTCCGCGAGTTTATCTTGTCTAAAGAAATGAATCTATTTGATATTTCATCAATAGATAATGTAAGCAAACAAGTAACTATTCTCACGGAAGTTTTAAAAGCAGCATCGATGCGCTGGCTCCCTACGTAACACGAATCGTCAGACGTCCTCCGTCCATGGATAAATGACATCAAGAGAGCCATTTGCGATAGAAATGAAGCCCACCAAGCTTTTAAATGTAACAGACATAGAGCCGCCTTTCAAGTAGATTATAAAGTAAAAAAGAAAAATGTCAAATTGTTAATTCAATCTGCGAAAAGAAATTATTTCAGAAATAAATTTACCGAATATAAGAACTACTCTGATAAGACATAGAAAATTTTTAAAACACTAGTGCCTTACAACAAGCACCTCACTAGTGACTGTGCAAGTGCTACACAAAGCAGAGCATTTTAATGTCTTCTTTTCAAAAAATGGAAATCTAACTTATGAACAAATAACTACAGTACGACGAAACACAGATCGGGCAAGGTTTACAACTATTTTTTCCAGACCACAATCAGTGGACGTAGAAACATAAATCTTAGTAATAAAACACCTTCGCAAAACAAATGCTGTAGGAGCAAATGGTATTGCTTTGCGCTTTATCAGAGATAATCCTCCCGCAACCTCTCTGGTCACAGGTCATGCAAACTACTGCCCGGTACCGCTCAGCACTGCCCGGTGCTAATAAAACAACTGCCCAATAGCTATAAACGAATTATTTGTCTCATTTTCTCTTATAAATATACTACTCAGTACTGCCCGGTACCATCCGGTACTGCCCTGTACCGTCCAGCACTGCCCGGTACCATCCCGTACTGCCCGGTACCGCCCGGCACTTCCCGGAACCACCCGGTACCGTCCGGCACTGCTCGATACCGTCCTGTACTGCCCGGTACCGCCTGGCACTGCCTGGTACCGTCCGGTACCGCCTGGCACTGCCCAGTACCGCCTGGCACTGCCCAGTACCGCCTGGCACTGCCCGGTACCGTCCGGTACTGCCGGTACCGGGCAGTACCGGACGTTACCGGATACTGCCGGGCGGTACCAGGCAGTGCCGAGCGGTAGCGGGCAGTGGCGGACGGTAGCGGGCAGTGGCGGACGGTAGCGGGCAGTGGCGGACGGTAGCGGGCAGTGGCGGACGGTAGCGGGCAGTGGCGGACGGTAGCGGGCAGTGGCGGACGGTAGCGGGCAGTGGCGGACGGTAGCGGGCAGTGGCGGACGGTAGCGGGCAGTGGCGGACGGTAGCGGGCAGTGGCGGACGGTAGCGGGCAGTGGCGGACGGTAGCGGGCAGTGGCGGACGGTAGCGGGCAGTGGCGGACGGTAGCGGGCAGTGGCGGACGGTAGCGGGCAGTGGCGGACGGTAGCGGGCAGTGGCGGACGGTAGCGGGCAGTGGCGGACGGTAGCGGGCAGTGGCGGACGGTAGCGGGCAGTGGCGGACGGTAGCGGGCAGTGGCGGACGGTAGCGGGCAGTGGCGGACGGTAGCGGGCAGTGGCGGACGGTAGCGGGCAGTGGCGGACGGTAGCGGGCAGTGGCGGACGGTAGCGGGCAGTGGCGGACGGTAGCGGGCAGTGACGGACGGTAGCGGGCAGTGGCGGACGGTAGCGGGCAGTGGCGGACGGTAGCGGGCAGTGGCGGACGGTAGCGGGCAGTGGCGGACGGTAGCGGGCAGTGGCGGACGGTAGCGGGCAGTGGCGGACGGTAGCGGGCAGTGGCAGACGGTAGCGGGCAGTGGCGGACGGTAACTGGCAGTGGCGGACGGTAGCGGGCAGTACCGGACGGTAACTGGCAGTGCCGGACGGTAGCGGGCAGTACCGGACGGTGCTGGGTGGTACTAGGCAGTACCGGGCGGTACTAGGCAGAATATAGTATGAAATTCATCAGAGAAAAAGAGAAATAATGCGTTTATAGCTACCTGGCAGTGTCGAGTGGTACCGGGCAGTACCAGGCATTACCAGGCGGTATCCGGCAGTGTCCGTCGCTTTGGAAACATGGTATAGTAACACCAATTTCCAAATCGGGGGATATAGACGATGTAATTAATTATCGCCCAATTACTATACTCCCTATATTATCTAAAGTTCTTGAAAAAATTGTAACAAATCAATTAACGAGTTTCCTGGAGGCCAATAACTTATTATCTAAAACGCAAAATGGTTTCATAAATAAGTTCTCTACTGAAACAGCTTCACTACAAATTACTGATGAGATTTATAATAACATAGACAATAATAGGGGTAAATATGCTCACATTATGCAACCTTTCTAAGGCTTTTGATAGTGTCAGCCATGAAATTCTCCTTAACAAATTAGCAATCCATAAAATTGATACCTTTTTAGATACAAGGAGCCAATCGGTAAGAATCAATGATTGTATGTCATCAAAATAACAAGTACCTTTAGGTGTTCCGCAAGGATCCATTTTAGGTCCGATACTATTTACAATTTTCATATATGATTTATCAACAATAGCCCATAACTGCCTTATAGTGCAGTACGCCAACGATTCCTAGTTGCTTCATAGTGACTCAGTAAACAACTTGAAGACATTAATAAGAAACACTCACCATACCCTTATACTAGCAAAATTATATTTTGCTATTAAAATTAATGGTCTGAAACTAATCCACATAAAAGTCAATGTATATTCATAAGTAGCCGGCAGAACATAGTTAAAATTCCCAATGACACGACCATAGAATTTGAAGGCTGCTCTATCAAGCAGAACACTTCAGTGAATAATCTGGGAATACACTTAGACAGATTTATGACATTTGAACAACACGTTGACAAGATACACAGGAAAGTAGCGAGCAGCCTAGTATCTTAATCACATAAAAAATCGTCACTACTGAAACTAGAATCATGGTTGTGCAAACTCTAGTTCTAAGTATTATTAACTATTGTTCAAATATTTGGGGTTCGACTAACAAAACCCAAATGCAAAAAGTACAAAAATTACAAAACTTTGCTGCAAGAGTTGCATTAGGTAATATCTGTAAACTTGATCACATCAGCCCGCATATCTAAAAATCAAAATGGTTAAAAGCCCAACCTAAATGCAGTTATGACATATGTGTATTCATCTACAAGCTCATTCATGGGAATTATCCGCAATGGTTAATGCACTTGCAAACTGTAGGGACCACATCAGGTGTCGTGACACGCCAAGTAAATTCTCTGTATGTTAAGAGATCGAGTACTGATACAGGGGCACGACAAATGGGAATACGTGGACCTAAGTTATGGAACATGTTACCAGATAATATGAGTTATTAATAGCTTTTGTAATTTCAAAGCGAAATTAAAAGAACACCTATTAAAAAATCAGTTGTAAATATGAATGTATTTATGTAAAGAATAACCATCACAATCAATGGTATAAAGTGTTTTGACTTTGACTTTGTCTCTCTCTCTCCCTCCCTCCCTCCTCCCCCTCCCTCCCTCCCTCCCTCTCTCTCTCTCTCTCACTCCCTCTCTCTCTCTCTCTCTCACTCTCTCACTCCCTCTCTACCTCGCTCTCACTCCATCTCTTTCTCTCTCACTCCCTCTCTCTCTTTATCTCACTCCCTCTCTCTCTCTCTCTCTCACTCCCTCTCTCTCTCACTCCGTCTCTTTCTCTCACTCTCTCTCTCTCTCTCTCTCTCTCTCTCTCTCTCGGTCTCTCTCTCTCTCACTCCCTCTCTCTCTCTCTCATTTCCTCTCTCTCTCTCTCTCTCACTCCCTCTCTCTCCTCTCCCTCTCTACTTTTCTCTCTCCTCTCTCTCTCACTCACTCATTCTCTCTCTCTCGCTTTTCTCTCTTCACTCTCCCTCGCTTTTCTCTCTCCACTCTCCTCTTTCTCTCTACATTATTTCTCTCTCTCTCTTTACCTTTCTACCTCCCCCCTCTCTCTCTCTCTCCTCTTTATCTCCCCTCCTCCCTCTCTCTCGTTATTATCCCCCCCTCTCTCTCTCCCTCCCCCTATCTCTCTCACTCCCTCTCTCCTCTCTCTTTCTCTCATTTTTCTCTCTCCTCTCTCTCTCTCTCTTTCTAACTCATTCTCTCTCTCTCTCCCCTTCCTCCCTTCTGTTCTCTCTCTCTCTTTCTCCTTCTCCCTCTCTCTCTCTTTCTTTCTCTTATTCTCTCTATCCCCCTCCCTCCCTCAATTTTCTCTCTCCTCTCTCTCTCTCTCACTTATTCATTGTCTCTCTCTTTCGCTTTTCTCTCTCCTCTCTCTCCCTCTTCTTTTTCTGTCTCCATTTTTCCCTCCTCTCTCTTTCTCTCCCTATGTATCTCTATATCTCCGTCTCTCGCTCTCTATCTTTATCTTTTTTTTTTCTCTCTCTCTCTCTGACTCTTTCTCTCTTTTTATCTCTACCTTTCTCTCTCCCTCTCCATTTTGTCTCTCCTCTCTCTCTGTCCCTCTCTTTTTCTCTCTCTGTCTCTCCCTCTATCCCTCTCTCTCTTTTTCTCTCTACCTCTCTCTGTCTCTCTCTCATCTCTCTTTCTCTGACTTTTCTCCGCCCCCCCCCTCTCTCTCTCCATCCTCTCTCTTTCTCTGACTTTTCTCTCTCCTCTCTCTCTCTCACTCACTCATTCTCTCTCTCTCTCTCTTTCTCTCTCCCTCTAAGCAAGGACTCTGATCCCAAAGTACAAGCTTTGATATCTGTTTTTAATTCGTATTTGTATTTTACCACTATTACTAAGCCAATAAAAGCCCAAGGTAAATCAGCAGCACTATTAAAGCGTTTTAAGCAGGGAAGCGCTTGGCAAGAATTCTTGCCAAGCGCTGTACCGTTCCCTACTTAAAACGATTTCCAAGGCAGGCAGGCCCTCTTCAGTGATGCCAGACATGTGGAAATGTCTTTTATTAAATTACAAATCATAACAGTCCTTGATGAGCATAGAAATATCAAAATAACACACAAAATATCCATACTTGGGTTTTAAAAGCAATATTCCCACCAACAATCTCGGAAAGAGATAACTTATGCACGAGTCGAGGGTGGAGTTTACTTCACCTGCGGTTGGTAACAGTTTGAGCGCGCAATTCAAAACAACTGACAAACTAGCGCCGCATCAAGATGGCAGAGAAGTAAATAAATCTACCCAAACATCTTAACAAAGCGCTATATTTTCTCCTATATTCATATAAAGTGCTTCTAAAACAATGACACACACACTTTAGATTGACAGCCCTTTCATTCTGACGCGTTATCAAAACAAATGAATATCCCTGAATTAAAATATAGGCCTACCCATTCCCATATATCCGATTTTATGAGGTTAAATATAACAAATCATCGAATATAATATCAACAGAAGAATGTTGCTAGAATTTCTCAGACTTTTTCACTTGAAATATTCTTTATTTCATAAAATATCAGATATATTCTCGATTTAGAAAGACGAGAAGTTTAACAATAAGAGGAAAATTGTTCGTCTTATAATCATTTATTATTCATAAGTAAAACTTCTTATTCCTATAATCTCCATTATCTCCTTTCGTTTTCAGTTAATTTTCAATTTTAAGAAAATTACAGAATCAGATACCGTGAAAAAAATTATTCATCTGATAAGATATTAAGCGGGTTTCCTGGCCAACGCCCGCATTCGAAGGATCGTGACCAGTACGGTACGCGACCGACGCCGTTGCCTTGGTGACGGTACACCGCTTGACTTAGCAAGCGCAAGTCAAGCCATCTACGGAGGTCGCTTGAGAAAGCAAGCGAAATGCTTGAGTTGGCAAGAAAAACGCTTGAGATTTCAGGCAAGAACTTTCCCTGCTTAAAACGCTTTTAGATCACGAATGTGTGGTGCCTCATCAGATCCAAATATTGCCTATGAGAATTTTATATCTATTTCCCTCCTTTCTTTGGAGAAAGTAAAGTCAAAAATAGTATATATAGAATCATACCATAAGCCATATATCAAACACGAAATCAAGCAGTTGATTAAAGAAAGAAATCAGATGCAAAAAACTTTGTTAAATGGCCAATTACGTAAGGCGAAAAATTTCGTTGCCTGCGCAACAAAGTAACACGCATTATCCGTGATGCCAAGTATAATCATTATGCAAATAAGCTTGGTGAATGTAAAATGACTCTAAAAACTTAGATAACATTCTAAATCGAAAGAAGGAGCATCAGACAAATAAGATGTTGGTTAATAACAAAGAAATAACTGAACCAGCACACATTGCCTCAGAATTCAACAATCATTTTAATAATATTGCCAACAATTTAGCTGAAATGGTTGCTCATCACAATGGGATCTCCAGACATTTCCTGGACATCAGATCCAAAGTGCTTTTTCGCTTTTGCCTATCACTGAAGCTGAACTTTTACAAGTACAGGAACTGAAAAATTCTGCCCCTGGCCATGATAATATCCCCATGTTTATAGTCAAGCAGATTCTTCCAGCTATAATGAAGCCGTTGCATCATATTATAAACAGCTCATTAGAAACAGGGATATTTCCAGATAAATCAAAGATAGCTAAAGTTCATCCTCTATTCAAAGCAGGCGAGCGGTTTCGATTGAGCAACTTTCGTCCTGTCTCGGTCCTTGTAGTTTTCAGTAAGATTTAGGAGAAAATTATCAGTAAGCAATTAAATACTTTTTTAAATGAACACCGAATAATAACTGACTCCCAGTATAGCTTCATGAAAAATAAATCCACAGAATCAGCCATTGTTCACTTTACAAATGATATCATCAAAGGCTTCGATGAGAGAAAGTTCATTCTAGGGGTATTTCTGGATTTTTCCAAAACTTTTCATACTGTCAGCCATTGCATCATTATGGACTTCGAGGTTCAGCTCACAGATGGCTTTCTTCTTACTTAAGCAACAGGGCTCAATATGTATCATTTGGCAACCATTCCTCTTCTTTAAGTACTTTAACATATGGCGTTCCTCAAGGCTCAATTTTGGGCCCAATTCTTTTCAATGTTTATATCAATGATTTAATCAAGCAAATTACATTTTGTTATTTATGCCGATGATACATGTATCTACATTTCCGGTGTAAGTGGTAAATACAATATGTTTAATATGTCTAATTTATTCTAATTTCTTTGGATGGTTCTGTAAATATAATGTAAATAATTATATAAGATGTAAAATAATGTAAATAATTATATAAGATGTAAAATAATGTAAATAGTTATATAAGACGAAAATAATGCTAGATGTTCTAGTAATTAAGGTAATCCTAGTTTGCTTCAAATTTGTATATGTGTATTATGTATCAGCTTAATATGTACATATCCTTATGTTTGTATGATGTATACAGTTGTTATACATGCATAATTGTTGTACCAGGGGCCTTCCGAAAGGAGTCAAACTCCTGGAGGGCTCAGCCATATTGTATAATGGATCATGCTTTTGTATGTGTATTTTGTTTGGCTAAATAAATTATTTGATTCTGATTCTCCTCTTTCACTCTCCATTTTCCCTCCTCTCTCTCTATCGCTTTCTCCCTCTTTCTGTCTCTATCTCCCCCCTCTCTCTCTTTTCTCCCTCTCTCTTTCTCTTTGACTCTCTCTCTCTCTCTTCCTGGGGAAATACTAAGCATTGCACAGATTCTGGTATGTCCTTAAGGCTCCTGGATGCGTGGCAGAGGATGGACAGTGGGCAAGATGCAAAGCCTGTGTCTGGAAGTGCACAGGGACATCCTGAGCAAGAACCTGAATGCTCTTGGAGGTGATACAAGCCTCCAACTTTTATTTCGAAGCTGGAGATGATAGCAGGTGGATGTTGTTGAGGCAATGCTTGGTGGCCCTGAAACAGTTGACGAGGTCATTGCAAGTTGGGTTGCATAGCGGTCGCTCCCTCTTCTCTCTACTGTCCATGGTGGTGAGATATTGGTTATCTTGAGGCTGTTCCGGCTGGTTGGGAGGCTCAGATTCTGGCCCAAGATCAGGATACTCAGGCTGGTTAGGAGGTTCAGGTTCTGGTTCAGGATCAGGATGTTCAGGCTCAGGATCTGGTTGGGAGACAGGTTTGGGCTCAGAATCAGGAGGCTCAGGTTCTGGCTCAGGATCAGGATATTCAGGCTAATAGGGAGGCTCAGGTCCTTGCCCAGGATCAGGATGCTCAGGTTGGTCGGGAGGCTCAGGTTCTTGCTCGGGATCAGGATGTTCAGGCTGGTTGGGAGACTCAGGTTCTGGCCCAGAATCTGGAGGCTCAAGCTGGTCAGGAGGCTCAGGTTCTGGCTCAGGATCAGGATATTCAGGCTAGTCGGGAGGCTCAAGTCCTTGCTCAGGATCAGGATGTTCAGGTTGGTTGGGAGGCTTAGGTTCTGGCTCAGGATCAAGATGTTCAAAAGAAAAGACTTCTACAGGTGGGGGTGGTTCACCTGCCAGTCTGGAGAAGTCAGGAACAAGGTTACTGGCCTCTTGCTGTACCGCAAAGCAAAGTCGTATTCCCCTAGTTCATGTGAGTAGTGACTCAGATTATTGCTCTTTGTTCGCCATGAGAAGAAATGGGCTAGGGATTGGTGATCTGTCCATATAGTAAAATACCGACTATAGATGTAAGAATCAAACACATGGACAGCTTCCACGACAGCAAGGGCTTCCAGGGGCCGGATTCTCAAAAGAGCCATAAGTTAAGGCACCCTGGAGGCTTTAACCGTCCCGCGGCGACCTAAGTCAAGGCCCGTCAAAGGCGCTGTATCTCGGACTGAGCTTCGTATGTTCAAACGTTTTTTAAGGCGCCTTAGCATTGCCTTAAGTCCTGCAGCACCGCAAATCACTTCAGGCGTCGAATCTTAGGTGGCCAATCACAGCTGTCATTTCAGGCGGTTCTTAGGGTATCTTGACCAATCACAAGCCGTAAATGTCAATCAGCTGATTTCGTAAACACAACGCTGTGTCCAGCCCCTGGCATGATATAACTTTATAACAAAATTGGTATTATTGAAAATGCAACCCCTCACCTAATTTAATGATTCTGATCTTATCCCGTGGTAGTACACATCATTCTAAGCATTTGCCTCTATACTATTTTCTGCGCAAATTGATAATAACGGTGTTACAGAGGGTATAAAATTTACAATTTCCAGGAGCCGCAATAAGCTTATGCCTCCTACACTGCGACAAATGGCAAAAAGTAGTTAAGAGTGATGGAAAATCAGACTAAATTGTAGCGGATGATGTGGGCAAGGGAAATCATATGAGCCAATTAGATTCGAGTGTGAACGTGATGTGAACATAGACGCTCAGTAGAACCAATCAGATATGGAATAGGTCATCACATGGCAAAAGAAATGTGTCAATATACTATGTTTGCTAGTATTCTACTGATATATCTCGAAATTACCCCTCAAATTAACTGATATGTATCATGCCCTCCCCAGCTATCGGAGCCGATATTGTAGTTATACTTCGTTTGCGAAGGAAATGAGCGCTAGATTCGCTCGGAACACGACGAAAGCTATTTCAAAATTATTCTGTTCACCCCAAAAACGGTGTGTGGTTCCATCTATCATGGAACCACACACCATCTATCATGGAAAGCAAATCACAGTCATGTTGGAATACTACACATGTTGCCTTATCTAGTAGTCCACAATTGGTTTATGTACACCTAATGACACTATAATTGAGTAAATTACAAATTGTAATGTATTGTTCTAGGGCTGAAAAATTGTAATTTATGCTTCGCCGAAAATCGCTAAGGCTGCTTTCACCCTGCCTTAACCGAGGGCGCCTTAACTCGCGCCAATATGGCGGGTTCCTTGCTCTGTGCATGGGCTGTAAGATCGCTGGCCGTAAGTTAAGGCGCCTTAACGCGTTTGAGAATCCGGCCCCAGATCTATTGTTGGATAACATGTCTCAGCCTCCTTTAGCACCTGTGACAAGTAGGCGACGATGTAGGGCACCCCTTCAGCATCTGTTGGAGGGCCTGGAGACTAGCATCTAAATGGACCTCAAAGAGCTGACTGAAGTCTAGGAGACGTAATATAGTGGCCTTTGCTAATGCCTCCTTCAAGGTGTCAAATGCTGTCTGTGCCGTTTCTCCCTACTCAAACTTTACACCCTTTTTGGTTAGTCTTGTGAGGGATCGGGTGATAGTGGCAAAGACCTCAATGTGATGCCTAAAATAGCCACATACCCTGAGGAATAGTCGTATGTCCGGAACAGATTTTGACCTCATATTTAGGATGGCTGCCACTTTCTCTGGATTAGGACAGACACCATCCCTACCGATCACAGATCCGAAAAGCTTCACATAATGCATAGCGAACTCACATTTCTCTAGGTCCTGCTTCATCCCTGCTCCTTCCAAAAGCCCCAGTGTCTCACAAATCCTGTAGGTGGCCAGCAAAGAAAAATGATGCTATGATCACATCATCAAGGTAGGCAAGAATGTGGCAGCCCAACAATGAAGCAAGGATGATGTTTATTGTCCACTGGAATGTTATGGGTGCAATGGATGGTCCAAAGGGTAAGTGGAAGAACTGAAATAATCCATTACCATCCATGAAGGTGATCTTAGGGTGGACCGAGATCGCCCAATATGCTAATCTACTATCCAGGACTGTGAACTACATTCGGCCAAGTAACGAGTCCTGGACGTCATCAACACGAGGGAGTGGATAGCTGTCAGGGGAGGGGGGGGTGATCACCTTATTGACTGACCTCTAATCTCTAGAGCAGACGAGAACTACAGGGGATAACCAAGGAGATGATGAATTTTCAATCACCTGGGCCATCATTTGGTCACATTCTGACATATTGACTTATTTTGTTACTTTGGGGTCTCCATTGCTTCACACAGACAGGGTTATTGGTTTTTGTCTCTATATGGTGTTGTACTCCAAGAACTCCAACTGTGAACCTGTCCCTAGAGAAGAGCCCTGGGAAGTTGTTCAGCACAGTGGTCAGCCAAGTTACCTGGTCAGGGGTGAGGTGGTTGAGCGGCAACTGGGTCCAGGATGGTTGGTTGCTGCAGTAGCCCCTTCAGATATATCCTGCTGGTGTGCCTCATCCAAAGTTGGCATATCTGGGAACACTAAATATTCACTGCCCTGGTACCCGACATCAAAACAAGCATCAAAGCTGTCAAACTCATCAGCCTTCAGATTGGCTGTCATATTAATTTAGAGTTTCATTATATAAGGCAGATGATAGGATAGGCCTTAATCCAGAATCAGGATGGGATGAGGTATGGATTACAGTGCCACTTGAAGGTGTGGTGTTTAGGTCTGCCACATCCCCTCCAACAGGTGTTACCCATAACTCTATGTACCCAAGGACGGTGCCAGGATTCACTTTCCTGGACATGAGTTATAAGTTCATTATCCACACACTGGATCGCCGATCGTGGACAGTGATGAGGATACGTAGCACAGTTAGACGACTGGTGCTATCTTCAATGAGAGCAAGGTGGGTGTTGGTAGGGACAGAACAAGATAAAGTAGCTGAAAGATGTCTCCTAGATCGAGGCTCAACAACAGCACTTTCTGCTACATGCATAGGGGATATGTACCTGAGTGGCTGGGAAGTAGAGGCTTCTGGTCAACTTTCATGTATTTTGTTACATGCAGGAGTGTGTAGGCTGGTAGATGATCCCAGCCTCATAAAGTGGATGCTACATTGTTGGCACTGAGCTCCATGTAGTTACCAGGTGGTTCAGCACTGAAGCACAAATGGAAAGAAAGTCGTTGAAGCAGGTCCATTCCAAGCAGGAGGTTCTCAGGGAAATTGAGGCTATTGACAATACAGGTTCGGTGAATGACATCTAACCTCGGATGAATGGTGAAGGTGAAATCTGCCTTGGCAGTCACAGCCTTGGGCAAGCCAGTGACACTCTGCAATGCTCTCAAGCTGTTTTGCATGTGGATTCCTGGGAGTAGTGCGGCAAGCATATTCTTCACTATCATCTCAGAGCCTGTGTCAACAAAACAAATGAGAGGCTTACTGTTGATGGCAACAAAGTGCCCTAGCTCTCAACAGCCAAAACACAGCCGTTGGCTTGCACAACACTCTGAAGTGTTGTGGCTCTCCACATGATGGTATTTACACCAATGAAAATTGCGAGTACTACTGCGACGGTGAGTCGAAGACAATGGCTGAGGCAGGGCTGTGGGTTGTGTCCAACCTGACCAAGTCGAGTTGGAAAGGTTGGATGCAGGTGTCCCTTGGACTGGAGCTAACTGAAGAGATCCATCACTGTAGTACTCCAGGGCTGGCACATCTATGACAGCGAAGTGTCCTGGAGCATGCAGGACCAAGGCCATGAGTGTACCTTGTGTTGCACTAGAGGGCCCTGGATAGAGGGAGTGTCCAACCCCATGGTTAACTTGGCATTTTTCAGCTATCCTTCCAGTAGTTGGGAAGTCAAGGAGTATAAGTTATTGTTGCAACCTGCCCGGCAGTCCAGTAGTAAAAGTCCTCCTCACTAAACCTTCCATATCCCTGATGTCATGCATCAAGGCCATTTCAGCAACTTGGTAAAAGTCCAAGGGCACCTGGCTAGGTACCATTCGGGCTTGAGCCATCATTTCGAAGAAATGATGGGATATAGTGGCACCTCTGAACTTTGCCCACAGCTTGGTATTGAACTCATGCCACTGTGTCAATCCCTCAAACAGTGGTCATAGAGGTACCATTTAGGCATATCCCCACAACCGGCCCCTGGCCATGCAAATGAATGCATCATCAATAGCAGGGCGAATCAGGAGCTCTATGCAGGTAATCCATGAGTCAATATCCTGACAATGCTGGTCTCCCCATATAATATATGCTGATATCTTGTTATGGCCACTAGAGAAGAAGGGATAAGTAGAAGCATCAGCAGATGAGTAGGTGTGAGAAAGTGGCTGCAGAAGAGTTGATGCTGAAGACATACAGGATGTAAGAGCTCTGGCAACTGGAGACAGTTGAGAGTCTCTCTGTAGAGGCGCGCTATATACTTCAGTGTTGACCTGGGCAGGGCTCAAAAGTTCAAGAACATGTGGACAAGGCACCACCTTGCCCAAGTACTCTTGTCTGGGGCACCTGGATGGGTTGGTTGGAGCCTTCTGCTTCCATCTGTGTAGAAGTACATTCAAGCTAGGCAAGCACCTGCTGCTATTTCATCCTGGCACTCTGGTTGGCTGACTGCATCTGGCCTGGGCATAGATACCTGACGTGGGTCAGGCCCGGAGCTCAGCCCCCGTGTTAGGGATCGTTCTGTGGAGATGGAGGCATTTGAACCTTGCTGGGAGGGTTTGAGCTCGTCCATCCTTTTGACTGTCCTCGGTATTGGATAGTGCGGTTGAGAAGTTATGAGGTGGCTGGAAATGGTTGCCGATGTCACCACACAGGAGAAGGCTTGTGGAGGTTGGCGACGACACTATGAACAGCTCACGGACATATTACCAAATCACACAAAGCATCAGCACCTGTGGACAGTAACGAAAGATTCCTGAAAATAAAGGAAAATAAGATAAAAAAAAAAAAAAAAAATGGAACAAGGTAAAATGGGTAAAAATTCTGACTGGAAAAGGTAAAAGGCTTAATAAACCTAGTAAGTTATATTAAAACACGTGAAAAATAATGACAAAAACGAAAGTAAAATCACAATATATGAGCACATAAGAGGGAGTTAAAAGTATAAATGAATCAAATAAAAGTGAAT
>NC_091549.1:32574727-32577227 GCF_042767895.1 Penaeus vannamei
TCCTCAAACTGTCTAAAAGTGGTTATTTGATGGAGTTCAGCAAGTTGCAACTTAAGTTTCCAATTTGGAATTTGGAATAGTGTTACCTGGTCCACTTATGGCACTCCTCCAGTGATACAAAGATTACTGAGATAGCATTTTGCCGGGGTGATTTGAGGTGTCATTATCTCTGGAGAGTTATTTAAAAAACAAATCTTATTCATTGGAAATAAGACATCTTAGAGTCCCTAGTATCACTCCCAACTTATTACATAGATCCTGAGGGACTGAGATGGCCAATAAACAATGCATTTGTTAGCAGGTTCAAACGTTTTTCTGTGCAAAACAGCATCTTTGGGAATATACATAATAGTAATTTTCATCGCATAATCAAAGTTTGGGTTGCCTACCTGATCAGTGCATTACAAACCTTAGCTTAAATCATCCAAAAGTTCTTTAGGTGTGAAATGGGAGAAACAACTCGTAACCAGTTACAAAGTGGCAACACTTGGTAATTGTTTATTTGTTACAAATGCTGAAAATTGCCAGATCTTAATGATCATTGCCACACATAAACAAACGTCATGCACTACCATATATGCAATTTCATGACTATTCTATATTTCAACAGATATTTCAAAACAAGCGACTCTTCATGTTACTTACATTCTCATCATCATCATCATCATATGTATTGTGTCTTCACAAAACCTCTATATCATACAAATCTTGTCAATTTACAAAGAAAATGCAACAGATGAAGTATCAGATTATGTTATCCTGTAAGTTGCAAGCAAACATTACCTTGTACCATGTGTCCGAATGAAACTGGTACTTTATCCAAATATTCAAAGTAGACATCATCACTATTTGTAAGTAAATACAATACGACTTCGACAACAACCACAGCATAATGCACACTGACAATACCAGTAGTAAAGTTAAGATCTTTTAGTTTCATAGTGTTTTACCAGTTTTGAGGAAAATACAAGTAAACGATTAGAACCTCCAACAAAAGTTTGTTCCCCCCAAAATATATATAGTTACAATTCAAAATGTATAAATATTTACATTTTTCACATTTATTTTGTTTTATTGGTGGTATACATCATATTATAAAAGTATTAAAGAATATGTGAATACAGTACACACTGCCGTCTTATTAGTCCAATTCTTTGAATCTTGAAGCAGCCACATGGAACTGGACTTTCCATTTTCATAAGAAATAAGAAGAGGCCTCCGTGGCTGGCCCTTGACACAAGTAGGTTCTGCATCCTGTGTGTCAAAGAATGTAACGTTGTTCATTTATCCTACATTAAACAAATCTCAAGGAAAATAATAAATTCCTAAAAGTAAGACGGGGAAAGAACCTAGCCTTACGGTAATGGTCGAGTCGAGTTAGGACCAGCATGGCCGTTTGGTTCGCAGCCTTTGGTTTGCATACCCGTTTTCTGAAGAAAACAAAGAAAGCAACAAATATTTTTGGGTAAACTTATAAAAATATATGGCAGTGGCTTAATTGCAAATAAATTTCGGTAAATTTGTTAATGACACATAACGATTCCAGGTGATGATTGTACTTCCCTTGAGCCCAGCTTCTATTTAGTTATTTATTGGAAATTTTCTGCCACATCAGCATCTAAAGTCACTAACGGCGTATTTAAAGACAAAGTGATACATCAAAGGTCATGCAGCACTGTGAAGTATTGTGTATCTCACCACATGAAAATGTAATAGTAAAATTGCATACATTGCTCAGCAAATGAACAATACTAACATTTTGGTTGAGGTTGAGAAATGCCTAGGGAATGCTGTGCATTGGCAACTCCTATTTCTTTTCGTTGGCTGAAATATGTGTTATAAAAGTTTATGGTGATGTAATATAGAAATAGATATATAAAGAAATAAAAGCAAACGGTAATGGCATTTTATTTTCGATATTAACCATAAAAGATCAAATTCCGATCATGTGAACTTTGGTTCGCAGAGCTGCGAACTGTGGTCCGCAAAGTTCGCAGTGTTTCTTCCTGCGCCTTTTTGGTTCGCATGGCAGACGAAAAGGTGCACATCGGCAACGCTGGTGAGGACCCCCGGACCCACAACCCGAAACCAAGGCTCCAGAGCGAACCTGGATTCGACCTCCGAATCCTTGTCGAAGCGCCATGTATACAGACAAAACAGTGACTCTAAACATAACCGAATTTCTTCACACCAGTGCAATCGCCTGAGTACAAATTATAGTAAATGCACATGCGTTACCAAAACTTGCCTCATGTCGTAAGAATGGGCCATGGATAGTTGTTTCTGGTAATAATAGCAACAGTTATTATGATAGTATTTAGAACTGTTTCCACACGAAAAAATACTAAGAAATTCTTTAGAATGTTTATTAATGCCAGTGTAGGGGGTCTTCATCTTCCTCGTTTGTCGGAGGAGCCACTGAGACAGCTCCCGGCCTCCTGTTGTGCCAATGTAAATCTCACCACATGTGATATCATCCTGGCTAGTGCCTGCCATCAAT
>NC_091549.1:32579727-32582227 GCF_042767895.1 Penaeus vannamei
TGATCCTTCATTTTCTTCAGCATTATCAAGGTGGGGTAAATTAAACAGATTTTCATTAATGGTCATGTATTTACAAAGATTTATACACAATAAAAGAAACTGCGTTTTCTTTTGTGGTCACTTCCTTTACACGAATTGTAGAAAACGGCCGTTCGTCTTGTTTAGACCGGAGAGTGGGCACTGTTACAGCGACTCTTTTGTTTCACTTGCTGGAGCTCGTTCTCAGAACTTGCAATATACAATAAAAACTAAAAGAAATATGCAAAATAAATACTATTTCAACATTTACAATACGAATAATGTGAATGTATGAGTATACTAGAAAATAAAGCTCCTGCTAACGGAAGTATCAGGACTCAAGAGAATACAGGCGAGCACCGTGCTCTACGGCAAGTGAGAGTGAAAAGGCACGCTTACTTTGCGTGATCCCTGACATAGCTTTGTTCTTGCCTCAGGGCGTTTGTGTAAACAAAAGGGAGATGCTTACATATTTCTTTTAAAACTCAAATTACCTTCTTATTTTTTATTATAATTATTATGTATACCCACAGGTTACATAAAATCAATATGAATGAATATTAGACCAATCCATGGACAAATGCCACCTCCATCCTTTTTCACCAAATGAAGCCCTCACCTAGTTCAGGCTCAAAAACATAATAAAGGCGACCACCAAAGCAGACCATTTGCTTTCTCTGTCTGAAAGGGCGTAACGAATCTTCAACACCCCCACTTAGAGACCGTACTCCAAAACAAGTCTGGCAAGAAATCACCATTCTATGCCACCTCCCCACCAAAGATGCACAATGTAAGTTCCACAAGGTGGATCTTGAAAAAGAGATTTGGCTCTGCACTCTCTCCAGCGACAGCAGGGAGAAGCTCCACGACTCGGGCATGACAGCCATTGAAGTACTCATCACCAGAGCCATTACACTGATGGAAGCACATTGGCAAGCCCGACCTCAACCAACAGCTCCCATTTACCTGTCGGCTAGTACTGACATCAATGCAGCAAGTGACCAAGGGTCTTTCACCCCATTCCTTGCTGCAGAGGGCATCAGTTCCTACCACAAGTGGTTCAGCAGCACAGCCTATAATTGTCTAAACAGACGTAGGTGGGGACCTTCAGGGCATCCAAAAAAACGCTGAAGGTAAGCAACCCCGATCAATACAGTTGACCACCCCCACACCAGTTTCCCTATCCAAGACGAGAGATCTGGCAAGCGCTTTCTTGTCGATACCGGAGCCTTCTTCTCCAGATTACCAGCAACAATGTCCAACAGACGTGCTGCCACCAACGACCTGCAGAAGCTTGTCACCGCCAACGCAACTCCAGTCAACTCCTATGGTCCCAAGAAACATCGCCATACACTTAGCTGGGTGCCCTTACTCATGAAGATTCCTCATTGTTAATGTGACCTGGCCACTACTCGGCGCTGATTTCCTCTCATACTACTACTACCTGCTGGTTGATATTTAAAGACACCTGCTCAACACAGAGACTTTCGCTCCACTTCTGATCAACAGTCTCTATTCCAGGTCTTCCTGACATCAACATGTGTTGACTTACCAGGGATATTTCCAGGGACATGCTCAGTGGTTTCCCTTCAGTCTTCAAGCCTGAGCTCCGCCACACCAACCTGGGAGCAGCAGTGAAACTCAGAGTGTAGCACCACATTGGGACCCCCAATCCATTCTCGTTTCCATCACCTTTGGCAGGAGATGCTCCAAGCTGCTAAGCTTGATTTCACAGTGCATGGATTGCATGGGCATCTGCTCTAAGGCTGCGTCCAAGGCATCCCTTCCACATTCTCCAGAAGTCAAACAACTCGTGGCGCCCATGTGGTGATTACCTTCAGCTCAGCCTCATCACTGAGCCTGATCATTACTCCATGCCAAACATCACCAATTTGACAGCCAGTATAGGTGACACGTGCATATTCCCAAAACTGAATCTCCTTAAGGGATACTTCCAGGTGCCTGTTCATCCAGAAGATGGCTATCGTTATCCCATTCAGAAATTATGTCTTCCAATACTCCACTTTTGGGCTCAGGAAGAGCGGTGCCACTTTCCAGAGGATGATGGACCAGATATTTGGAGAACTCCCATTCTGCATGGTCTACATCAACTACATCCTCATTTTCTCACAGACCCACCAGAAACACCAGCAACATATCCGCACACTCCACCTCCGGAGGAGAATGGCCTGGTAGTCGTTCCAGAGAAATGCCTTTTCAGCACCAGGGCATCCGGCTGCAGGCCAATAAGATCGATTCTGTTCTCCCATTCCCTTCCCCCAACGTCCGTCAAAGGAGTCCAGCAATTCCTATGGATGATAAACTAACCATCACCAATTTATCCCTGGGACTGCCAGCATGTTCGCCCCTCTCCAGGAGGCCGTCACCAGAAGCATGAAATCACTTTCATGGTCCCATGAGCAAGTGAGAGATTTCACAGCTGCTAAAACAGCTATCATCTTAGCATGGCCCGCCCCCAGCA
>NC_091549.1:32654667-32659667 GCF_042767895.1 Penaeus vannamei
CCAATCCTACTACAAGGGGTGTGTGAACACGTCACCGCAGCCCAGGCGAATGTTGGAAATCGGCGTTTCCCGCAGGCCCAGGCTGCACCAGGAAGTCAGAAAGAGAGGGCAAGGGTCAGGCACCGAAAAGTCGCCCTTGGTGCGTGGCCACAAACTATGTCCAGTCCAGGTTTGCAACCTCGCCCTCCAAGGGACCGGTAATGGGGCACTTACTACAAGAGAAGGCCTGGCCAATTGTCGCGGCGAACCACGATAAATTGGCGGAGCTCTCTGTGTAGTCTGTTGTCAAAAAGTATCAGTCAAGCTCAAAGTCTAGTGGCTTTTCCTCTGGAGGATCACACTAAGTGGGTGATCTCTCTCTGTAAACCACAGGGGAGAGAACCTGTGTTATGTAGACAGCCTAAGGATAAGGATAAGTCCAATATGCGAAGCTGAGCCTCGCCCGGGCTATGGGGGAGCCCGGCCTGTGCAGACTAATGTCGACTCGATCAACGTGTCTCAGCAAGTTCTGATGCGACAGACCTTAGTCCTTACCCACCGTGGTGCCCAGCCACAGCAGTAACCTCCGGGCGACAATTGCAACTTTTCGCGCCTGGGCGAATAGCCTCGCCGAAGTCTGACTATATACAGCTTATGACTGGTCAGCTGACCTGACTTCGGCGAGGCTGTCTAGAGATCCCAGGACAGAGAAGATTAGCGTGACCCTAGTTTTAGCGGTGTGTATGGTGAGGTGCCAGGCTGACCCGGGACTTACATTTTTGAATGAAAATTTAGTGGCGATGCAGTAATTTGAGTAACAACATCCACAGCAAATTGAATGTGGAAATTTACATTTGATGTGAATGGCCGGAAATTCCGCGAGCCGCGCAAGGCGAACAGGGCGACGTCAGGACCAGTGGCAAGCCTGCAATTGGGACTAATGACCGGGGACAGAGGCAGCTCTGTGGCTGTCTGACCGGGCCATGTCCGGGGATGATTTGTGATTGGGGCTTACGTAAAGGGGGTGGGGAGGGCAGGAGAAGAGAGGGAGAATGAAAAATAGGGAGATGGAAAGGAGAAACACACACACACACAGACGAACACACACACACACAACGCACATGTATGTGATTATATATATATATATATATATATATATATATATATATATATATATATATATAATGTATATATATATATATATATATATATATATATATATATATATATATATATATATATATATATATATGTATGTATGCATGTACACACACACACACATATACATACATACATATATATATATATATATATATATATATATATATATATATATATATATATATATATTGCCAGGGGATTTGTGTTGCCCTGATTTGGTGGGTTATGGAGACACAATTCTGGTTCAGCTGTTTATTGATAGGAGGTGGCTGGTAGGTAGCGTGGCGCGGGCTGTTGTGGGCAAGGAAGCCCAAGAGGGGCGCCGAGCGGGGCGCGCATGGGGGAGCGCCCCCAAGGAGAGGTGTGGTCAGGGCCGTGGGCCCCGGTCAAGTGTGCTGGGTCAACTGAGTTGTAGCTTCGAGCGCTGGTCGTGGGTCCCTAGCATTGGAGACGCGGGAAGGTAACCCTTGTTCCTCAGACATACATATATATATATATATATATATATATATATATATATATATATATATATATATATATATATATATATATATATCTCAAGCGGTGAGTTACTTGAGATATATATATATATATATATATATATATATATATATATATATATATATATATATATATATATATGTATGTCTGAGGAACAAGGGTTACCTTCCCATACAGGGTATGGATCTGGAATGGGTGAAGGACTATCTATACCTTGGTGTATGGATAGGACACACACTCACTTTCAAAAAGGAGATCCAATACCTGCTTGACAGAACCAAGGAAAGACTGTCAGTCATGAAAGTCATGACAGGGAGACACATAGGAGCAGGACACAAAGTACTAAGATCATTCTATGTACATGCTGTCCGTCCTATTATTGACTATGCATCTGTCGCCCTCATTGCTTCCAGCACAACATTAAAAGAAAAACTGGAAACAATACAAAACGAAGCAGCCAGGATCATTCTAGGTGCACCTAAGTGGACAAAGGTCATCAACCTCCTCATGGAAACTGATTTACCGTCCGTGGACACTAGAATTGATCTAATGGCAGCACAGTTCCTTTCCAAGGTCCTGCAGGCACCCACAAACTCCTATTTAAGACAAAGAGTTCTCAGACGCCTACAACAAGATTATCAGTTGTTTGCAGACAATTCCTGGCTCACACATACAGCCAGAGTTTTGATACGCTTTCAACTAAAAGATTTATTGCTTGCCAAGGGTATGGACTCCCCCCACCCTGACTACAAAGAACCCCCGCCGTGGGCAAACGAAATGATCGAATTCTCAATTTTAAATCTCACAATGAGAAAAGATCAATATTCCATGCCTAGCCTAAAGGCACAAGCACAAAGGGTCATTGAACAAATAACTCCGCCGGGTAGTATAACTTACTACACGGACGGATCCGTGGATCCAATAAACCATACTGCAGGCGCCGGCTTTGCAACAAAGGATACCACAGCATCCATTAGGGTCACTGACAATGCCTCAACGCTTCAGGCTGAAACGGTTGCGATCATGGAAGCATTGACACACGCGTCCCTGAGGGGAGGACACGTTGTCATTCACACAGATTCAAGAGCAACTATTGACAGTTTACAGCATAGCATGCCCCCAGATAACATCTACCTCTTGACAACAGTATTATACATAGCCCAAAGAATCCTTAGTCAAGGTAGAAGAATCATCATAAACTGGGTCCCAAGCCACATAGGCATACAAGGGAACGAGCTTGCTGATAAACTAGCCGAAAAGGGCAGGGGTATGCCCCCATCCTCCATGATCGTTAAACCCAGCCGAAGGGGACTGAGCCAAGGTACCAAAGCTGCAGCGTGTGCGGTCCTCCGGGGAGCACATAGAGAAAACATCACAAAATCGCTCGCTGCCAAGTGGTACTCAGATGCTTCAGGCTATGAGCCACTGGCCCTTCCTCCAAACACAAAAAGAGGTACCGATGTCATACTATTCAGACTAAGACTAGGTTACCAATGCGCTTGGCAAATTATTGACAGTGAGTCTGGGAGGTCATGTAAACACTGCGGCGAGCCTAACGCCACCCTGTTACATTACTTGCAGAATTGTGTACACACACAATTTCTGAGACAGGGACCACCCACCACAGCCGCCGGGCTGGTAAAAAGGGTGTGTAACATGCTTTCACCATGGCAGCTGGATCGCTTGCTTGCAATCCAGCCACCGCGGTAAGCATGCAGTTCAAAGAAAACATTTGAGTTAACTAGAAATAGTTAACACAGGCCGGGCCACCCCAGAGAAAAGGCCCGGGCGAAGCAAGACTTCGCAAATCTAACTGAACTGAACTGATCTCTCTCAAGGGCATACCTGGATCTTGAGGTCCAAGGTTTTTCGTGCTTGTCATCGTGGATGAAGTAAAGAGATTTGACACCCCCACGACGAACAAGACGATTGGCTCTTGGTGTAACTGCTTTGGGTGCAGTTACGCAATACCTGCTTTGGGCTAGTGCCTTTAATTACAGCCTTGATGTGCGAGTAATTAAAAGCACGACGCACAGTGGCAGCTGACGGTTTCGCTGCGAAGTGTTCGGCCGAACACATAAGGGCTCACGCCCGTTCGGCAGGGTTCCGACCCCGACCGGCCTTCCCAAATAGAGACTGTTAGCTACCCTGTGTGCTTCACCGTTTTTGATACCATTTCCGACCTTTCATCGTCCAGTTAAATTAGCTCTGCTAGCCTCCCCTCTACCCATCATCCATCACCCTCGCTATGGCGTAACCCTATGGGTCACGTTATCAAATTAGCGTATTCTGGGGAGCCTATCTCTTGCGAGGAGGCTCTCCAGAATATCTTCATTATCACTGAGGTGGCAGTCACACACCTCTTTAAGGTCCATAATGGCTTCAAAGTGACAGTTGCCAAACCCGAACACTTGACCCCATTTCTTTCGGCCGAAGGCCAAAGAAAGTTAAAAGACCACGGCTTCTCACCTGTTCCCTCCCCCGAGATGAAGGCTAAATGTACGATCGTGGCCAAAAAGATCGACAAGACGATCCCCCCACGATCGTGCGAGTCCATCTGCCAGGAGGTTTCCGTCAAGAACGGTGTCACTGTTCTCGACGTCTATAAGCCACCCGAGTCGCGAATCGTCAAGATTCGCGTCTCATCCCCCGAGGAAGCCCAGAAACTTCTCTCTCGGGGACTCATGATGTTCAATACATCGGTCCCCACCTACAACCTGGAACCCGAATGCTTTATTCACATCGACCAATGCCTAAACTGCTACCGCTTCCACCACAAAAAACACCAGTGCACACACCCCCAGAGATGCTCTCGGTGCGCCGGCGACGGTCATTTCTTCGCCAGGTGCACTGAAAGCATCAAATGCTGCAACTGCGAGGGATCGCATGTCGCAGTTAGTGGATCCTGCCCTAAACGGAAGGAAATACTCAAGGCAAAACGAGCTGAGCTCCGCCAAGACACAAACACTGTACCTTCCTACGCAACAACAGCTGCCACACGACCTGCTCAGACCAGTACACCCAGACGACCCACGACTTCCCCTCGGACAATTCTGCCCACACAACCCCCAACAAGCACTCTCACACCGAACACAAACCCAAAAATCCAAGCCATCTTACACGTAAGCCTCATTGCTGCCAAGTACAACGCAAAAAGATTCGCAAACATTGTCCCTATCATGCTACAGAGAAACGGCTTCCCCAGCATTATTGTCCCTGAGGAAATCTTTGAAGACGAAAACCTTTACATCCCTGAGTACACCACAACAAACACAGAAACCACAGGAAATGAGGTGACAGACACTCACCCAGAGCCTCATTCTTCCTCACAACATCGACACCTCGTTTTGCAACCTCAG
>NC_091549.1:32689667-32694667 GCF_042767895.1 Penaeus vannamei
GAGAGAGAGAAAGAGAGAAGAGGAAAGGAGAGAGAGAAGAGGAAAGGAGAGAGAGAGAGAGAAAGAGGGGAGAGGAGAAAGAGAGAGAGAGAGAGGGGGGGGGAGAGAGAGAAAGAGGGGAGAGGAGAGAGAAAGTAGAGAGAGAGAGAGAGAGAGAGGGAGAGGGGGGGGGGAGAGAGAGAGAGAGGGAGAGACAGACAAGAGGAGCGCTTGCGGGAGATAGTGCCTCCCCCGAGGTGAGTGCCATATCACGCCGGTGTCAGTACTGGCGGCGCCTTTCCCTCGCGTGGCAGCTGGAGTGACGCCCGTTATCTCCGCTCACTCGCAATTTTTCACCTTTTTCTGCAACGTTCACGTTTGTGACCTAATTCTTTCCTGGGAAGTACAATTTTCATTTATTCTAAAAGATATGTATACAGCGTATATCAAATACATCTGCTTATATATATGCATGGATCTCTCTCTCTCTCTCTCTCTCTCTCTCTCTCTCTCTCTCTCTCTCTCTCTCTCTCTCTCTCTCTCTCTCTCTCTCTCTCTCTCACTCTCTCTAAGAATTATTTGATCTTTTCTAAAGAAATTGATTTCATCACTAGTATCCTCGAAAAGAATGAGTATCCATTGAATTTCATTTTAAGAAATATTAAGAAAACGTTGAAAAAGCTCTTAATCCCTCCAGTATTTCCATTGACTGTCCCTAAAGATGAGATTTATTTGGAGTTACCATAATAAGGCTCCATTAGTTTTGGTCTTGAAAGAAAGCTAACTAGTCTCATAAGGAAATATTATTCTACAGTAGATCTTAGAATGATATGTACAGCTTCCTTAACAATTGGCAATCTTTTCAAATTTAAGGATAAAATTCAAAAACCCTTAAGGTCCTCAATTATTTATATATTTTCGTGCGGCAGGTGTAATGATACCTACATTGAGAAGACATCCCGTAACCTATTTATGCATATTGAGGAGCACAAAGGATTTTCATTTAGAAATTGTAACCTCAGATTAAGCAGACAAAATTTACAAAATTTCCATTAGAAATCACACTGAATATGAAAACCATCAGTTTCCTTATGATGATTTCAAAATTATTGAACAGGATCTTAACTTCTTAGAAAGTCTATGGATCTGGAAGGACAAACCAAATCTCAATGAATACTTATCATCCACAGATTCCGAACTCCTAAGATAAAGATTTTGAAAAAAAGTACCTCCTTGCTGGCTACAACAGTAATCTTTTTTTCTTTTTTTCTTTTAAGGCCGTGTCACACCAGCACTTTTTCCGTATTTTTTTGACAATTTTATTTAACATAAATACAGAAATTCTCGAATATAGCTCTTGATTTGACTATGCTTGGCTGGAAAAGTTGACGGAAAGGTTTTCAAACGGAAACGATCACTATCGTCTGACTGGAAAATCGACAATTCTCTCAAAAATGGACAAAATTTCAGAAAATTGTCAAAAAAATTAACGGAAAAAGTGCTAGTGTGACGGCACCGTTGTCTTGCTGGGTTCGGCAGGAAACGGCCCACTCCTCCGTTGCCTTGGCTGAAGGATGCACGCACATCTCTGCGGCTCATTCATTTCAACATTTTACTATGTCTTTTTAGGTTGTAAAAATATGTTTTATGGTTCTTTCATAGTACAAGTCACATGCTTTCATTTAATCTTAGTTATGGTTTGATTAAAGCTAGAATTTTGATTTTATCGGGAAATATTTGCATCCGGCTCTCATCAGGGGTGACGCTTGGTCCAAATTAGTTTATGTCCTCTCTTATTATGATCAATTTTAAGATTGATAGTAAATCTACGTCCATAATTGTTATATTACAATAATTGTATAAAAGTTCTTTACCATGTACTTATATGAATCTTATATGATTTTGCTACTTCTTAATTTATGTTATATATTACATATGTATTCACTAGTCAGTTACTTATTTTGATATATGTATTGTGAAGCATTTTGAGCATGAGATATCATATAATTTTATTCTCAATTGTCAATTTGAATATGAGGAATTTTAGTGTTTTATGTTTTGATATTTCTACCTGATTCCAAATGTGGCTAACTCTCAATTGTAATTGTTAATATAGGACAACCATTGTAATTTCCTTTAGTATTAATTGTCATTAACAGAAATGTTACTATTTATTGACGTAACTTTGTATATACTCATGAGGGTTTATTTTTTGCAGTTAATATCGCATTGAAGATGGGTGAAGTCAACACAAAACATTTGTGTTTTTTCTACTGTTCATCGCTCATTTTGTCAACGCTGATAATGTTTCTTTTTCTGACAACGTTAGTGTTAATATGTATATATATGTGTATGTGTGTGTGTGTATATATATATATATATATATATATATATATATATATATATACATATATATATATATATATATATATATATATATATATATATATATATATATATATATATATATGTATCTATCTCTCTCTATATATAAACACACACACACACATACACTCAGAGTTGACATCGCGGGGAGGAGCGAGGCTTTCACGTCTGAAATAAATTACATGAGAGGATAATGGGAGGGGGAGGGGGAGGGAGAGGGAGAGGGAGAGGAAGAGGGGGAGGGGGAAGGGGAGGGGGAAGGGGGGAGGGGAGGGAGGGAGGGAGAGACAGAGAAGGACAGAGAGAGAGAGACGATGAATGAATGCTCATTTATACTCATTTACTGGTCTAGAAGGTGCCTTATATAACACCGCACTTTAGGTTGCACAGACTACTCTGTGACTTTGTAAAGGGTTCCAACTGTTTTTGTAATTTTCCCAAAGAAGGATTTTTTAAATATTCTTACGTAGCCTTACGTGCCTACTTCCCAATGTGCGCGGGAGGTGACTCACACAAAAGAGGAAGGGGCCATCAAACAACCCCCCCCCCCACCAGACCATACGGTTGGGGAGGTCTTGTCTGAAAGCACGGGCGAAGATGCTCACGAGCGTCTACTCCCTACTGCCTGCAATTCTGATTGCCTCAGACATGTTTATGGCTTGCCTTTCCTTTGCTTGGCATACGAGTGTGGCTCGTACAGTATCTTATGCGAGATTTGTTTTCGTTTAATATTTTCGATAAGTATCTAATTGTCTGAAAAATTAAAAAGTCTGTCCACTATAGCTTTTTATAATCTTTCGTCTTATGAACGCGGCACTGCAATACACCCTGCAGCTCTGGAAGATCTTCCAACGAGTGCTAACGAGGATGTGGCCGATCTCCTTGGCCGCGTTAGCTGCATCGGTATTCTACGTCCAACGAAATCCTCAATTTCTGGGACCTATATTGAAGTTAACCCATATTTATAGGGCCAGTTGGCTGCAGCTCCCATGGGCTTTGCCCCACAAGCCTCACGCCAGATTGGCGGCCACCGGGAAACAGATGAGATGGGTAATACCAGCTTCCAGTCTGAGTCCCAGAGATCGCTAACCCAGAAGGACCCACAGCCTGCCATACTTGATCAATGGAAGGGACGTTTGCATTTCCCTCAACACCATCATCTATATGATTCACTTTGATTCTCTTGGGGAGGCGGTTTGTCAAAGCCTGCTTCCCCACAGCAGGGGAACAAGTGGTGGCAACTGCAAGCAAGAAGGCATGCAAAACACTTAACACCATCTAGGCTACTACACCATCGCTTGGCATCACCCTGTGCATAAAGTACCCACTCATAAACGCATTGGACTTTTGTACCAACAAAAGATGGCACAAATACAAAATGTAAAACAAAGAAAACGTGTAATTTTGTGGTAAGAACGGTTACATCGAAATGGAGTAAACATACACACACATACATACATTCATATATATATATATATATATATATATATATATATATATATATATATATATATATATATATATATATATATATATATATATATATATATATATACATGCACATACACTCACACACACACACATATATGTATATACATGCATACATATATCCATACATATACATAAATATACTATTCTATTCTCTGTCTTTCAAAATCCACTGTTAGACACAGGCCTTTCCCAGCCTTTTCCACGTCGTTTTGTCTCCAGCCTTTCTGTATCAGTGCCTTTGAAACTTGTCGAGCGGGTTTTCTGTCGTTCTCGATTTCTAGTGTGTCCTCATTGGGTCCAGTGTGTTATGCATGTTGACCACTTGTAGTCAGGTCTCCTCGACATGTGCCCTGCCTAGTTCCATTTTATTTACCTACTGTTTCTAGGATATGCATTTCGGTTTATTTTGTGCATGTAATCTTCTTTTTTTTAAATCTTTCCAGGTGACATTAAGCATAATTCATTTGTGTTTGCTGCACTGATCATAATCTCAGCATTTGCTTCGTTGTAAGATTTTACTTTTCTGTGCCATATGTGACTTCTGATAAGATGCACTAAACGTAAATTCTTCTTTATAGCACAAATGGCACTTTGTCTTTGAATTGGCTCTTCCGAAAGCCTGTCAGCCCTTGGTGATGCGATGCTTGAACTCTTCTTCCTTTAATGTGGACCTCAATGAGATGAGCTAGCCTAGGTAGATATATTAATCAATTTCCTAAATAACTGTCACTGATGGTAATTTTTATTTGGGTCTTTATTGCTGATGATTATATCATCGAGAATATAATTTTCAGAAGCTCACTTGTTCATGAGGTTGGTTTTCATCCACTACTTTAGGTATTCTGTTTGTAATGATTTTCGTAAAAAAGTTTGTAAATAGTATTGAGCAGGCTAATGGGACGATAATTGGCAATGTTTTTTTGGATCACCCTTCTTGAAAAGGAGGATTGTGATGGCTTCATTCCAGTCCTCTGGTAATTTACGCTGTGAAAGACATTTATTAAATAAATTGGCTAGTTTGCTGTAAATGGTTTCACCCACAACCTCAATGAGGTCAACAGTGATGTTGTCCGGCCCAAGTGAATTAACCTTCTTTGACTTTTTTGATGACGTGTCCGATCACCCAAGATTCGATGACAAGGAAG
>NC_091549.1:32706062-32714102 GCF_042767895.1 Penaeus vannamei
CTATTGCACTGCACACTTCTGAACTCTGCATTGTTGCATTTTTCTTTTTTCCAAGGAAGTTCGTCGTTCAAGACAAGTCCTTGCGGACTGCGACACCTTTTGCTTCCTTTGTAGTTCTGCACAATGCTTATCTCTCGTAGATTTTCATCTTCTGCTATCTGAGACAATTGCAACTCAAGCAAGTCCTTGCGGACTATTGCAATTGTCTCCCTAAGCATGTTCCTCTGTCTATCCTTGGACAGTGAATTATTGAAAAAAATAAATAAAAATTGAAAAATAATGGAAATAATTGACAACACTCATTGCAATGTGATATATTTTGATTATATCTTATGGCCCCTGCTATAACACAACCCCCCCACCCCTGCTTGCCCTCCTGTCTCTCGCCATGTCTCTGCCTCTGGTGTGCTTTTTTTCAGAGAAAGCCAGCTCCATCCCGTCGTGGGCGACGGTTAGTAGCGTATGCCGAGCGATCTGAGGAACAAGGGTTACCTTTCCGCGTCTCCACTGCGAGGGACCCGCGACCAGCGCTCGAAACCTACAGGACAGTTGACCCAGCACACTTGACCGGGGCCCACGGCCCCGACCAGACCTCTCCTTGGGGGCGCTCACCCACGCGCGCCCCGCTCGGCGCCCCTCTTGGGCTTCCTTGCCCACAACAACCCGCGCCACGCTACCAGCCACTTCTATCAATAAACAGCTGACCCAGAATTGTGTCTCCATAACCCACCAAATCAGGGCAACACAAAAAACCCTGAGAGAGAGAGAGTGTGTATGAGAGAGAAATAGAAAGAGAGAGAGTGAGTGTGTGTGAGAGAGAGAGATATGTAAGAACTTTGCAAATAGCGTTGCAACGAAGATCATTCACTGGGTTGAAGCTCAAACACTTCAAAGATGAAACCAAACGTTTCGGGCGCACTGCCACCCATTCTCAATGTAAACTGTAAACATGGATAATAAATACGTAATATTAACATTCAGTTAGGATGAAATTCATTCATGAAATATTATACAAAATGGAAAGTTAAACATTATCCTAAAATCTGAACAGCATGTGGAGAAACAGTAATAAAAAATTATCCCCTGCTAAGCTAGGAACATCAGAATGAACACAACAAATGCAATATAATCATAATTTGTATAAGACTCATGTAAAGATTATTTGAATAATTGACAAACACTAGAACATACAAAAAGGCTGATGGAATATCACAAATTATATCACAAAAGATGATGAAATATCACAACTTATATCACAAAGGATATGAATTTTCATAAACATTTTGTATAATATCCTGAATGGCATATTTATCAAAATTAAAACATAAATGTGAAGTATTCGACAAGAAACATGACATGAGAAGGCTGACTATTTTGTGTCATAAAGTCATGATTCCAGTTATTTCTGTTATTTATTGTAAGAAACGTATATATGTGTGTGTGTTTATGTACATATATAAATAGAGATAGATAGATAAATATATAGATAGACATATTCTTTTCTTTCCCTTTTTCTACTGCCGAGGCGATCGCCGGGAAGGACGGATATCCAGGCGACCCGAAGGGTAAGACCCGACTCGGGTTTGTCTTCGGATGACGCGGCCGGTCTCTCCTGGCGCGCCGGGTTGATGTGCTTAAGGAAACCATCACAGGAATCATAAGTAAATGAATGTATATATATATATATATATATATATATATATATATATATATATATATATATATATATATATATATATATATGCTTCTCTCTTTCTCTCTCTCTCTCCCTCTCTCTCTCTCTCTCTCTCTCTCTCTCTCTCTCTCTCTCTCTCTCTCTCTCTCTCTCTCTCTATATATATATATATATATATATATATATATATATGTGTGTGTGTGTGTGTGTGTGTGTGTGTGTGTGTGTGTGTGAGCGCGCGCGCATGTGTGTGTGTGAGCGCGCGCGCGTGTGTGTGTATGCATGTGTATTTATGAATATAAGTATATTTTTCATTAACTATCATTAAATTTTTTTCGGGAATCACTTTAAGGATCAGTCGCGTCTCAAACACGGATTTCTTTACCAAGGACATCTTTTGCTGTTTCAAGAATATCCCTGTAAAATTCATGTTTGCCTCTCAAACATCCTGAAGAAACGCAAAGGAGTTCCATGGCGTCAGGGGCGGTGCGGCCGAACCACGAGCCGCCTGTCCAGCGGCCGACCAGAGAGCCACTTCGATTTGCACCGTGACATAACCTGGTCCAGCCGATGGACCGCGCAGTCTGACTCACTTGCATCGGGTCTCGCGCTAGCCATCAGACGATCGACTAGCATCGGACTAATGTAATGCGCCTCGTGGGCGGCACGAACGAGCTGCGCGTTTGTTTGTGTGAGCCTAAATCAGCGTGAATCCCAGCGGTCGAGCCGGCCTCTCTAACCTGAGCCCGACCCGCACCTTTGCTTTGTATTGCTGCCTTGAACTTTTATGCATAAGGCGGAATGTGCGAGCGCCGGATCTACTATATCTCGCGTGGCCCTTCAGAATTCGGTTCGGGGAGAGGAGGCGCGTCCGGCTGTCTGAGCGGCAGGGCGGCCGCGGCCAGTATTGCGTGAGCCAACATGACGGGCCGATGCGCGCCAGATGGTGAATACAGGCTGAAATTGTTGAAAAAATAAAGGTTAAGTACAAAACATCGCTATGGTTAGAGTTCAGACGCCGAAACGAACAGGTTCAACTGAGGTTAGAGTAAACCATTTTTTAGTTTCATTACATTTAGCTAATTATGTTTGGCTCAGATCCCTTTTAAAAACTTTTAAAAGTTATTTTTTTTTCGGTTCCTCGCAAAAGTAACGCATTTTCAACGGGTTTAGAAACGGTTCGTGCGGGTCAAGGAGAATCATGGAAAGGAAGTTAAAATATTTAGTTTTGTTTTCAAGTCCGGAAAATCATGGAGATTTGGTATTTGTGTCTCTTAAAAAATCTGGAACTGATCAACAACGTCCAAGTCTTCGGCGAAATATCGGTTAGGCTTTGTATCCCCGCGACGTGTTATGGCTGCGTGTATATTTGCATATAGAAAGGTTTGAGCAAGCGCTAAACATTCACCATTATGATATAACCAAGAGTTTTGTTTGGGTGATCACTAATTGATCAACATCTTGCGAATCCTAGCAATAACGCTGCTACCTAATGGCATTCCTATGCTGACGCAAACTCGTCGCTCTTGTTTGCTACAGCCGGTGGTCGACTAAAACCAGCTGATTTATTACTCTTAACTTTAGATTATGACGAATCTGACGAAGTGAAGTTTGATATCGCTAATATCTGCTCTCATCCCTGTCACAGTACTAATACTAGAATTAATTTTTTTTCATAACGCCACTCGTGCACGATAGCGATAGCCTCTTCCCCAAGGGCCCAAGGGCCCAAGGGCACACACGCGAAGAGACCGTCGAGGCGGCGTCATGCCGAAAGGTATGAAAGGTAATTCATGTTTCTTACAGTTACAAAAATGAAGAAAAACAGGAGTATTATGTTAGAGTTTGATAATTTCGACGATAAATGTAAGATCTATCAAAATGATCCTATGTCTATGAGTATTATAAGTAGATATGGCAAGCATTGACTCGTACTCGACATAGAATATGGCACTGATAACCATGGCGGCATGAACCTGGCGAGGCAGGACACTGATAGGAAAATTTGATTATCCTTTTTATCAAACCAGCACTGCGTAACGAATACGAATAGTATTACGTCATTACCAGAGCCACTCCCAGCACTGCCAGCCGACAAAAGCTGAAATATGGATCTTGCAGTTTGATTCAGTAACTGTTCAGTATGTGGCACACAGTTGAATGTATGTATCAATCAAACGGTATAAAAAGTGGAGCGAGTCATAATATATTCATGTATGGTACCGTCTTTCTTTCGCTGTGACCATTGATGGGGGAAAGATTAAGAAAAAAATCTGTATTTTGAGAGGCTTCAGAAAAAAATCAATTTAAAACTTCGAAAGATTGAGGTAACTGAACGAAAAGTTGAAAAATTACATAGCCTAAATTGATGCCTCATGAATTATAAGTAACTAGTCACTGGTGGCAGTACTTACACTGGTTATGATTGACATCAGTTTTGAATAACAGTCATTGTAAATGTTGTAAAGGGATATATGTATCGTGAATATGCTTTAGCTGATCAAGGAAAACTGTGAAAAACTGTAAAGTCATGGAAAAGTGATGGACTTTTGATAACAGAAATATGAACGAAACGTATTTTTTTTTTTGCCGCAGAGCAAAACAGTCGGCTGCTGGCATTAGGTATAATTGAAAGAAATTTAAATGTTTTGAAATCTATATTGTTTCTTACCGTTGAGTCGAGTCTTTTCGGTTTTGTTTGAGGATATTATTAGTAACAATAACTGTTTTTTCATGCTGAATGTCTATATTACTCTAATCCCTCACTGCGATTTTATTACCTTGATAAGCCTTTCAGTTTACGCCATCTATAATCCGTTCTCAGTTTCAACAACAATGTCTTGATCACATGCAAATTTTACACCTATTGATAATTATCCTCCAACATTCATTACTCTCACTGATATCATGTAATCCCTCTGCCATCATCCTCTCTGCACAGATTGAAAATAACAGAGGGGACAGTGTACTGCCTTATTGAACGCCTATATCTATTGTGCATGGATCGGATTCTTCACCATAACTCTGACCACTGCCACTTGTGTCATATGTAATGCACAAATCAATATTTAGCATCTTAACCCATTCCAATATATCAAAAACTTTTCACAGTTCACAAAGCAGACATAGTGTTCCTTTCCAAAGTCAAATACCTCTTCATACAGCAGATGCATGAATCCAATTGCCTCTCTAGCACCACAGGCTCTCTTAAAACCAAATTGTTGTTTTGCTGCAGTAATCCCTAAGTAAGATCTTTGGTGTATGCGTAATTACGCTGATAGTTCTGTATTCCTCACATGGAATTGCATTTACTTTCTTTGGCAAAGGCTTAATGAATTCCTTTGTGAATTCTGCTGGCCGGGCACCTTCTTCATAAATTCTCTTAAACATATCAGCTAGCTCTGACGTTCCCTTCTCCCCCAATCATTTTCATTGCCACCTCTTCAGAATCCCACGGCTTCTTTTCTATTGTACCTTTCCTGTATCCAATATGACTGGTTTGCCAAGGTATTTCTGGTGGAAGCTGTTCTGGGTCAGGCACACTCATTTTCCCTGAAAAATAGGATGCCAGGAGTTCGGCTTAATGCTTGCTGTTGATAGCACGTGCCGTCGGGCTTGTCAAGAGGTGGAATGGTGTGGTCTGAAGAAAAGCCTTGCTGTTCCTTCATTATCGTCCGCCACGACTTGGAGTCCACAGACCGACCAATTTCTTTTTTTTCTCTCTCTCTCTCTGCACCTCCTATTCTCTTTCTCTCCCTCCCTCCCTCCCCCCTCTCTGTCTCTCACCCACTTTCTCTCTCTGTTTCTTTCATTTTCTTTCTTTTTCTCTCTCTCTTTGTCTCTCTGTATCTCTCATTCGTTCTCTGTTTTACTCTCTCTCTCTGCACCTCCTATTCTCTCTCTCTCTCTTTCACCCTCTCTCGCCTCTCTTTCTCTCTCCCTCTCTGTGTCTTTCTCTCTCTCTCTGTGTCTTTCTCTCTCTCTCTCTCTGTCTTTCTCACTCTCTCAGTCATCAGCTCTACTTGCTAAAACTCAGAGTGATTTTTAGATCACAACATTATGTAGCATACAACATCGTGTTTATTAATTTCAACATTTTTCACAATTGCAAAATCAAATACAAATTGATCTAATATGATAAGTCCAGATACATTTACAATACAGAGAATGCAATAGACACGTGACTTCACGGAGTTTGCTCCTTTATCCAAGTGTTGGCTCTTGCCTTGAAGTCTTGAAGTGCAAACGGAACCACTAGCGTGTTTCCTCGCCTTGGGGCAGTCCTGGTACTGTATGGCGCTTGCAGGGGTCGTGGGAGGAGCAGTGACGTTAGGTGGGGAGCTTGTTGCTCATGAACCTTATACATCACACACAACCCAGAAACATCCCGACGTTGTTGCAGCGGCTGTAGTGCAGTACATTGTTCCGACGCCCGTCTCCTCTGAATCAGACGTTCAGGTACGATGGAGGACATGACGACCACACAAGGGGGCATTACTCCATGACGGGTCTCAACTGGGACTTGTAGAGTGTTTCACATCCATTGTCGTCCAGGAGGCGAGAGATACGACGTACGCACACAAGTTTATTTGCAGTTTTTTTTTTTTTTTTTGCAATGTTCCGGTCGTGTTCTGTATAGGTCAGGTTTTTGTTAATATTCAGACCAAGTATCTCAATTTCTTCCTGAAACTTGAGGCAGGCCCCTCCAAGTTGTATTTCTTGACCGTTTCAAAGCATGCTGTCTCCGTGAAATATGCATCAGCTGTGTCTTGTCAGGTGCAAGAGAGACTTGCGAGTGACGACCCCAGGATAATATTGTATCAAGGATGTGATTTATGTGATCAATTGTCTCAGCCTGCTGTTCCTTTTTACAAGTGAACGTCAGAGTGCAATCGTCGGCATATATTCGCATATGCGGTACGAGTTGTAAAATTTCGTTAAAATAAATATTCCACAAGAGAGATCCCAACACACTTCTTTGTGGTACACTAGCTTTTATAGGATGTTCATTGGAGGAATGACCATTCAACACAACATGAAGACTCCTTCCCTTGAGGTAATCGTGAGAAGGGTGAGCAGTGGTCCACTGATGGCATAGCTCCTCAATTTAGCGGTCAATCCGCGGTGCCACATACGGTCAAAGGCACCTGCAATATCGAGGGCTATGACATGTGCCAGTGACCATGTCGAGTGCCTTGTCCCACTCAGTAGTCATCGTCAGAAGCAAATCTGAGGCTGATGTGTTTGGTCTGAAGCCAAATTGCCGCATGCTTAATATATTATGATGTTCAAAGAAAGACATCATTTCATTAACGATTATTTTCTCTAAAACGTTTGCAACTGCAAAGAGCATTGCAACTGGTCTGTAGTTCTCTGGCAAGGTCCGTTTTTCTTCTTGTGAATGGCCACCACTCTGCCTCGTTTCCAGACACTAGGCCATTTCTTGCATGAGATGCAGGTCTGGAAAAGTCTTGCAAAAGGTGCTGCCAGCTGTTCAGCACAGTTTTTCAGTATGTGGGGACTAATATTGTCAGGACTTGTTGCTTTACTTACATTTAGTGTAGATAACATTTTCCTTGTCTGGTGTTATCACTTTCCAGCATTGCCTCTTTTGGGGTATTTCAATTGCACTCAGTGAAATTTTCCTCTCTTTCCACTGACTTTATTCTGGAAACTTTCAGCTCTCTTCTCCATATTTTGTAAGTCCCTTTTTACTATTTCCTTTCAGCTTTCTTCAAGATAACCACTTGGCTCACACCTACTAAATTATGATGAGAATCAGCATCTGCTCCGAGAAAACTACAAATATTCGTTATACTGTTTCTATACCTTTGTCGAACCAGGATATAGTCTGGTTGGAATCTTCTAGTGTCTCCTAGCTTTTTCCACGTATATCTGCGCCTTTTTCCCTGCTTGAAACAGGCGTTACTTACTACCACGTTCCTCTGCTGACAGAACTCCGCAATCCCTTCTCTCATTTCAGGTATCATCGTCCTATTTCCGTTACATCCTTTCCGTCTCCAACGACATGGTTCCAATCTCCTATTATTATCAAATCATTACTTCCCTCTTCTGCTCCAATTAGATCATTCAGTGTATGTGTCTGTATCCTCATGCGCTGATATTAGCGTACACACACACACACACACACACACACACACACACACACACACACACACACACACACACACACACACACACACACACACACACACATATATAATCACCAAGGGCGGTATTTACGAAAGGTCTGTGATTATTCTTTGCGATTTCGTCAATGGTTTGCTCCGTTGCCACAGCTCAAATTCAATGGTGCTAATTACAATAAAAAATTATGTCGTTATATACCCTTTGTGATAATCTAT
>NC_091549.1:32714602-32717102 GCF_042767895.1 Penaeus vannamei
ATATTTTACAAAAACAAATATTATTTATGGCAATTACTGAAATGATGTTACTCATTTACATTTTAAGTAGTATTAAAAACTTAAAATATTTTATAGGTCAAGGATCTTCAAACACTGGGCACTTGGTTTCCACAGCACCCACATATCACATTCCCTTGCCTGTGTGAGGCCATGCAGTATGCGTTTTTTATGAACTTGTACCCTGAATATTAGGAAATAGCTTTTTAGGTATACTTTCGTATTTAATTCGGCATTAAATATGACACAACATGTTTTTTATTATTTTTTTGACACGTGTCTTGTAAAGATTTAGGTTCATTCAATTTCTATTTTCCTTTGCTTGACGTTCTAAAAGTTTCAGTCAAATTAATAGTTCTCTGTAAAGTTTATTTGGGGATACTCTTCGAAACATCTCTTCAGGAGACGTAGAATTCCGTAGAAGAGCCGTTTGGCACACGGCTGTTTCTTCTGTTCCTAAATGACTCCCATCTGTGCCCTCATCTGCTCCATGACCTCGGCTATGGTAATGGATTCCCCATGACTCATCCCTGGGCTCTCGAGCAGACCTGTCGAGCAGAGAAGAGCAGTTAGTATATGTAAGATATTAGCAGTTCACTTTGTTATGTGTCGCTTTCATTTATCCACATCCACATGTGCAGCTAAAATAACTGGAGCCCTTGGCACCACATCTGACTGACCTGCGTTTATGCAACGCCTGACCTCGGCTGCTTCATACATGAGACCTTGACTGTTATTGAAGTTGTATGTCTGACCTGTCACTGGCAAGGGCGCAGTGTACGTCCCAGAGGGCGATTCGAAAGATTCCGGGCACCACATCGGGTAACTGACCTGTAGAAAAACAAAGCCCATATGGTTTCATAAAGTACAACCCGTTTTATAGCCTATTTCCCATCTACTCCAAAGCCAGATATTTTTCCCGGTGAGAATATGTAACAAGGTTATCTGGTCGCCTGTACTTTCCAAGCAAGATCTTGCTGATCTATAAGGACCAAACAAGCAAGCCAAGATGCATCAGCCACCCAACCTGTTCCAGGGCCTGAAAGAAAAGGGCGTGACCTAACCAACTGTGGCATCTTACCTAGGGTCCCTTTTGGCAGCACACACACATATGGGACTAGAACATCTTTCCCTGTAGCCACACTATGGCGTTAAGTGGGATGCAAGCATTTAAAGCTGCAACAGATGGTGGTATTTTTATTGTATTGTTTCAGCTACAGTAATTGAGGTTTCCTTTAAACGGCGTCTCACTATCAGCGGCGAGGAGCGGGTGCATGCTTCCAGTTGCTCAGACCGCCCAGTGCATCCCTCGTGTAAGACATCCAGCCACCTCGGCAAGTCAATGCTACACTGGCTGCGGACCCTCGTTGTTAGGGGGATGTCAGGTGGCCAACGCTTCTCTTCCTCTCCTTACACCAAGGAATCATCCTCTACCTCCTTTAGTTCATTATAACCAACGCGAAGGACAATTGGGGAACAGTGCCTGGCTCAGTCGTGGAGCGAGAGTGTGCCGTTCCTTGAACCCTAGGCACCGTACATCAGTGACAAGAGGGAATTCAGGATGATGGCAGGATAGCCTAAGGCTCTACATAATGTTTAGCATAAATTATTCTCAGTAGTATTTAGAATTTTACTAGATTAGCTGAAACAAATCCGATAGTGTGTATTTTTTGCTAGCGTTCCCTCGTTCCGCACAAGGTGGTGTCACAACTGACATGTGACCCTAAATACTGTTCACGTACTTTCGGTGCAAATGTATGCACAACCACGACTGACTAATCCAAGCCCTTCTATCGAGCAAATCGAATTAAGAATGCCGACTGATGTACCACAGGCGTAGGAAATGCTCCGAATTGTCTGTTGTACGGAGAAAAATATGCTTGTAAATATGGTGAGAGAAGATCGCTCAAACAGAACTATGGCATCTAGCGTAAGTCCTCTACAGTCAGAAAAAGTGAAATGTAGATGGGACGCCGTGCATGCAGGCCAACTAAGGCGCCAAGACTAACCATAAGCATGAGGAAGAGACGACTGGCCTGGGCAATGACTCACAAGGATTGGACCTTAGGGGATTGGGAAAAGGTTAATCCCACCTAATCTTCCTTCTGATAACGTTTCCATGTGGTTCAAGAATATTTAGCGAAAAATGTATGCATAAATGGGAAAAAAAAATATATTACATCTAATATGATGTAATTAGTTCAAAAGCTAGACGAGAAAAAGGGTCACGGTGAAGATGGAGGTCAAAAGAATTTTATTTGAATGTTCCGGTCATCTCAAAACTTTTTTTTTTTCTCTCTCTCTCTTCAAGGTTTGTTTCTTTGATGTGTCTACGGTAGAAATGTTGATGGACAGACGGAAATTTGTTAGAAGAACCAGCTTAGAAAAGGACCACCCAACTGCCAGAGAGCACAAGTAAACTTCTCGACCAAGGTGATGGTGAGGTCTGTGATCTCTGCCATGAGTACTGGAAGATTAGAGA
>NC_091549.1:32724602-32727102 GCF_042767895.1 Penaeus vannamei
TTACAATGGCCTTTTAGCCAGGAGATGAACCTGAGGAGCCATGCTTCTGCCCCTCTGAGAGCATGCCAAGTTGAGTAGTGTGCTAACAGAGTTGCAGTACCAGGATCCAACTGAGGCAGATTGACAGCTAATGTGATCTCTTTCTTGAGCTCCGGGTCTCTGGCCTTAGACTTGGGGGCCAGGTAGATTCATTGAGCCAGAGGAAGGGTTCTTCATTATCCCATCGGTTGTCTGTCAGCATAGCTTCTGCTGAAAATCCTTTTCTCAATCCCAAACAACACCTAAAGCCCTGTCCGTGGGGAGTCCCTCGAAGTCCAGATTAACATCCTTAATGCTTGGGTTCACTTCACTGGGAGGGGTAGACTTGTGTACTTCTCTTAAATGTTCATCCATTTTGTCAGCTTGAACCCTCCTTGATTCAGAAACCTCCCTGAGTACTTGGGCACACTCGATCCCAGAATTCATGTCATCTACCGACATTAAAAGATCATCTACACAGAAGGTTGTCGTGCTCTCTCCATTATGTGACCAGGCCAAGCTGCTAGGGTCCTTTGAAGTGCATAAGAAGCACAAGAGGGGCTCCACACACACCCAAACAAATGTACTGTGCTTCGGTGTATCAGTGGCTTCTCTGTGAGGTCCCCATCTGGCCACCAATTAACCTGAGTACATCCCTGTCATCTGGTTTCACTTTGATTTGATAAACATTGATTCCATGTCAGCTGCAATGGCTATGTGTCTTTCACAGAACCTCAGAAGGATGCCTACCAGGTCTTTTATCAGAGGGGGTCCCTGCAAATCTTGCTATTCAATGATGTTCCCTTGAACATGGCTGCACAGTCAAAACAATCTTTGTCCTTTCTGGTTTATGAGGGTTAAGCACTGGGTGATGGGGTAAGTACCAGGTCTTTCCTTGGGGGCCTGTATGCTCTACTCTTCCTGCATATCCCTTTTTCAGCAGAGTTCCCATTTTTCCATCACACTTACCTTCTGTGTCACTTTGATGGGATTGGGCCTGACAGTGTCTATGGTGTTTTGTGTCGGCAAGCTCTCCAGCTCAAGGACCTCAACCACCTGTTTTGTACAGAGCGTCCTTGTGCTACCACAATCTAGTAGGGCATGTGTAGATATCTGTTCACCATTTTGGTGAACAGGATTAATCACCATAACAGGCACTATTGGTAGGGCTGTTCTTCCATACACAACTTTGCCTCCTAGCCCTGACTCAAATGCGCAGATTCCATGTTGCTCAAGTGATAGTCACCTTTATCCCATGTTCTCTTTGCTTGCTTCTATGGATTTTGCGACTGCAGCCTGATTAACTGTCATATGAAGCCACTTTGAATGGGTTCATGCACAATGTCACACCTTGTGTTAACCTTACACAGTCGAGCCCTATGACCTATCTTTAAGCAAAGCACCGCCTGGATGTCACTGTACATGAACGGCGGTCTGCAACTTGCATGGCCTGGAAGCTAAGGCACATATGGAAGGAATGTGGTGATGGTCCATGACATAAACTACAATTCCTCCTAGCATCTTTGTCTAATTTGCTTTCTTCCAGAATTGCAAACCTCCAGTTCTTATCTTTGTAATTGTTATTTCTTTCTTGTCTTTGGTGGTAATGAGATGCTCTTGTGCTCTTGGTTTTCTGTTGTCTTCATCCCCACTGAGATCTGCATCATCAGTTATCAACATCTGTAACTCTTCTCTTACAAAGTCCTTTAAGGATTTCAGAGTGTGCGTCTTATTATTGCTCTTGTGTAGACAGTGTTTGAAACGGTCACGCAATCTCTGATCCATTCTACGTTTAATATCTCCTACGTTGCGGCCGCTATCCACATGATAGAGTAGACTGAAACCTTCTGCATTGCCACTAAAGAAGTAAGCTCAAAATATAGTTTCCTGAGCACCCACATTTTCACTTGCCACAGGTTCCCCTTTGATTATATTCTTCAGTTCTTTACACAAGAACTGTACTCTATGTCCATACACTTCATCAAACCATTCTAAGGCCAATGTGAGCCCCTTTTCCTCAGGCATTGTCATGCAGCCTTGTATCAACTTCCTAGCCGGCCCCTTGCATTTGTATATAATGTTGAGTTTAGTCATGGGTTCTGCCTTTTTTTTTTTTTTTTTCAAAGCAGACAAGAAAGCAAATATTGCCAGCACTTTCTCCCATCAAACTGAGGCATCTTCACATGTGCCCCATGGTCATATTAATGAAGTTCATCTGCACTGTCTGATGCATATTCCCTTCTCCAACCCTTAGGTCGTCTAGAGGTCCTTTTTCCCGCAGTGCCCTGAAGTTCTTCCAGGCAATTGGAGGGGGCCACCCCGATCTTTATCCTTTTCACTACACCTCGCCATGGTACCCTTCTGCGTTCTAGAGCCGACTGTTGTAACCCACTGGCAAGAACTGGTGAGGATGTCTGAGAACGCTGATGATCCAGGATAATTCTTGTACATGAATCAGTCAACCGGGAACGCCCTTGCCTCT
>NC_091549.1:32732102-32734526 GCF_042767895.1 Penaeus vannamei
CCCAGTGGTCAAATGATCACCCTAGGGTGTTTCATTTGGACAGGCTAAGGGAGGGGGAGTGTGCCCGCGGGTTTGCTGAGGCAATCTCTGATCGATTCGCAATGCTTGACAGTCTGATAGACCCTGTTCTTCTGTGGGATACCTTTAAGCGTGAAACGCTTGATGCAGATCAAGATACGATTGGTATCTTGCATGTCGTGTGGCTCATTTGACAGGGGATCGACAATTGCATCGTTCTTATGTGCACAGAACTCGGTCCCTGTTAAGAAGGGACAAGGAACAGTTTATTAGGAGTCTTGCAGAAGAGGTAGAAGGCCATTTCTTAGTAAATGACCTTCGTCCTGCATACCAAGTCCTGAGAAAGCTGAACTCTAAGCCTTCTTCACAGGTGACAGCAGTTCGCTCAGTAAGTGGTCAGATCATTTCAGATCCTGTTGCAGTTCGGGAACGTTGGGCTGAGTATTTTGAGCAGTTGTACCAGGTCGACCCACCAACAGTTAACTTGGATGCGGGTAGCGTCGAGATCCCTTTGCCGGATCCACCCATCAGTGAGGACTCTCCCTCTCTAACTGAAATTAGGGAGGTGATTTCCAAGCTGAGGAATGGTAAAGCAGCAGGTATCTGCGACATACCAGCTGAACTGTTAAAGGCTGGTGATGAACCTATGGCGTGGGGATTACTTGCTGTCCTGGCTGCCATCTGGCGGTCCGGTACCGTTCCTCCTGACCTGTTGAGGGGTATGATCATTCCTCTCTGGAAAGGGAAGAGGGACCGTTGGGACTGCAGCAATCACCGAGGCATCTCACTGCTCATTATACCAGGTAAGGTTCTTGCCCACATCCTTCTGAGACATATCAGAGACCATCTACTGAGGCACTAGAGACTGGAGCAATCCGGATTCACTCCTGGTAAATCCACATTGTAGAGCGCCGTCGTGAGTTCGGGCATGGGCTGCTTGCAACCTACATCGTCCTCAAGAAGGCGTTCGTTACGGTGCATCGGGAGTCACTTTGGGAGATCCTGAGACTAAGAGGAATTCCAACAAGGATTATTGGACTAATAACAAGCCTGTATACTGGTACTGAAAGTGCTGCAAAGTGTGGTTGGGGCCTGTCGAGCTTCTTTCCTGTTAGTTCAGGAGTGAAGCAAGGCTGTGTCCTTGCACCAACTCTTTTCAACACTTGCATGGACTGGATACTGAGCAGAGCTACTGTTCAAAGTCATTATGGAGCAACACTGGGCAATATCAAGGTTTACTGACCTTGACTTTGCCGATGATGTTGCTATTCTATCTGAGTGTTTGGAAACCTTAGTGGTGGCTTTGGATGCATTTAGCAATGAAGCGAAACCCTTGGGTCTAGAGGTCTCCTGGACCAAGGTCCAAGACTTGGGGACTTGCTAGGAGAACCTGTTCAGTCAATACATACTTGTGGCGAGTACATTGAAGTCACAGAGAGCTTTACATACCTTGGTAGTTTAGTTCATAACTCTGGGCTGTCAGACCATGAAGTCAGCAGACGGATTGGCCTGGCCGCAGGGGTTATGAACTCTCTTGACAAAAGTATTTGGAGATGTCAGTACCTGTGCAAAAGGACCAAGCTACAGGTTTTCAAGGCCCTGATAATGCCAGTTTTGCTATACAGTAGCGAAACTTGGACATTATCCAGTGCCTTGGAGGCTCGTCTTGAAGCCTTTTGTAATAAGTCCTTACGCCGGATCATGGGGTACTGTTGGCAGGACCATGTGTCCAACCAACGGTTGCACCGTGAGACTGGCACAGGACCTGTTATCTGCACAATCCATGATCGCCAACTCAGGCTATACGGCCACCTGGCTCGCCTTCCTCAGGATGATCCTGCCCATCAGGTCGTCTCTGTTCGAGGCAACCCTGGATGGAGGAAGCCTGTGGGATTACCTAGGAAGTCGTGGCTTGGGGAGATCGACCAAACCAGTCGTGAAGAACTTGAGATGGGCCGAGTCCCTGCCTGGCGTCTAGCCATGAGGGATCCTCACAGGTGGAACCTATGCGCCCCCGTCGGCGTCAGTCCCCTTGATAATATATATATATATATATATATATATATATATATATATATATATATATATATATATATATATATATATTTTTTTTTATGTGATATACATTTGCATACACACACACACACACACACACACACACACACACACACACACACACACATATATATATATATATATATATATATATATATATATATATATATATACATATATATATATATATATACAAAATGTGTGTGTATGTATGTGGCTATGTGTCAGTGCACACACACACTCAAACACACACACACAAACACACACACACACTATAAGTTACTAATAGCTCTTATTTTAGTTTGTGTTTGATGTACAAGGTGGCTCAGGGATACACGGTGTGGCTGTTCT
>NC_091549.1:32737526-32780026 GCF_042767895.1 Penaeus vannamei
TCTTTTCCTCTCTCTCTTTCTCCCTTTCTCTCTGTGTCCCTTCTTCTCTCTCTCTTCTCATTCTCTCCCTCTCTCTCTCTTCCTCATTCTCTCCCTCTCTCTCTCTTCCTCATTCTCTCCCTCTCTCTCTCTTCCTCATTCTCTCCCTCTCTCTCTCTTCCTCATTCTCTCCCTCTCTCTCTCTTCCTCATTCTCTCCCTCTCTCTCTCTTCCTCATTCTCTCCCTCTCTTTCTCTTCCTCTCTGTCCTGTTCTCTCCTCTCTCTCTTTCTCTCCTCCTCCTCCCTCCTCCTCCTCCTCCTCCTCCTCCTCTCTCTCTCTCTCTCTCTCTCTCCCCCTCTCTCTCTCTCTCTCTCTCTCTCTCTCTCTCTCTCTCTCTCTCTCTCTCTCTCTCTCTCTCTCTCTCTCTCTCTCTCTCTCTCTCTCTCTCTCTCTCTTCCTCTTTCTTCCCTCTCTTCTCTCCCTCCTCCCTCTCTCTCTCTCTCTCTCTCTCTCTCTCTCTCTCTCTCTCTCTCTCTCTCTCTCTCTCTCTCTCTCTCTCTCTCTCTCTCTCTCTCTCTTCCTCTTTCTTCCTCTCTCTCTGCCTCTCACCCCCCTCTCTCTCTCTCTCTGTCTTTCTCTCTCTCTCTCTCTCTCTCTCTCTCTCTCTCTCTCTCTCTGTCTCTCTCTCTCTATCTCTATCTCTATCTCTATCTCTATCTCTTCTTTCTCTCTCTCTCTCTCTCACACACACACACACACTCTCTCTCTCACTCTTCTTCTTTCTCTCTTCCTCTCTCTCTCTTCTCTCTATCTTCCTCTCTCTCTCTTCTTCTCTCTCTTCCTCTCTCTCTCTTTCTCCCTTTCGCTCTCTGTCCCTTCTTCTCTCTCTCTTCTCATTCTCTCCCTCTCTCTCTCTTCCTCATTCTCTCTCTCTCTCATCTCTTCCTCATTCTCTCTCTCTCTCATCTCTTCCTCATTCTCTCTCTCTCTCATCTCTTCCTCATTCTCTCTCTCTCTCATCTCTTCCTCATTCTCTCTCTCTCTCATCTCTTCCTCATTCTCTCTCTCTCTCTTTCCTCATTCTCTCCCTCTCTTTCTCTTCCTCTCTGTCCTTATCTTCCCTCTCTCTTTCTCTCCTCCTCCTCCTCCCTCCTCCTCCTCCTCCTCCTCCTCCCTCCTCCCTCCTCTCTCTCTCTCTCTCTCTCTCTCTCTCTCTCTCTCTCTCTCTCTCTCTCTTTCCCTTCTTCCTCTCTCTCTCCCTCTCCCCCTCTCTCTCTCTCTCTCTCTCTCTCTCTCTCTCTCTCTCTCTCTCTCTCTCTCTCTCTCTCTCTCTCTCTCTCTCTCTCTCTCTCTCGTCTTTCTTCCTCCCCTCTCTGCCTCTCCCCCCTCTCTCTCTCTCTCTCTCTCTCTCTCTCTCTCTCTCTCTCTCTCTCTCTCTGCCCTCTCTCTCTCTCTCTCTCTCTCTCTCTCTCTCTGAGAGTGGTCAGACGTGCCTGGAGGTCACACCCTTTGCTGCCAGTCACGGCGGCGTGTTGACTAGCCACGTTCCAGCATTCGTGACCTTTGACCCGCTCTTCAGTTCTACACCCCATTCTACATCGAGTCACGGCCTTGTTCCAATGCTTCCCTCTGGGAGTCACCCCGCTCTACCTTGAGTCGCGTCTCCGCTCAGACGCGGCCACCTCCTGGGGTCATCATCAGCCTTGTTGGGCTACCCTTTGCCCGGGACTCCCCTGCACCTGTACGAGACACACCCTTCACCCACACTACCATCCTCCACAACCATCTCCTCAATACAGGAATTGAACCGCACACGTGTCTCCATACACCACCAAATCAGGACTACAAAACCCCTGAAATCGTGGTAGCAGTGAGGTATCAAAAAATCACAAAAGTGGTTGCAGCTGTGGGATACAAAACCCCTGACAATTTCTCTCTCATTCTCTCTCTTCTCCCTTTCTCTTATAATCTTTCTCTCTTTCTCTCTTCTCCCTTTCTCTTAATCATTCTCTCTCTTTCTCCCTTCTCATTTTTTCTTAAGCTTTCTCTCTCTTTCTTTCTCTCTTAATCTCTCTCTATCTCTTTCTTTTTCTCTCTCTCTCCTCACCTCCATGAGAAAGACCTTGTTTTCCCTAGCAAGGTCGATCAGTTGTTTTGTCTCTTGGACGTTCATGCAGAGAGGCTTCTCACACAGGACATGCTTTCCTGCCTTCAGCATCATGGAAGCCACAGCCAGATGGTGCACTTGAATCACTCCTACGTACACCACATCTGTAAATGAACTGAGGTTGGTCATGGTGCTTGTGGGTTCGTGTGTGTGTGTGACAATACTACTAGCAGGTCCAGCTTTAGCTGCTTTAGTGACATTCAAACACCTAGAGTTGGTAACGCGTCTTTGTAGTTGGGCTTGGCTACGGGTGTTGAGAGGTCCATGCAGTACAAGGGGCAGGCTCTGTCTGCCTATCTCGGGTCGCCCTTGATGGAGGCGCCCCAACACAGGAAATGTGAGGTCAAGCCAGTTGCTCCTGCCGGATGCGTAGTTGGAGGGGGTAGTGAGGTGTGCTGCCCTTTCCATAGTGACTGCCAGAGAGTGTCTGTGTGTGTGTGTTATTACTTTAAAAACGCTTACCTATATCTGGGTCTTCCGCCAGTTTGGCATACGACTCATAGGCCTTCTCGACGCCGTGCTTGTCCCTGAATGCCTGGGCATTGTTGAGGGAGCGTGCCGCCACTGCAACTAAGCGATGCTCCTCTGCTGGAAGCGCCTTCATAGCGCTCACGAAGTCACTGGCAATCATGCCCGCACTTGCGATTCCCCATCGTGTGGCTGCCATGCTGTTATGTCCTGTGATATGGGAGGCTTTAGGATCTTTTTAAAATATCAAGGAATAGTCATAGCACATATATAATGAATTAAAAGATTTGCTGGCTGCTTTGTATCCCAGCAGATATCTCTGTAAGAGGCCTGTAATAGCCTCCTACATGGGACTGGATGGACAGATAGTTAGCACACACTGGATTGACTCTTTGTTGTTGAAAGAGTACATGCACAAAATAAATGCAAGATTCAGGGAATTAGGATGATGCTTGAAAGTGGTGGTGCGGCAGGTAGTGTTCTTGTCGATGACTTTTGAGGGTGTTGACTGGTCATCCTTGCTTACTTCTCACCCGGCTTCCTTCCTTCCTTGGGGGCGCGAAGTGAGGTCCCCGCCCCACTACTCCCAATGGTTTGTGGTTCTCACAATCTTGCACTCCCTCTCCCCACCGCCTCAATTCATCTATAAACTTCTCTGGTTCATGTGAGTCCATTCGGCTTTGTTTTTACGTTTCGTATCAGCCTACCTATTTCTGACTGGCCACTGCACAGCCTGTTGCTGTCATGGAAAGTATAAGTTCTTTTATACATGCTGCCCCGGAACATGTCTCTAAGGCCCGTACTTTTAAAACCTTCGCCAGTGATGGCGTTCGCCTGGCGAAGCTTCGCCAGGCGAAACGCTGAGTGAGGGAGGCCTTACTTTTAAACCCAACGTTCGCCAGGGCGGGCGAAGGGATCGCTAGGCGCTAACATCTTGCATTCCTGCTAAATCTAGCGCAAATTTGTTTACATCTCCAGTGCACATAACATAACCTAAACTTAATTATTAACCTTGAGAGAAGACGAAAATGTTGTTTCCGCAATAGTCTCACTTTATACTATAACAAAGAAGTTAAAATCTAACTTTATGCTATAACAAAGAAGAAAATATCTTTATACTATAACAAAATTAACTTTATACTCTATGCTATACTACACTTTATACTATAACAAGGTTAACTTTATGGCCCGTACTTTTAAAACCTTTTGCTTTTTCTCGCGTTTTGTTTCATTCGCCGAAGCGCTAGATTTAGCAGGAATCCAAGATGTTAGCGCCTGGCGATCCCTTTCGTTCGCCAGGCCTGGCGAACACCTGCCTTGGGTTTAAAAGTAAGGCCTCCCTCACTCAGATGTTCGCCTGGCGAAGCTTCGCCAGGCGAACGCCAGCATTGGCGAAAGGTTTTAAAAGTATGGGCCTAAGCTCTATCTCTTTGCTCGTTTCCGTAGCATAACCTTAATATACAGGAAGATGGTCATTTTGCAAGATTACTGGCAATGTAAAACAGGTGTTGCAAAGAATAGGCTTAAATGCGTTGCCCGACTCCCACATTACTTACCCCTCTCTGTCATGAGTATGCTCAGAAGTAGCACTGAAAGCAAAAACGTTTAAGCGTAAACTCACTATCATCACATGTGCCTCAAAGAAATCTCATTATATATATACATATATATATATATATATATATATATATATATATATATATATATATATATATATATATATACATACACATACATATACATTCACACACACACACACACACACACACACACACACACACACACACACACACACACACACACACACACACACACACACACACACACATATATATATATATATATATATATATATATATATATATATATATATATATATATATATATATATATATGAATATATAAAAGAACTTATACTTTCCCTTAAATCGTTTAAGCCCCAGCATTCAAGCTTATGTGTTTGAATGCATGGTTTATTTAAATCTGCTGAGAATGTAATGGTAGTTTGTTACCACACTCATACAAGCTCTACGAAGCGGCAGATGTTGCCGTCTGGACATCTAAAAACGCCCGCGCTGTCTCTAACCATAACTGACTCTTGACTACATGCTTTTTGTCAGACTCAACGACACTGCCGCAAATGTGTCCCTGGTTGCTTAGTCAGGTAAAGCAGCGCAGGACCCACTCCTCAAGCACAGCTGAACACCGATAAATTTCCCTGCCGTAAAACAGAAAAACGTTGTAACCAGACCGACCGCTCTTCCTGGTGATGTTGCCGGAGTGCGCGGGAGAGAGCAAGTGGCGCCGCGGCAGCTGGGGCGCTGTTGCCAAGGCGGCGAGGGGAGGGCTTGAGGAGGGGAGGGGGGGGGGGGCAGACGGCCTGAAATGCTCATAAAAGCAAAGAGGTCACGCGGTTATTGTGACAACAATCTTTAATCCGATCAAGCGTAAATGAAAACTTTATTGTTACTGCATTTGTTGTCAGATATTGCCCATAATTTTATTCTTAGTTCTTACTAATGTCGCTTGCATGCTGTATGTATGGGCGTCGAAATAAAAGTTTCGGTAGTATGAAAATGTACAGATAAGCGAGATAAGCATGGCAGATAAATGGGCCATGATATCTCAGCAGTTGAATGCATAGAGAATGGCATAGCATTCTGGTTATTTTCATCGCCAGATTATTAAAACACATGGAAACTTATCAAAATTATTTTTATCAGAATATTTCTAAAATCTCTCCCTGTCAGCCTGCTGAAATCTCAGAAATTACAGGGTACGGTCATCACGGGCGTAGAAAACCCTAACATGTGAAATAAAACTGGGTGGTAAAAGAGCATCTTGAGAGGGGCCTGGCGCAGTCTGGATCTTGGATCTGTGGACCTAGTGCTCGGAAAAGGGCGTGTGTTTGGCATTATGGCAATAGCAATTTCGTAGAAATTGCTATTGCCATAATGCCTTCACTAATTGCTCCTTTGGGCAGCAAAGGGGTCTGTACCAGCTTCGCTCCTACCATTATGTTCGCCAAGTGTTTCCAAGATCCATCATCGATCTGTGATCCGGCAATTAGAGAACACTGGGAGAGCCAAAGAGAAGACGCGGGAAGAAGACAGAAAAGGAGGCGGGAGCCGCGTGAATCGCCACCACCCTGGCCGCCCTGCTCAAGGTCACGTGGCGCTGCTCTCCCCAGCTTACGGCTACTTGCCGCTGCGAATTGCCGCTTTCGAGTATGATTTGGTGCTGGTGACTGTAACTGGCAAAACTGATGTATAACGAGCAAGGAGTATCTGTCATAAGCCAATAGATCTTTCTGATTAAAATAATCATAGGAAATCCATTACTGATCAGTTTACTAGGGACTGACAGTGTACTTTCCTGCGCTGTGGAGTAGGATTATTTAAATACAGAATGGTCACAATTAGAGAGGAGTTTTCGTGAGGAAGGGCAGTTGTGCAACCGTGCGTTCATAATGCTGGTGTTGTGCAATCCATAAAGGGGAAATAAATGTTGGTAGCCCGAAAAAATATTTGAATAAATCATAGGTGATACACTTTTAGTTAATGACGTATAAATGCATGACTGCACAGCCACACACACACACACACACACACACACACACACACACACACACACACACACACACACACACACACACACACACACACACACACACACACACACTGACACACACACACACACACACACACACACACACACACACACACACACACACACACACACACACACACACACACACACACACACACACACACACACGCACACACACACACACACACACACACACACACACACACAACATATATGGGCGTCTTCTGTACCCGCCATAAAGATAATCCCGCATTAAAGGTTTTCTATTGTGCATGCCCAATGTCAGTGTCGAGGATCAATTTTTAATCAATCTGTGAACCAGCATTAATGGGAAAGGTTAGATCAGTATCAACTCGAGGTGTCAAGGCGTCTGAATTTGATGACGTCACAAAAGTTGCGATTCTTTTTTTGGTCTTTTCTATTTCAAAAAGAAAGGAAAATGATGATTGTAATGGTTATATTTTTATTGAACAGTCATCAAAATAGCCCTGTGGATGAGAAAAGTGAGCGATTATGTTTATGCATGAATGATTCTCAAGTGCATGGAATATTAATAAAAATAGGTATACTTCATTACTTCAAGCTGAGTAAAAAATACAGGCCTTTGGCTTGAATCCCACTGCGAGCAATTCCACTTGAAAATCATTCATGCATAAACATTAACCATTAAAATTATCATTTTCCATCCTTTTTAAAATTGAAAAGACCAAAAGGAATAATAAAGCCCATGTGCTTTTTCCAAAATACAGAATCGCAACTTTTGTGACGTCTGCAAATTCAGACGCCATGACACCTCTTTGAGTTGATACTGATCTAGCTTTTCCCTTGCATGAACTTTTAAGCTCAAAATTTAATCCTGCACATGCGCAGAACGAGCTAGTTAATCCCACCAATCATGCAATGATACGTAATGGCAATGTCTCAACTCCATAGAAAAGATGGAGTTGAGTTGCCATTAATGTTTGTTATAGGCAATAATGAAATAAATTTTGACATTTTAATGTTAAAGGGGAATATGGAAATTCATCAATACTTTTTTTGTAAGTTGTGGATTACTCAAACTGCAGATATACCTCTCACCAGGGAAAAGAAAACCGAAAAGATTTTGCAGACACAGAAAAAGCAGTTATATTCAGGTTGAAAAAAAAAATAAAATCAAAAATAAAAACATTTCCAATTTATGTAATATATCAATAGACTAAAACAGAAAGCTTTGAATAACATCATAATTTGGTTTCAAATTCAAAGCACAAATTTTCTGAATCTTTATACTACAGTGACTTTAATTTAAAAGTGCGTGGAAATTTGTAATCCTATTCCACGACAGCAACATCCTGGAAAGACTCCCTACCCTGCACCCGCGATCACTCACGAGAAGGAGCTCTCGGAGAAAACTCTCCCGCGAATATAAAATGTTATTACGAGTATCTTATTATTGTTGGATCCCTTGAGTTCAGTTCAAAGGGCATTTGAAGCCATTTATATATTTTATTTGTAGAGACAGAAATATATGCCTTCATTATACGATGCTACCTTTTTTTTCTTTTTAGTAAACGTCTAGTTTCAACATTAGCGTGTGCAATGAAACTAGAAGAGGGTGACTGCTAATTGCCATTGCTCAGATACCCGCTCTTCCATGTGAAACAGCTGATTTACTGGTGTTAGATCAACTCGTGCATCTGGCAGTGTGTCTTACATCTGTGCAAGTACTATGGATTTGGTTTAACTTTTAATCTGATTTTAATGCATGTGAAGATGGTATAAGATTATACAGAAAGATAAAATGTTCATTTGCTAGATCAAATATTATTAATAAGTATCATTACTATTAAAGTTATCATTATAATAATAGAAATAAAACTAATAAGTAGATATACAAAAATATTCTTTTACAACGTTTGTATCAAAAAGAATGTGAGGACGAGGGATCCGGAGAAGGACACGGACAGAAAGGATTGGCGTGAGCATCCGGTTGGAGGCGGGAAGGATAATGGGGACCGAAGAGGGACGGTTCACATGGAGAAGGTATCAGGAGATTCCTATCGATGTCCATCTACTAACGAAATATAGCAGAGAAAGTCAGCGTAATTCATGAATCAGCACAATATGAATGTATTATTTTTATTGAATTTTAACCAGTTATTATTATTGCCCTTGTTGTATTCATTGTATTATCATTTACTATTTAAGGTCAACATCACAAATGTCTGGATGTTAACTTTAACAATAATAGAGCATAGTAGGAATATGCAACAATCAAATAACAGGAAAATTGTGACCCATAATAGGAAAGTTGTGATCGATAATTCTAGCACGTGATGTGGCATCGGGTGCAAGCTATTCAACCTCAATTACCATAATAATACTTCATATACATGTAAACAATCTGATGGGCTTTGTTCAACTGGTATGACACCTTGACTCGATGGGTTTTCGTACGCCCGACAACGTTGATGCTCCTCCCTCACGACTTGAAATAATTGCATTTGGTACCGCAGATAAAGACAAATAAATAAATAAATAACACACACACACACACACACACACACACACACACACACACACTCACACTTACACTCACACTCACACTCACACTCACACTCACACTAACACACACACACACACACACACACACACACACACACACTCACACTCACACTCACGCTCACACTCACACTCACACACACACACACACACACACACACACACACACACACACACACACACATACACATACACATACACATACACATACACATACACACACACACACACACACACACACACACACACATATATATATATATATATATATATATATATATATATATATATATATATATATATATATGATTTAAGCTCTGCTCACACAGGCGTGCCAACCTCCATTCAGCTTGTCAACATGCATGTGCGCCCCAATGCCGGATAGATAAAATGACAAATATCTCTTGTATTATATTCTGCAACTCTTCATTTGGTCATTTAAGGGGAATTTAAAAGATAGATTATAATGAAATGTATGTGAAAATGGTACAAGAATACACAGAAAGCTGTAACTTTGATTTTTAGTGTTAAAATATTCAATAAAACATAATACCATTGACATAAAAGGCAGCATTGATAAATGGGTGATTCTAATTGTTTGAAATCCTTTACGTGATTATACTTGCAAGAGATTGCATTCAGTTGTTTTTAATGGTTGACACAAATAAATGTGCTAGACGTCAAAGTTCACTTAGTACTATAGTATTGTGGCAAAAAGGATAAAATTGTGTTAACAATTAGGATAAAATGTGTTAGATGTCAAACCTTATGAAGCGTAATAGGATAGTATGGTAGTTAAATGGTAAAAAGGGAGAAGTAAAGTAAACCGGAGATTAATAAAAGAGGAAAGGGTTAAGGGCACAGATCAGTGGATGGAATGATGAGTATCTGTGCTGTGGAAGGAAGAGGAACTTTGTTGAAGGAAAACCGACAAAAGAGTCATTATGAAACAGTCAGCGGGTAATACGGGTAGATATGTTGGCTGTTGGAGAATTTGGAAGACGACAGAGATTCACATAAGCAACCCTTATCAAGGAAACATTACTGTAAGATGCAAGCACTTTCCAACAATGGGTCTGCTTCCTGACAGCAGAGCCATGCAAACATTCAGTCTAAAATGTTAGGTTATTACTCATTTTACTGGTGCAAAAGGAGAAATTGGCATAATAAAAATGCAGTGTGCTTGTGGTTCGATTCTAGAATTATAATATGTGGTGCTTGTCCATGACCTCTGTAAAACAGCATATTTTTGGCAAACATTGACTGTTACACAGAAGTTGAGCATACTCAGTACATAGAATATTTGCTTGAAAACTTTGTATATCTTACATCCTCATATCTCATTTCTAATGTAAGCAACCCTACTAGAGGCTCTGAACTATGATGCAAATCATTCGAAAATCATTAATTTAATAGAGAAGACATCTGATTTTCACATAAGCATGGTCATATAACATTGGGATATTATTCCTACGGATGAACATGTATTACTATTAACAATTAAAATTACAATGAAGGGAATAGAGTAAAATTGGCAGATGAGAGGGGAAAAAACATTATAAATACTGTGTATGCCTGCTTGTACATGTTAAAGAGGTTATGAATATGTGTGACAGTATTAAGGTGTATGTGTATATGAAAGAATGATTGTTGTGGTTAGTCAACAATACAACAAGATTAGCTGTACATTAAGATTTTTTATTGGTACTTGTGATACCCTAGTGAACAAGTATCAATTTCGCGCCAATTTTATGTTTTGATTCGCTTGATAGTATGTCGTTGTCGAAGTTAGCAATTTTCGTGGCAGCCGAACACCAGCAGTGGTGCTAGCTGTCCCTGGCATTGGTTTGATTTTAGAGTAAGAATTCGAGTCGCTCGTGTGCCAGAACGCGAGCGCTTCCGTTCGACTGCCGCCGTTTGAATGTTTTTAAAGTACGGACCTTAGCTGCAAACAATTTAAGTTGCAAACGGCCTTACAATGCCGTTGGACGGACGTCGCCGGAAGATTACCGCAGACCTGAGGCCCAAGGGTCGTTAGTGTAGATATTAATCCGCCCCAGGATGAAGTGGAAGGGCGCCGCCTGCAAGGACGCCCGTAGATCCAGCAAAAATCCAGGAACTCATCAGAGCAGGTATCGGTCGCCCCAGGATGCTCTGGAAGAGCGCCGAGCTCGTAGATCTGGTCAAATTCCAGGAGAAAGAGAAAATGTGTAAAGAAGAATTGTGCATCACTGTCACTCATCACGACTAACAAAATCATTGGCAAGAGAGTTAAACCTGAAACTACGACACGACAAACCCCATTATTGAAGGTCTCAGTGATTTTTGTTCTGCGTGAATGAGTGTGCAATGATTGCCTGTTATGTTGTAACTCGTCACGATTGGGCAAAAGAGATACCTCATCACTTTATGCCTACAACTATGACATCTACAAACTCTCTTTATGAAGAGTTTCAATGTCTTTTGGTCTGCATGAATGATTGAGTGTGAGTGTAAGAGCATGAAGAGAGAGCGAGTTCATACAAAGAATGATTCACAAACAAATATTGTTCATATGGGATGGAACGTACGCAATTATGCATGATCACATGAAAATTCTTTGCAGGCTTCCACAATGCAAATTCAGTTCAGAAATGCATTTACGCTATCCTCGACTGTATTTAATCTTAATTACGGATTCGCTACATATTCTGATAGGTAATTATTTCTTGCTTCCGCATGTTCAGAGTATATAAGACTTCATCGACGGGTTGCGTTTACATTTTTATTAAAATTATTGAACAAAATGAAGTGAACTGAACAAGACTGTATGCGACTATCTACCTCATGAATCAAACGACTGCCAGGATTTCCAGAACTGAGAAGGGTGTGATTAATAAGCAAATCATTATCCTGGCTCAAAATCCTAGTCCTACATTTATAATCAGACTTCAATTCAGTCTCAAGTTGCTGATCGAATTAGTTACTTCAGTTTCACCATTACTTTTAGACGTCGAAGTGAAGATATATTAGACGATTTACGAAACCCAGTGCATCCTTGTGCACTAAGAATGGGGAAGAATTAACGCTATATTCAAATATTGAAATGCAAATTCGCATTCAGAAACTGTTCTCGTGCTGAAAGAACATGTCACTTTTGAACTCTAGACCAAATACAGCCCTGTGGAGTTAAATAACCAGAGGATACAGGAAGGTGCGGTCGGGAGGGGTGGTAAACTGCTTACTAGAGAGAAATGAATATGTATCGTTCATGAATACGGATAATGAAATCAGTAAGAGAATAAAATTAACCAAAAGAGTAAAAAAAATAGTATTTCATCAATCAATTAACGAAACGTACAATTAGAGAATGGAGTACATGAAATTTGTAAAAGCGAATCACAAGGACAAAGTTCTCAGTTTGAGAGAATCACACACAAATATTGAATTTGTTGGTTGAAACAATAGAGATTTAAAACAAGAGGACGAATTATATAGTGGACGAAATATCTGTTTGCAGGGCTATGACCTCGGGTCAAGATGTGTGACAGTGTCGCTATTTCCTGCTAACGTAAGGATTTTATGAAAATTATTACTGTATACATTAACCAGCAAAACCGACGTACAAATGACTACACATTTGTATGACTTACCACATTTATGGGAAAATATGTGGTTTTGAGGAGAATAATGCAAAAAGTGTCAAAAGGGAAGGGGAAGTAAACACCTGCATCCACTGACGGAGGAAGGCAGCTGCCGGGGCTTAGGTATGAAAGGGGGAGACCATCCGGCATTGAGCATTTCATTGACATACCACTTAGCCACACAAAAAGCTCTTCCTAGAGCTGTCTGCAACTTCTTATCCACTGATGACGTGTCTGGAGGCAAATTCTGATAGGCTTCCACAGGGTCGTTGCGCATGGTGGAGGTTTCCCAGTGAGATGCAACATTCAGTAGCAAGGCGGGTCACATCATCTTCAGGGGCTGAAATATAATTGTACCATACCAGTAAAAGAGCCAAGTTAATTGTCAGTAATCTTACTAAAATGAAAACCTAGTAAAAACAATGTCACAAGAGAGGTAGTGTGTCATATGAGGTGTTAAATACAAAGATTTGTTAGGATTAGCGAGTTCAGTAGAGTACCATCATATTGTAGAGAAAAAATAATGTGCAAGAATTCCATATCATCGGACTAAATAGGCAAGTATGCTTTGGACACACGTAGGTAACTTGGCCTTAGTTTAAAGTAAATGTGCGCATCTCGGGCGTTGTATGAATGTAAGTGCGAGTAAACAAAACGTGCGGCGGGCATGATTTCTTTACAGGAGGCTTTCCGTGCGGCAGGCGTGATTTCTTTATAGTAGATTCAACGTGCAGCAGGCGTGATTTATACGTAGTAGACTTTCTGTGCGATGGGGCACGATACCAGTTTTTACGGCCATGAGTCGGCTAAAAATTAACTTGTGGTGATAATAACTATGTAAGCCTATATAGCATGGTGTCTGCGGTGCATTATCATTGTTGCAACAGATAACGACTCAGTTACATGTTACATGTTCACCAATACCTTAAAACAAAGGAAGCATAAATTCTAGCATTACTGAGGGCAAGATATCAAACATTGAGAGAAGACGTCATTAAAGCGAGTAAGAAACACTTGTAAATGTATGGCACTTAATATATTTCATAATCCTTGAAGAGAGGTCAAGTACGTGAGTAAAGAAAATGTATGTGTGAATAAGTGAACAGTTAGCGCAGCAAGTAAATAGAAAGTGTGTATAAATTCAAAGAACGTAGTGAAAACACAAGTAATAAAAAAGTAATCACGAATAAACATATCTAAAAGAGATAAGACACAATAATGTAAATTCACAAACAATAAACATGGATAATACACACAGGGAAATCGAACATTACAATAACTGAATAAATTGAAGTGCAGTTATTTGCTCTGAGAAAAAAAAAAAAAAAAAACACTAAACTGTGCATTGTGAGGACGATAATAATATGATGGAAAAACACAAATAACAATATTATATCAATCAAAGAATGGTCAGGGCAGGGGAATGAGGTATGAGGTGAGAGTTTGTCACGAGTCTGACCTCAGTGTGAGATTTCATTTGTTTGTTTGTGTAGTTTAAACAATTATTAACAGTGAGAAATTTTGTAATATAGAGTATAGGGTATAGGGAGAGCAATACTTAATATGGCACTAATGAGGGACACTTCCATATGCTAGTAGCAAGGAAGTATCGGTGGTGTAGAGTAAGTATGATATCATAGCTGACCTAACGAAGGTTTACTAAGACTTGGCGACGTAGGTGAGCTGCGCTGACGAGTATGGCAGCATGGAGTACAAAGATACATCTTCAGCGGATTCGTCAGGAGGGTAACACAGGAGTGAGTAGTAAGCACGAAGTGGCAGACATGGTGTGGGTAGGCGTGGATCAGAATGAAAGGAGTCGTGCTTCGAGGGCATCTGGCGGCTGACGGTGGGCGAACCTCAATGCCCAATCTTCTTACTTTCTCGTCTGGCGACTGACGGTGGGCGAACCTCAATGCCCAATCTTCTTAGTCTCTCGTCTGGCGACTGACGGTGGGCGAACCTCAATGCCCAATCTTCTTACTTTCTCATCTGGCGACTGACGGTGGGCGAACCTCAATGCCCAATCTTCTTAGTCTCTCGTCTGGCGACTGACGGTAGGCGAACCTCAATGCCCAATCTTCTTACTTTCTCATCTGGCGGCTGACGGTGGGCGAACCTCAATGCCCAATCTTCTTACTTTCTCATCTGGCGACTGACGGTGGGCGAACCTCAATGCCCAATCTTCTTACTTTCTCATCTGGCGACTGACGGTGGGCGAACCTCAATGCCCAATCTTCTTACTTTCTCATCTGGCGACTGACGGTGGGCGAACCTCAATGCCCAATTTTCTTACTTTCTCATCTGGCGACTGACGGTGGGCGAACCTCAATGCCCAATTTTCTTAGTCTCTCGTCTGGCGACTGACGAAGGGCGAACCTCAATGCCCAATCTTCTTACTTTCTCATCTGATGACTGACGGTGGGCGAACCTCAATGCCCAATCTTCTTTCTTTCTCACTGACGGTGGGCGAACCTCAATGCCCAATCTTCTTACTTTCTCATCTGGCGACTGACGGTGGGCGAACCTCAATGCCCAATCTTCTTACTTTCTCATCTGGCGACTGACGGAGGGCGAACCTCAATGCCCAATCTTCTTACTTTCTCATCTGGCGACTGACGGTGGGCGAACCTCAATGCCCAATCTTCTTACTTTCTCATCTGGCGACTGACGGTGGGCGAACCTCAATGCCCAATCTTCTTACTTTCTCATCTGGCGACTGACGGTGGGCGAACCTCAATGCCCAATCTTCTTACTTTCTCATCTGGCGACTGACGGTGGGCGAACCTCAATGCCCAATCTTCTTAGTCTCTCGTCTGGCGACTGACGGAGGGCGAACCTCAATGCCCAATCTTCTTACTTTCTCATCTGGCGACTGACGGTGGGCGAACCTCAATGCCCAATCTTCTTTCTTTCTCATATGATGACTGACGGTGGGCGAACCTCAATGCCCAATCTTCTTACTTTCTCGTCTGGCGACTGACGGTGGGCGAACCTCAATGCCCAATCTTCTTACTTTCTCGTCTGGCGACTGACGGTGGGCGAACCTCAATGCCCAATCTTCTTACTTTCTCATCTGGCGACTGACGGAGGGCGAACCTCAGTGCCCAATCTTCTTACTTTCTCATCTGGCGACTGACGGAGGGCGAACCTCAGTGCCCAATCTTCTTACTTTCTCATCAGGCGACTGACGGTGGGCGAACCTCAATGCCCAATCTTCTTACTTTCTCATCTGGCGACTGACGGTGGGCGAACCTCAATGCCCAATCTTCTTACTTTCTCATCTGGCGACTGACGGTGGGCGAACCTCAATGCCCAATCTTCTTACTTTCTCATCTGGCGACTGACGGTGGGCGAACCTCAATGCCCAATCTTCTTACTTTCTCATCTGGCGACTGACGGTGGGCGAACCTCAATGCCCAATCTTCTTACTTTCTCATCTGGCGACTGACGGTGGGCGAACCTCAATGCCCAATCTTCTTACTTTCTCATCTGGCGACTGACGGTGGGCGAACCTCAATGCCCAATCTTCTTAGTCTCTCGTCTGGCGACTGACGAAGGGCGAACCTCAATGCCCAATCTTCTTACTTTCTCATCTGGCGACTGACGGTGGGCGAACCTCAATGCCCAATCTTCTTAGTCTCTCATCTGATGACTGACGGTGGGCGAACCTCAATGCCCAATCTTCTTTCTTTCTCACTGACGGTGGGCGAACCTCAATGCCCAATCTTCTTAGTCTCTCGTCTGGCGACTGACGGAGGGCGAACCTCAATGCCCAATCTTCTTACTTTCTCGTCTGGCGACTGACGGTGGGCGAACCTCAATGCCCAATCTTCTTACTTTCTCGTCTGGCGACTGACGGTGGGCGAACCTCAATGCCCAATCTTCTTAGTCTCTCGTCTGGCGACTGACGGAGGGCGAACCTCAATGCCCAATCTTCTTACTTTCTCATCTGGCGACTGACGGTGGGCGAACCTCAATGCCCAATCTTCTTAGTCTCTCATCTGATGACTGACGGTGGGCGAACCTCAATGCCCAATCTTCTTACTTTCTCGTCTGGCGACTGACGGTGGGCGAACCTCAATGCCCAATCTTCTTACTTTCTCGTCTGGCGACTGACGGTGGGCGAACCTCAGTGCCCAATCTTCTTACTTTCTCATCTGGCGACTGACGGAGGGCGAACCTCAGTGCCCAATCTTCTTACTTTCTCATCTGGCGACTGACGGTGGGCGAACCTCAATGCCCAATCTTCTTACTTTCTCATCTGGCGACTGACGGTGGGCGAACCTCAATGCCCAATCTTCTTACTTTCTCATCTGGCGACTGACGGTGGGCGAACCTCAATGCCCAATCTTCTTACTTTCTCATCTGGCGACTGACGGAGGGCGAACCTCAATGCCCAATCTTCTTACTTTCTCATCTGGCGATTGACGGTGGGCGAACCTCAATGCCCAATCTTCTTACTTTCTCATCTGGCGACTGACGGTGGGCGAACCTCAATGCCCAATCTTCTTACTTTCTCATCTGGCGACTGACGGTGGGCGAACCTCAATGCCCAATCTTCTTTCTTTCTCATCTGGCGACTGACGGAGGGCGAACCTCAATGCCCAATCTTCTTACTTTCTCGTCTGGCGACTGACGGTGGGCGAACCTCAATGCCCAATCTTCTTACTTTCTCATCTGGCGACTGACGGTGGGCGAACCTCAATGCCCAATCTTCTTACTTTCTCATCTGGTGGCTGACGGTGGGCGAACCTCAATGCCCAATCTTCTTACTTTCTCATCTGGTGACTGACGGAGGGCGAACCTCAATGCCCAATCTTCTTACTTTCTCATCTGGCGACTGACGGAGGGCGAACCTCAATGCCCAATCTTCTTACTTCCTCATCTGGCGACTGACGGAGGGCGAACCTCAATGCCCAATTTTTTATTTTCTAATCTTGTGGCTTGGGGTGAGCAAACCTCACAAGCCAAAGCTTATCACAGAAACTAAGCAGTAATTCTGTTGATTTTTCTAACATAATTTTAAACCTATAAAGGAAAAAAATCAAAAACATAATAATGATATCTTTTACGAGGGCTTTGTCCATTCACAGCCATGTTACAATCCAGTGAATACTCTAGAATTTATAAAGGAATCATGCTACGTATGTCGAATGTAGGACGTAGCACAGAGTGGCAAGGTGGAGACGCTGACCATCGTCCATAACAGTGACATGGTTACTACTTGTACCCGAACTGTTTCTGTCTCCCTGATTGATTGTCCTATCTACAAGGACTGGTCAGAATGTTAAAACGACCTGCTTGTCTGCCTTGTTGACTATGATGCCTGCTTGTCTACCTCGTTGACTGTGATGCGATGGTAGTCCTACATCAATAATGCCAAGATTAGCTACTGCAGATTTGATCTCCCCCATGTTTATATTGTAAAGTGTCCTGCCCTGCCTGACCATATGAACCCCTTCCTCGTCAGTGACAAAAAAAGTTGGCGTTTTCACCACCCAGCCAAACACTGTCGCTCCACAGCCCGTTGTCCTCTTAGTGCAGCAGTTGCATGCGATTTTTGGCCAGAATCATTCAATTTATAACATAAGCATGAACTTTGGTGTAAATGTGCTAAGTGGGTCATGTTTTGAAAAAGAAAAAAGAGAGCATTATCAAATATTCCAAGATGGCCATCTGTTTGAAAAAACAACTCATGTGCTCTTTTTTACATCATAAACTAAGGCCTTTCTAGTAAAATACTGGAAGCTCAACGCATTGGACTTTTCACAACACTACTAATCAGACTGTTTTTAAAGATTCGGATTGAAAGAGCGAGAGAACTACACTCAGATTACTTCATGCATTTCATAAACACTAGACTGTAAAATCAATTACAAGCTGAATGATTATTGTATTACCATTTGTAGCATTTGTATTATTAAACTTAAATGTCCAGAGAAGTCTGTATTTTTGGCGAGAAATGCGGTATATACAAAAAAAAGAAAAAAAGGGTAATGTAGCATCACTGGGTCGACCGTGGCCGAATGCGTTGACTGGCCGACTGCTGCATCCATATCTCTCGCGTAGCAGCGAATCAGCGCTGCGGACTCGGTGTAGGGGCAATTATGCAAAGTGAGATTGATCCGGTGCCGAGTGAGGTGAGGCAAGTACACCATGTGAGGTTGTGCTCGTGTCAAGTGTGGCAATTATGCACAGCGAGGCAGCGCCAGTGCCGAGGTGATTGTGAGGTCCACCACAATGCCTCCCACCTATCGAGGAAAAAAGGACTGCAGATCGATCGTAAGAGCAGGATAGTGCGGGGTGTAGGACCCCGCTGGGAGTGAATTGCTGTGCTATCTGGTGGAGAACCTCTAGCTGAGTGTCGAACTACCGTTAGGGAAGAATTCTCCGGGCACGACAAGGGGCTAACCGTATACCATCTCGGCTGTAGAATGGGCGAGATCCTACTTAGGCATTGTCCTACACCCAAGAAGCACCCAAGGAAATTGAAATTCAAATTGAAACAGTTTATTTAGCCATAAATAGTGATACATATAATGTGGGTACATTCGATGTTATATAAAATGTGGCTCAGCCTTTTGAGAACGAAACTATCTTGAAAAGGCTGTTGATTAACATAGTATATACAGAGAATTTGGGTCGAGTTCATCAAATATATTGATGGGTACCCAGAATAATAAAGACAGGAGGCAATATAGACAATACATTAGTCATACATTACAACGGCAGAGACAATTTAGTAAAATTATACAGACCATTTACAAAACAAGCATGGAATGAAATAGAGAGACGAAATAGTATACAATGTTATATTGCTTGAGAGCCTTTTTGAACGCCTCAAAGGTAGGTTTATTCCTTAGATTGTTCTAGACCTCGGTAATCTATGACTGTCTTTGACTGAGATGAGTTACAAAATGGGAGTTGGAGAAGCCTAGCATTTCTTAAAGTATATTGACTATTGCTGTGATAGTTAAACATTGTGTTATCTGGGCATCTTAAACATTTAAAAACGTATGTAACAGAACAGTAATCATTCAGTTCATAGAATTTTAGCATATTTAGTTCTCTAAAAGCTGCATTGATGTGGTCATACATGTGCAAGCGAGCAATGCATCTAATGACTTTCTTCTGAGCAATTAACAGACATTTGAGGCGATATTTGGGGACTCCACTCCATATGTAAGATGAAGATATATCAACGAATAATATATCTGTTTGAAGGCTTCAGTGGATAGAACATTTCTCATATAGTACATGATGCCACATTGCTTACTGATTTTGCTGATGATATTTTGGATATTTTGGCTCCAGCTTAAACTTTGGTCAACTTAAACACCTAGAAATTTAGTACAATATGGATAATTTTACTGTCAAATAGTCGTTCTGGTAGGATGTGAGGCATCTCTCTTTCTCAGTGAAATGTAACAGTGAGTTTTATTGGTGTTTAAGTTTAGCTTTTTGCTGAAAATCCAGTTGCTTACTTGGCGCAGGCTGCGGTTGGCATTGGTGATCAGGGAATTAATGTTCGGAACAGCAGTGTGCAAGGTAGCATCATCAGCATACAAAGTAAAATTGAATAGACTGGCACAGTTCACAAAATAATTTATATACAATAAGAAAAGATATGGACCAAGTGTGGAACCCTCTGGTACTCCGTTTAACATTTGACAGGTGGGAAAGGAACATTTACTATATGAAACATCCTGTACTCTATTTGTTAAGTAAGAATTAAACCACTTATTGGCATTATCTTTAATACCATAGTGAGCTAATTTCCGCAACAAAATTCTGTGAAAATACTGTGTGAACAATTTATTATCAAATGAATGTAATACTGAACTAGTAAATCTACGAGAGCAGACAGTGGACTTTCCATCGACAAAGCCATACTGGGTGATTACTTCATTACATTTACAATATTCTTCTAAGCGTCTTAATGCTATTTTTTCAAGTACTTTGGCAAATGAAAACATGGAAATGGGGCGGTAGTTTTTCATCGAATTCTTGTCACCTGTTTAAAAATGGGAATAACTTTAAGGTATCCGGGAATATTCCGGTTTGAAAAGAAGCATTAAATATATCGACTAATACATGGAGTAGTCTTTTTTATTAGTTTAATGAGTATTTCATCATGACCAGCAAAAGTTTCTTTTGTAGACTTAATTGTGTCCAGCACTTCCTGAACTGCGACTGAGGGGAGGGACATCCTATCATTTACTGGATGCCCTAAAATTGCTTCGAAATTATCATTGTGGTTATTGGAACTTAAATCATGATTCTTTCCGATATCACTGAAGTAAATATTAAATTGCTCTGTAATATCATGAGGGTCAGTCACAACTTTACCACTAACACTGATCGAGTAGGTTCACACGTGGTCTTGTTACGGTTTAGGATAGTGTTAAGCACCTTCCAGGTCGTCTGCAAGTTACTAGGATCTTGAAGTAACGCTTTTTAGATAAGTTAACTTTGCATTACGGATAGTGGTGGTCAACTGGTTTCTAACTGAGTGGAAGGCTTCTCTACACGTCAGGGGATACTTTGCATATTTTCTTAGTAATTCATTCTTTTGAGCAATCAAAGTTTTTATTTCTGATGTTATGTTTGGCTTGGCAAGGGGTTTGGGCTTTAGAGATTTATGTATCAAAGGGAAGAAAACATTGAATGAAGCTGTGAATATTGTATAGAAATTGGCAAGCTTGATGTTAGGATTGGCAGGAAAATAAACCAAGTCCCAAGACACAGTTTGCAAGTGCTGAGTAAACAGCTGCATATTATTCTCCGAGAAATCCCTATACTGGATATCTATTTTGCCAGATTGTGTTATTGTTACCTTTGACTTGGATTCAGAAAGTACTGGAAAGTGATCACATATATGAGAGTATATTATTGTATTATCCAGATTATTTGCAAGGTCATTCGTCCAGATATGATCCAGCAATGTTGCAGAACTGTCTGTCAGACGAGTGGGCTTCGTTATGCAGTTATAAAACATATATTCGTGAATTAGATTTGACAGGTTTATGTTGAAATCACACGTAATATAGCAGGATTTGTTCTCAGATGCTAAGACTAATGATTTCATTGAGCTAGTCAAAGAAAAGCTGGTTATTTGATTTGGGACGCTTGTAAATCATACCGACGATAATGTTACTGGATTTAAGGAATATTTCAGTGAAAAGACTCTCGATGATAAGGTTATTAATTGTAAGGTCTGGTCTTGGGCAAGCGTTATGTGACTCATGAACAAATACTGCTATACCCCCACTTCCCCTGCTGGTATTATTGGTGACCATCTGATGTCTTAATATCATACAGGTTTTGAATTTCATCCATGAGCTTCGTTTCACAAATACACAAGACATCAACAGTAAAGTTAAGAGGCAGAACACAGCTCTAGGAAGTCATCAAGATATTTAGGAATGCTATTTATGTTATAACCTAAAGCAGTGAAAGATGCAAAACTTTTATCAACCTTAGAATCGGGGAATATGCACTTAGAAGAAGGATTTTTAAAATGTAGGGACTGTTGAAGGAAAATATCAGGGTTATTGTTGTCATTCATACCGTCATTGTTTTCAGAGAAGGTTACAAGAGTCATACTGTCAATGTCATCAAAGGATAGGATGTCGTAGCGACTTTGGCGAAACAGACTAAGAAATTCAATATCACAAAGACCGGAAAATGGAAAACATATGGAGGACATTTTATGTGAAAAACAATTGAGGAATATTACAACACCTCGGCTTTTTTAGGTCTTGTAGTATGCTGGGGGCTTCCTCATACGGACTGCTTTGCTTGAACTGCTGGATGTGGGTCTGGCTTCCGATGTTGCTTGCAATGTGTGCTGCAGCAGGTGCGATGCTGTTGGCAGTAACATCTGGCTGTAGCATCTCGTGGCTGGGAAGTGCCTGGGAGGTGGCGCCAGAAGCTGGGGCAGGAATGGCATCAGCAGACACAGAAATGGTTCGGTCAGTCGGAGTGAGGTTTACGTCGGCTGCAGGCGTGTTCGGAGGAACAGCCAGGGGAAAGCTGGCAGGAGGCTGTAGTGCGAAGGACGTGAGGACAGAAAACTGCTATGAAGGCGGCACGAGTCGGTGGCGTATGCGGAGACGGCGGTTTGGATTGAGGCTGCATGGCGTCAGGAGCTGGACGACCGCGTGCGCGCTCATTATCACGACGTTCCCGTATCACAGTGTCCTATAGTTAAAGTAGACCACCTTCCCTTGCCGCCTGGCCTCGCGCAGTTCGTCCATCTTGCTTCGGAAGCTGCGAAGTCCATGTGGCTGTGGATGGTATGCCTTGGTGAATTGTAGTGATGCCAAGGAGCTGTGCTAGAACCTTCCATAGCTCTGAAGTGAAATTTGCTCTCCTATCAGACATTATGTGTCTACTGCTTTGATCGGGGTTATGGCCGCATTGCTTAGTGGAGACCTGCATACATTGTACTCAATATCGCCCGGCTGGCTGTCAAACCAGGGGGCTATCCGGTGGAAAACTTCCTCGGGCAAGACGGCCACGACATGGTCTGCATTGGTGGTTGCCTTTCCAATGCTTTTGAGCCTGATTGGAACCATATGAGGGCTTCATTTGGCGAAAAGGGTGGAAGGCAGATGGAGGCGGCATTCACTTTATTGAAAAGGGTAATTGCATCGGTGCTCATGTCGTCACTCCAGTGTTACCAATGTTGTGAGGACTAGGTCGAGGGCTTGGCAATGGAGAGTCCTAGGCCCTGAGCAGACATGAGAATCAAACTCAGATGTGCAGAGGTCTGTTTTTTTTTTTTTTTTTTTTTTTTTTTTTTTTTGTAAATTTACCACCCATTACAGGGTGGAATGGGTTTCGCAAGAGCCACCCGTTTTGAGGTCACTTCATCTCTTGTAGGCTTTGACTTTTGTCAAATGCGTGGCTGAAAGATCGGCCTTTAGTGGTGGACATCGTCTGCAGTGACGTCGTCCGCCCGTGACATCAGAAGACGCCACTCGTCCCGAAGATCGAAGGCGAGACACCAATCCCCGGAACTGCGCCCCCGGGAATCTGAAACGGCAGCCGGAAGTGGCCCGCTCACGACGCCCGACGATCACGAAAACTCCATCACGCCTCTTCCACTCCTCTTGTCGGAGGTCTCTCACGAAGCCACGGAAGGCAGCGCGAGATGTCCTGGAGATATCCACCCCCGACGAACACAGACACATCAGAAGGATCGAGAAGAAGAGAAACGAACGAAGGCAAGTCTCGTAGAAAGGTTCCGAGCATCTAGCAGACGTCGAAGTGGCAGCTGGCGCGGAGCTGTACGCTGGTTGAGTGATTCTGTGAGAGATGTCACTGCGGCCGCCGGGAGAAGTGTGGTAAAAAGTAAAAATACGAAGTAAAGAAGGGGAAAACGAAGAGTGGGAGAGTAGGTTGTGAAAAGGAAATAAGTTAGAGAATAAAAGGAGGGGAGGAGAAACTCCTTGCATAGTTACATATATAAATGTACGTTCATGACTGGAATGCGGAGGAGGAGTAAGTAACTGGTTGAATTAATTGTTGACTGCGATGCTGACGTAAGTTAATATGGAGTATAAAACAAGTATATGAACTAAGTAAATTTAAACAAAGTAAATACCTAGTCTTTTTGCCTGTTTTTGTTTTATTTATTTTAAGATAACTAGTGGCAAAGATAACAAAGTGAAAACAAATTGTTTTTAGTATTTTTTATTTTATTAGCTTTTATTTATTTTCTTTATAAAGTCATATAGTAACTAATAAAAATAATGGATAAATCTACGTGAAAAACTTGGAACGAATAACTTTTTTGTTTGATTTCATTTTGTTATGTTGTTGTTTTTTATTTATCTATTTTGTTTGCTGCAAACAAAGGCAAACAAGTTAAAGAGGTGGGGGGTTCCAGGGCAGAACGGAAAATAAATGGAATAAAAGAGGGGGATGACGAAGGGGAAGTAGACGATAGAGGAAAGGGGGATAAGATGAGTGAGATGATAAATATGGTAGTGGTATAAATAGACATCTCGAGGGGGAGTGAATTCTTTGACAACAGGGTCTGACGTTTGCAAAAGGGAGGGAACGAAGGAAGAGAATGGTAAACAAAACATGATAACAAAACATATATAAACGGGTGGATAAACAATAGAACGGAACAGAGAAGAGTTGCATGGGTCGGAAACTATCGGAAATGGAAAGTGAGGAAAGGAGCAAGAGAATGCAGAGAGAAACAGAGCGGAGATTAGGGGGGAAGTAAATAAGAGGGGATAACATAAAAGCCATCAGGTAGGTGAAGTGTCGCAAATATCCATACACATACAGATATACCTATATAGATATACATATATACATACATATACACATACATGCACACATGTACAAAATTCCGTTATGTAATCCTGAGGCTGAGAGTATAAGATTAAAAGATAGGATTGACGATCCAAGTGAAGGACGGAAGCATGGTGACATATTATATAAGGCTATTTTCTTCTCCTTTCTTTTTCCGTAGACCATCTCCGTCCTGCTCGTCCTGTGACTCGCACGTCAGCCTTATGCAATTCCACGAGTGCAATCCCATAATCACAGACAATCGAGTCACAGTCAGTAGCAAGTTTGCAAGATGTTCAGTCCTTGAAATAACTCCGTGTATAGTTCGGCAGTGATGATCCCAATACCACTAGCCGGGCCGAGGCGGGTCGAGGCGGGCAGAGTGACTAATCCCGAGAACATTGTTGTTGTGGATTTTCTAGTCATGCAGGGTGAAGGATGAAGCATGACTAGCCCGGGTTACACTAATCCTACCCAGGATAGTTACGTTAAAAGGGAAGGTGATAGCTGTCTGGCAGGATATGATGTTTTTCTACCTTGTCTTTTTAGCCGGCTGAGACGTGGCGGTATGTGTCCTGTCATGGAAGAGTATCTTGAACTATTCTTTGCCGCAGTTGAATCATTTCCTGAGATATTTCCAGAGATTGCTGAATGAGGAAGAAAATAGTTGTAACGAGTCTAATATTGTCAGTGGGCTAGTCTCCTTGAAGTGTCTGCAACGCTGAAAGAGTCTGTGAAGTGAATGATGGAGTGTTCTGCTGGAATATAAGTCTCTGTCCAGGCTTTAACTGTTGAGTGAATTGTGGCTAGTTTGCCTTGCTGAGATTCCACTACGGTACTGGAGGAGGTACTGGTATGTAAGGTAACTGTAAAGTGGTGATCAGAAATTAGGAATGGGTGGAAGGATCAGGTTGCAATCAAGGTGAGAGATGTGGAGAGGAGGGCTAGATCTATTACACCTCCTTTGGTGTGTGTTGCTTGTCTGCTTTTAAGTAATGAAACCTCAGGGAAGAAGTCGAGGAGAAGCTGGATGTGGTTTTCTGTATCGTCTAATCTGCGAGCTATTGAAGAGGTGGGGTCAATCCAAAAGGGATGATGAGCAATGAAGTCACTAATAATAATGGATGGCTCATTTGCGGCAATGCTAAAAAGTTCGTCCAGTTCTAACACACATCCAGGCAGAGGGGGTCGGTAGATGTTAAATAAGATAATGTCTGTAGGGTGTAAAAACACTTGAATGCCCATGCATTCTATTCCTTCACTACATTCCGGTTCTGGTGTCAGTATCTGGCACTGGAGAAAACTTTTAACGCAGATGGAGGCCTCTGTTCCATCCAGGTATGTGGTGCAAGTGGAAAGCCGTGTAGTGTTTAATGTTACAAGCGGAGTTCACAAGAAGTAGAGTTTCTTGCAGGACGAATAAGTCATAATTGCTCTCAGCATTGGCTGCCAGGAGCGTGGCAAGGTTTGGTCTAAGACCTAGAATATTCCACTGCAGGATGCGAATAGGATGCATTGATGGATGTGATGGAGTGTCACTTATGGTTGGGGATTGTTGGCGACAGAAACTACATGTAGGTAAGGAGTTGAAGCTCTCAAAACCTCTTGAGGAGGATTAGTGTAAGGCCCTCCCAGATTGCCAATCTCTGATGTTTATGGGATAGGTAACTATTTTTGAGTTGTGATTGTTCATGGTTTGGAGTGGAAGGCTGTTGAAGAAGCAGAAAATCACCTGCTGACAGGGAAGTATCTTCCATGGGCTTAGTGGAGGTAAAGTATGTTGAGGGAGCTGTGGACTAGGATCCGGCATCTGCTTGAGTGGGGTTATGTCCATAGTGATGGCGACTAGGACATTGTTGACTAAGGCTTTAAGGAGGGCGTGATTCACTGAGTGTCCAAATGCCACAAGACCGAGCTCTCCTTCGAAGGCATGGGAGTTAGATGGGTAAGCCTTTGGTATGTGTGATGAGGGTCTTGGATTCCAGGGGCAGCTGTATTTACACTGTTGTTGTTCAACTTAGGAGAGTTGGAGATCTGGGTGGCCAGATGTTGTTGCTTGGATTCATTCCAGTCATGGAATTTTCTGGTAAAGGTCCGATGCTGTGTCTGAGACGTATCAGAGTCTGCACGTCTGGAAAGAAGTGCCCGGCTCTTTTAGCAGCAGATTCCATGCGTGATGGTTTCCTGCGTAGTTTGGGCATTTCGCTGTGACTGTCTCCCCAGCTTCAGGTCTAGTAAGGCAGTTTGTCACATGGGGCTGCAACCATATTGCACGAGGAGAGGCACTGCACTTGCTTTGGTAATGTCCAAAGTATTGACACTTAATGCAATGTAAGGGTTCTGGAACGTACTTTCTCGTCTTGAAGGTTCCGAAAATGCCTAACAGTATTTCAGTAGGTGGTGGTTAATTTGTTACAAGGAGCATTTGACGTGTTTCTTCTTTCGAAGATCTGGTAACACAGCATGTTGCAGAAACTACATACGGTAGTTCAGTCGGTTGAGTGGGAATCCTAATGGAAATCGTTTGAGAATGGTCTTATACCTGTTTGGTAGTGTGAGGTCAGAAGATCTTTTGTGGAAACACTCTTTGCTGTGATGAAGTCGCCATCTTGGGTGATGGAGGTGGTCAAGTCCAAGAAGTAGACAGCTTGTGTACTGTACAAGGTTATTGATAGAACTCAGCAGCAGCGAATAGGTATCTGCTATCTTTGTGTGTGGTGTCAAATCTTTTGGCTGAGAAATCAGCCTTGGTGGAGCCACTATCCACAAACAACAATGGCTTCTCCTGCACTGCTGTAGACGCCGCCTACCACCGACGATAGGAGCTGGAGACAAAATCCCCCAGGACCATATCCCCAGCCGCCTGAGAATTCCACTGACAACTGTCCAACATCGATCTTCAGAAGGCGTGAAGTCCTCTCACTGACATCTCCTTCCTCTCCCTTTGTACGCTCACTCCGGTGTTCTCCACCAAGGCCAACTGGCAGTTGTAGCTGAAGTGGGCAGCAAGGTCCATGGCAACCACCCCAACTGCCCCAACGCCTGGTTGTTAGCGCCTTGTATCAAGCGAAAAGTGGCCAGCCTTTGAAAATACTGTCGAACGCAAGGAGAGAGGGGTAAAGAGGGTGCCGCAAAGAAAGCCTCACACCGACGTCACACCTCCACTTGAAGGCCCGGCTGAAGTCCCAAGAGGGAGACTATGTTCAGCCTCATCACGCCGGAGAAGAGGCCAGCAGTAGCAACAGGTCAGGGATCCACTCCAGCAGTGAAGGCGGTTTTGATGGGTGACAAGGCCCCCGCCGACAGCAGGAAGCATCAAAGAATCCGAGAGAGAGGAACAAACATAAGTGACTCGTTGAAAGGGTCCAAGAATATAGTGAATGTCGTTGGTGTGGCAGCTCGCACAGAGCTGAATGGAGTTCTGGGAGAGATGCTGTCGCTGCAGCCGCCGGGAGAAGAGTGTCCGGGGAATTTCAATGCTGAATATATACCTTTGAGCCGCGGCAAGGTGGCCAGCCCTCTCTTCTCTGTGATTGGCTAATCCGTGCTGCGCATAGGTACTTGCCAGGTACCGCAAGGTCTGGCTAGCAGAGCTGAAGCTCGCTCACTTTATTAGCCCCCCCCCCCCCTCTGCAGCAGCCGTCGGAACAACATCTGAAAGCTCGCCATCATCGACATCATCCCAAGCAGCCATTGCATCAGCCAAGTTGACTCGAACGGCGCTTGTAGACATTACTGATGGGCAGTTACTTCAAGAGTTGGCTATCCATGCTGTCAGTGAAGAAATAAGAGAAGAGATAGCAGCGTCCACGCTGAAAGAATTGGCCATCCAAGCTGTTAGCAAAAGAATAAGGGAGGAGCAGCATCCACACTCAAAGAGTTGGCCAACTGCATTGTCAGCAACGGTGCAATTTTGAGAGGTTGCAGCTATTTTCGTTTCAAAAATTATCAACAAGTTGACAGTGAGGAAAAAGCCGTTCTGTACAAAGAAACAGATCTATTTGTATACAGTTAACCTTTGATCACATAAAGAGATAATGGTTTTTCTTTTAACTTCTCACTAAGGTTCTCAGCCACTTCTACTTAGTGTCCCCTCCCGAATCAAGGTGAACCCCGAGGGCAGTGTCACTGTAGTTGGCTGCCTTAAACTTGGAAGAAGGGTATTCATGCTAGGGATAGGATTTCCCCATGTTTGCTAGGTAATTGGGGAAACTAGAAGTGGTCAAACCTGGTTCTTGATATTCTATCATCATAGTGAAGCCTAAGGTGAAAATACCGTCACCTACCTCTGCATCCCAGAAGACCTCCACCAGCTCATCCCTAGAGGGAAACACGGAAGGTCCATCTATCGAAAATAACACCACAACCCCAGTAGAGATCATGGAAACCTTACAAATTGCTCCAGACACAAATGTCCACCAATCCATGGCCACTCTCTCAGCAGTGAAGTTTTCACTCTTCACACCGAACGAAGACTATGCTACATCTCTAGAATTGTTGGCCCTAGAGAAAGACTTTCCATCTCCAAGTCTCGACATTAATAACAAAAGGGGATTACGTACTCCAGCCCAAAGACTCTGACGCCTTCCAGATTCCCCAAAATGCTAAAGGTCTCAGCAACAGTAAGACTATTAACATTACTCTGTACACCCCACCTCCCACAAAAACAATCATGGTCCTGGATGTACCGCTCGGCTTCCCTCTCACGAACATCCACTAATCGAATCTGCCCTTTGCTTGATAGCTCGACCCTCTAGAGAAGAGACGAGGCAAATTCAGGTAACCATAGGAGACCCAATTATAGAAATAAAATGGCATCTTCGGGACGTTTACTCTTTAAGAACATTAGCCAGAACCCACACAATGCAGCAAATACCAACGTTTTGGTCACCATGTTGCCAAGTGCAGAGGTCAAGCACGCTGCGGGATTTGCTCCAAACCTCACCTCACTGAGGTCTGCATAACAAAACGCAAACAGGGCAAACCAACGATGGCAAAATGCCCACACTGCGGTGATGGACACATCGTCTGGAACACCGCATGTCCGGAAAGACTCCAACATCTCACCTATCCTTCTGGTGAAGCCATTCCAGTTGATCAAAGAACACCGAGGGTCTTTACACTAAAACTCCACACCTGGAACAGAACAGCAAGCCCTGCCAAAGCCAATTCCACCATGATTAACTCGGCCACCAGCATAAGACCATCCATCCCTACCAGTCCTTAATAAATTAGGGATGTAATTACCAACATCTTAGTAAGAGACCACCCAAGCACTTCAGTTTCTCCTTTCAAACAGACTGAAGAGAATCACGCTTCTGTCCCAGTCAACACCAGTAATAACACATCAACGGCGCCAGACAACCCTCTTCAAACCACTCAACAGTCTATCTCCCTCATCCCTCAGAATCACACAAGACTAAACTCGGTGCATATCACACCTACACTAGAATCTGAGTCACCCAATGGAACTTCACAAAGGAAACATTTCCAGAGATCTTCAGCCAACGCGTTAAGACGATGGAAGACCGTCAGATCTAGAAATCCTACATCACAAGGACCTAAACTCTACCTCTCAGCAGCCACCAACAGCAGATGAATTCGACCTACGCTTTCCACCACTTGGCACAGTCTGTTATTCCACCTTAAATGATGGGCCCCCTCCTGTTATACACATACCGGAAAGTAAAGCAGTCAATGGATACATTGACTTTGACAACACTTCAGACTCCAGTGATGACTAACACCTCTCCAGCAGACAAAATCACTATCCTCCAGTGGAATACCTATGGCCTGAAATATAAATTACCAACCCTTTCCTTAGCAATTGTTCCAAGAGACCCTCCTAAAATCCAACATCTCGATTTCAAATTATACTGGATACCACTAATATTACAGTCGAGGGAGAAGCAGAGGGCTCAGCATTCTCGTGAGAGCAGACATACATGTTGAGCCCCTTCCCATCCGAAAATCTTGTGGGAACGGAGTCGAATATATAGTAGTTACCATATCATTACAAAACACAACTCAGCAAGTCTTCAACATATATCGACCCCCAGAAATAATGCCTCCCTCACATTAGAACACATATTTGCCGCTGTCAGTAATTCCCCCTCCATCCTTGGCGGTGATTTCAACACACACAGTCTGAAACTGTCCAACATCACCAGCAAACAGATCCTGCAGGTCTAAAATTTACTTGGACAGGATGCTCCAGAACTTTCCTTACTCAGCACTATTAAGAATGACTTTTTCTAAGATCAGCCCAAGGGTGATTACTTACCATCTCCAAATTCCTTCAAACTTCTGGATTATTGAGTTTGGGCCTGGGAATAGAGAAATCGGTGATAACCTTGACGATTACATCCCAAGCTTTTCTTATTTGAACTTGTTGCTACTATCAGAGGACTACATCATAAAGTGAAATTTTTTTGGGCCCCCATGTAGGTTAACAGTAGCACCACCTGAAGTTGATTGCAACACAATTTCTGGCAATTAGAATTGGTGATAGCTAAACTACCTCTTACCAATGAGGTTGTGAACTTTTTTTTTTTTAAATAATAATAATAATGAATAATAGTAATAATGATAATAATAAATAAATAAAAATCAGTTTATTATCGATGCAATTATTGCAGTGCAGTGCAACGTGGATTGGCCAGTCCTTTGGGGATTCTTAGGGTGACCTGTTTTTATTATTTTGTTTTATTTATATTTATTTATTTATTTTTAAGCCTTTAACAACTTAAAATTATTAGTCACGATTATGATCAGTGTATGTGAGCGTATATAGGTATGGGTGATTGTGCTTCGATGAGTGGGAGTGTCCTGGGCCACCAGGTGTGATTGGTGTGTGTGTTCGTGTGGTTGTCGATGATGTTATGGTAGTGTACGTCTTCTTGTTCGAGTAGGGGAGCCCAGGTGTTTTGTGCGCGTCTGTGTATGTGTGTATTGAGTGGCTCGATGATGTATATTCGGTGTAGAGTTTTGCAGAAATAAAGTCAAGAATTGTTGCGGCGTGTACCCAGAGTAGTGCTTTGTTCTGTACTGATTACATTTCGAGTTTTTGTGAGTATGATATTGCAACCAGTGAGACAGCTGTGTATTCGAGGATTGGTCAACAGTTGTTTTGTAAAGTGTTGTTTGTGGTGTGCAGCATGAGAATCGTAAGAGTTGGGTGTGCTATGCGTGCTTGTGCACGCATAGCTTGTGTGACGTGAGATGTGAAACCTGTGTTGGAGAAGTAAAAGCCGAAAACGTTTCATCTATTTGTGTAGGGGATGAGAGTGTTGTTGACTGTGATGGGTTGTGCGACTTTGCTTGAGTTTGAATTTGTTCATGTTTGTCTGTATTTTCCATTGGTGCTCAAAAGTGTTGATGTTCTGTATAGCTCGTTGTGTTGTGAATTCCATGATGTGTTGTGATTTAGAGAGGTGTGAGATTATCTGCTTGATATCGTCTGCATAGGGAACATAGTTACTTTATGGTGTAGGTGGTGGCAAATTGGCTGTGCACAGGATATAAAGGGTTGGCGATAAAGTGCTTCCCTGTAGTACTCCACTTCTCAGGTGGAGGGGGGCAATCAGGTGAAATCCTAGGCGTATTGTGGCAGTCCTGTGGTCCAGGAAGCTGCAGAGGAGGCGTGTGAGGTGTGTCGGAGTTGTAGTGTTATTTTGTACATGAGGCCGCCATGCCAGACCTTGTCAAAGGCCTTGCTAACGCCTCATAGAGTGGCGTTAATTTGCTGCTTGTTAGCGAGACCAAGCGAGGGCGATCGTGCTCTTGGTCCCCCTGTGCGTAGTTGTGCATGCCAGCCCCGTGATAATGTGAGCTTGTGTAGGTGCCTGTATTGTATTTTAAGCAATATAAGACAATGTGTATTCTATAGTGAGGGATTGTTTTGTTTGTTTTGGGTATGTAGGCGTCGTAGGCTGTCTTTATGTCAGTTTGCCATCGTTCAAGGTGAGTGTTTATTGTGTATGTAGGTTGCCCCTCGAGATCAGTTACGTGTGTGCTTTCCAGTGCTTGTTTGAAACCCTCCCAGTTTGCATGTTTTAAGGATTCTCAGGGTTGTATTGGGATCATGATAGAGATTGTAGAGAGTGTTAAGTTTACCGGAAGGTGGTCGCTGGATGTGACATCGTTAGTTATGTGGTGGTGTAAATGAGCTCTGTGAGATTGAGCTGGTGCCGAGTGAGGAAAGGCTAGTACGCCAAGCAAGGCTGCACCGGTGCTGAGTGAGGCAATCACAAGGTGATTGTGGCGTTCGCTTCAATGTATTGTAGATAATAGTAGTTATTGCACTTCATTATCACATAATAATTATGAAAGTAAGCATTTATTCGTTCAAGATATAGAATATGTAGATTTTTTGGTTCTACTCTCTTTCCCTAGTTCGTATTATTTATCTGTTATTCAAACAGCAATCACAAACAACGTACTGTTATATTTATTGGTAATATAAATAATTTTCCTGCCCAGGCTGAAAGACAATATGCAGTACTTTCCAATAAATATGATTATCAATTTAAGACTGCCTTCGTGATAAGGGTTTTCTTGGTAAATCAATAAAAATGATCTTGTATGACATGAAAAAATGTAACCTACAAGGAAGATATGGGAACATTCAATCGCAATATATACTTAATAGATACTAGGGGGGTAGGTTCTGACATATCATTATTATTTATTATTTATTTGTTCTTATCAACGGATTCCTGTGGCCTATAAATAAATTTTAGTAATATAAATACATATCACGTGATATTAAAATAATTTGCATGTTAATATATATATGACGTCATACCAGCCAACGCGTTGCCGGACAACTAACGGATGTCGTATGTGCTGAAGGAGATCCAACGTTTTGGGATTTGGTGCGCTACTAAAAGGGCCTTGTGTTGTTGACATTTATATTCCTTGTCCTATCCGTTGGTATATAGTTTGATTTAATGCTCCAACAAAAGAAATTCATATAGTACAGGAGCCAAGGGGTATTTTGGGGGTCGAGAGGGCCCCTAAATCACTCACTTGATTTTTGTAAGGGGTCTCCTGGGACACCTTTTTTGCGAGGGTGGCATGCTGAAACCCGACAGTAATGCAGCTTTTCAGTGTTTTGTCTGAAAAATTCAGCACCCTCGGATGCATAAAAAATGGGAGTAGGGGAAAGCAGAATAGCAATAACTTTTAAACTTAAACAACATATAGTTATGTATGACCATTCATTTTGTAGCTTGGGAAGTAAGCTACAAGATGAATGTAAGCAGGACTACTCAAACCAAAGGTCAAGGTCAGAGGTCAATGGTGAAATTTAACACGTCTCAAATATAGGGCCTTTTGACTTGTGTAACATGACTACATTTAGTGCCCCTGTGAAAGAAACTGAAGAGAAAAGTGGTGGTTAGAAATATTTAGGGCCCTCTCGACCCCCAAAATACCCTTTGGCTCCAGTACTAATACTCCCATGGCACCATAATGACAATGCTTTCTGCCTAAAGGTCAGAATTAAATAGGTTTCATGTTAGGTTTTTAATCTTAGTAAACTTAGTATCAAAAAATATTTCATAATTGCCTCTGTACAAGACTGTCAATGCCAGGGTGGTAAAAAGGATGAGCTTTTACTTCTAAGAAAATAAATAGATAAATAAAATTAGCATGGGGAGACAGAGAAAACAAGGCAGCTCTTCCACTTCCTTGCTGAAATGACTACAGAGAATGTAGTCATTGTAACAAAGGAAGATGCTTTCACAAATGCCAATCACACAAATATGAGCCAATTGAAACATATTCCCTGTATATGAGGAGGCAGATACGCAGATATTCCTACATGCCTTGCATGCAATTAAGGGAGCCTTCAAGTCGGTGATGGTAGATGCAATAACACGAACACCAATGTGATTGCTGCATCTCAGATACCGTATCTCAAAGCATTAGGTGTGGGAAACGAGAGAACATTCGATGGTTTCGAATACAACAGATATGGCAAAGTTAGATTTCTTTTCACGAAAACAGAGGTCATATGATGACTCCACCGACAAAAGGTGAACTGAGAGAGTATGCCAAACGAGCAGCCTGTCAAGCAGGTAATATTTGGGGAGAGTGTCATCCATCAGTGTCCATCAGAGTGGGGTCGGCCAAAGGAAGGGGATAAGTGGAAAGTTGTATGGACAAAAATTCATTCCGTTTCCAAGTGCTGCCGGGAGCTGACTGCGAATGTAAGACAGTGTGTGGTGGAAGGTGCAAGTGTATTAAGAATGAACTATGCTTTACTCCGCTCTGCAATTGTCCATGTCAGACTTAATCATCAGATGAGCAATAATAGTAGACTAGGAGGTGGAGCATCAATGGAAAAGATTTTGTTGCAATAACTAAAGATATTCTGACAGATTGACAACAATAACTTGGACTTTAGCACAAGATGCGAATGCCGTCATTCGGTGGCCATCGTATAAAATGGCTGCCTTATTGAAGAGAGTTGTTTCCACAACTGATTACATCTTGTAGTTGCAAAAGAACCCAGCATTTGTTCGAATAAGAAACAATTGGGCATTTAGAAAAAAAATATCTGGAAAATCGCCGCCAAATGGCAGCCATATCGGAATTTCAAGCACTGTTTTCTCAAAGTATAATACAAGATAAATAATTCTGCCAAATGTCATGCTTGTATCATAAAATAAACAATTGTTTGTGTTATCTACTCCTCTGTATGCCCAACCTGGCCATGGCCTTTCAAATTGATCAACTCAGTCATGCAAGTGTGCCAATTGTGGTGGCTCCCGTGAATTTTATAGGAAATGCCCAGCCTACAAGCTATAATGTGAGGTATAAGTTCTAAGATTCAAACTAGGCCTCACTCTACGTAAGCCTAACCAGGAAGCACACCGACAAGGTTTTTTTCTCTTTCCATCTATTCCAAAATGATAGTTCTTTCAAGAAAATGCTTAAAGGTTAAAAGCGAAATACATGTGCTAGACATCTGAGATCATATGGCACTATAGGAAGGTAAAGTAAAGGGTGATGTCATGTGATAGTTGCTATTCGTCAACTATCTAATGTTGAAAGGTTGAAGATGAGTACGAGGGTTGATGAGGGAAAGGGTTATGGTGATTTAGGTAAGGGAATTAGAACAAGTGAAGGATATTTATGAGTGAGGAAGGAGAACAGGTCAAGGCAGAAGCTGTGGGATTCTGTAAGGATGTCTGATATGTTGGGAGGATAGGTGTGAAAAAGCAGAGGTACGTGCTGTATTAAAGCATGGACAGGACAACAGAATGTGGGGAACTGATAGAGGGACATTTCATAGAGGACATAGGGGCGGATAAGAGCATGACATTAGATAGGCGGGTGTGGCCAATATGTAAGCGTGCGAGGCCCGTCTCCCAACGTCTGTTTTTGTGAAATGGAGCTGACCAAGAGGAGATTGATGGTTTTATAGTATGTAATTTATTATTGTGGAGGCTTGACCAGAAAGATTGCCATTGGATATACAAGAAGGTTTTAAAGTAGGGGTAATAATCCGTAGCTGGAATATGTGAGAAGCGTGGTTGATGTGATGTGGACATAGCAGACATAATCTGACAGATTTATGACGTGTGAACAGATAGAACAACCAATTCTGGATCTTACAGACAAGGGGATTGGTCGAGTGCATAGACTTTATGTGGTTGATGAGTTACAGGAGTCAGTAAAAAATAGTGAAAGAGGAAGAAGGGAGCGAGTAAATGCGTCTTAAAGTAAAAAGGAGTGCATATAGTTCTGTAGTAAGGACACTAGATTCAGGAGGGAGGGTGTATTTGAAAGTGCAATTTGGGAATGTTACTGCGAATCCAGCTCCTGAGATGGATTTGGAACCGTCAGTGTAAACATGAATGCTGGAGGAATGAATGGAGACATGGTCAAGGAAATGAGTGAGAAGGATAGAGGGGGGATATCTGATTTTGGTGGGTCAGGGAAAACTGAGGAGCAAATACAGGGCTTAGGTATAAGCCATGGAGGAATGGAATGGACAGACAGTGGGAGAGGTCGGAGATGAGGGAAGGGGGAATGGGAGAGGAGGGTATCCATGCGTATGGAGAAAGGAGTAGGTAAACGTGGAGAAGAGGTAAAGGTAGGAAGTAGGGATTGTGGGATAGTTAGTTTTGCAAGGGGAAGTTGGTTAAATCGAGCATAGCATCAGAGAGAGAGAAGGGCTCGACGTCGAGAGAGGGACGGCATGCCTGATTCAGTATATAGGCTCTCAACTGGAGAGGAGCAGAAGGCGCCTAGGGCTAAGCGGAGACTGCTGTGGTGGATTGTAACAAGGTGAGCAAGAAGGGAGGTTGAGGCAGAGGAGTAGATATGGCATCCATAATCTAGAGTGGAGAGAATCAAGGTAACATGAAGATGGAGGAGAGTTTTGCAATTTGAGCCCCAGGATATGTGGGAAAGAGTTTGTAAGATTCGGAGGCCGTGTTGAGCATTTTCTTTAATATACAAGATATGTTCTCGACAAGAAATTTTGGAGTCATATAACGCCTAGGAATTTGCCAGAAGAATGGTTTTGGAGTGGAGCGTTATATAAGAAGAGTGGGGGTTGGGGGCCTATACATGAGCGAGAGAAAAAAATGGAGAAAGACTTGGAGGTAGAGAAGCGAAAGCCATGGTTAGTGCCCCAAGAAGATACTGATGTTATTGTGGACTGAAGGAATTGACGGAGATCTGGTATGGATGTGCTAGAGGCGTAGATAGTCGTCATCAACATATAGTGATGCCTGGGCTCTTGGTGGTAGGACTGAGACAATGTCATTTACAATAAGAAGGAATAAAGTGGTACTGAGCACACTTCCTTGTGGGACGCCTTCGAACTGAGGAAAGGATGATGACACGGAAGAGGCAATTTTGACCTGGAAAGTATGTTTGGAAAGGAAAGATATTATGAAGACACCCATATTTCCACGTATACTCATGGAGGACAATTGTTGTAGAATATGGTACCGCCATGTGGTATCATATGCTTTTTCTAAGTCAAAGAATATGGCTAATACGGATTCATGGCGTGCAAATGCCAATGTAATGTATGTCTCGAAATGGGCAAGGGGGTCTGCTGTACTTCGGGCACGTCGGAAACCAAACTGGGAAGGGGAAAGGAGATTATGAGATTCAAGGTACCACATTAAACGGAAGTTAACCATTCGTTCTAGCAGCTTGCACAAGCAGCTAGTTAGAGCAATGCGGCGATAATGTTGGGGTAGGGTACCTGATTTATTTGGTTTTAAGAAGGGTAGGATAAGAGTTCGCCAATGAAAAGGAAAATTTCCTGACATCCATTTGTGGTTGAAAAAAGTTAAAAGGAAGGATAGAGAGGAAGATGGAAGGTGTCGCAGCATACGATAGTGAATACCATCAGGGCCTTCATGAGTGTTGCGGCCCGACTGTAATGCAGCGTTGAGTTCAGAAGAAAAAGGAGCATTATAGGACTCATCAGAGGATAGGGTGAAGGTAATAGGGGTGTGTGTTCCTTGATGGCTTTAATGGAAGAAAAGTGTGGGGAAAGGTGAGAGTCACTACTGATCTGGCTGAAATAGTCACCCAGTTCATTAGCTACTTCAATAGGCTCAGAAATGAGAGGATCTCGAATATGGAGGACGGGTGCAGGATGTGGGGGGATGTTTGCCTGATAATTTATGGATCCGTCGCCAAACAGCTGAAATAGATGTAGATGGTGTAATTGAGGAAACAATTTTGCTAGCTATTAGTTTTACTGTTTCTGATTGTACGGCGAAGATGGGCAGATGCTCTTTTAAAGGAGATAAGGGCTGATAGCTGGTGAGGGGTGCCTCGTTTGCAGCGATAGCTGTTCCAGGCTGCTCGTTTTAAGCGAAGCGCTTTGGTGCAATCAGAATTCCACCATGAAACACATTTAGAGGTATAAGGTCTTGAAGTTCGAGGAATGGCTGTATAGGTAGCTCTTAGGATCGTGGTTGTAAAAGAATGTAGCATATCTGAAATGGACGGTAAGGGGGGTGGAGGGATATGTATAGTAAAGAGTGAAGTGAAAGTACGCCAGTCAGCTCTATCAAAGCACCAGCGTGGGGGACTAGGAAACGGTACATATGAAGTAGGAGAAAGGAGTATTGGGAAGTGGTCACTATAGGGGAAGTGGTCTACAACTGACCAATGGAAATCTAAATATAGAGTAGGAGAGCATAGAGAGAGGTCAAGGCATGAAAAGGATTGCATACGCATGTCAAAGTGTGTGGGGCGATCTGAATTAAGAATAATTAGGTTATTTGTGGAGAGGAAGCGTTCTAGAGATCGGCCTCGGGAGTTGGTGGTAGATTCACCCCATAGAGTGTGGCGGCAGTTGATATCACCAACTACGAGGAAAGGTGGGTGGAGTTGGGAAATTAGAGTTTCAAAGGCAACAAAGTCAATGGGATGGGATGGGGAGAAGTAGACTGAAATCACCGTGATCCATCGGCGAAGAAAGATGCGAATAACTGTGCACGGGACAGTAATTTGTATGGGAGGCATGACATAAGGTGTTTTATGATGGATAAGTATAGATGAGACATAAAGGGAGTGTGGGGAAGAGATAGAATGGTAATTGGGAATTGGAATAGGAAGATGTGTGAGGAAAGTCTCTTGGAGGCAGATAATAAATGGATTATAAGAAGCAAGGATATGACGTAGGTCTGGTCTGTGAGAACGGATACCGCGAATATTTCAATGTTGGAGAGCTATATCTTAGTTATTTCATGAGTGAAAGCGTTGGTATGTGTTGGGGAATCTGGGGGGGAAGGAGATAGGGGTGTAAAGGAGGGATATTAGGAGGTAGGGAATCTGGAGAAAGGCATTGTTGTGACATGAGTGATTCTCGTGTGTATCCGGGAGGGACTAGTAAGGATAGAGGGGATGGAGGGAGGGAGAATGTGCCTATAGGTGGGGTTGAAGCGGCTGGGTTTGTTGGGAGGGAGTAGGCGGAAGTGGTGTGGGGGGAGTATTAGTGGTAGGAGGATGGATATCGGAAGCATGGATAGTTGGAGTTGAAGGGGATGTGTTGTCTTGGGAGGGATTAGGGGGAAGAGGTGTGGGAGGGGTCTTTGAGTAAGAGGGAGATGGATATCAGGAGGATGGATATCAGTGGTGGACGGAATTGAGGGGGTTAGGTTGTGTTGAGAGGGAGTAGGAAGGGGTGTAGGGGGAATATTAGTAGGAGGGGTATGAATATCGACAATCACTTCAAGTGTGGAAGGAGCATGAGTTATGGGATCTTGTGTCTCAAGCATATAGTTTTGAATGTCTTCCATATTTTCTGCAGTGGAGTTGGTTGGAGAGTTTTGTGGGACAAAGGTTTTCTTGAGGGGGGAAGAGGAGACTGGTGTCTGAGGAATAAAGGTAAAGGTAGGGGAAGGTGATTGTGCTGTAGGGGAAGAAGGGTTAGAACGTTTAGTCTGTCTGCTGCGGGTAGGGCGGGGAGGGAGAGGGGATGGTGTTGGGGCTGTAGTTGAGATAGGAGCTGTGGTTGAGATTGGGGTGTCTAGATTTAGAGTGGCAAAAGAATTGGTCTGAGGGAGATAGAATGTAGAAGTGGAAGTGGGGACATTTTGGGGTTGAGGGGGAGGGGCTGAGCAAACGATGTTACTAGAGTATGGAGTATGAGAGAAACCTTGTCGACTTGCTTCCTGTCTGGCTTCAGGTAAAGTGAGACCATTTTTGTATCTGAGAGTTGCTACCTCAGATTCAAACTTGTAAGTGGGACAGCCTCTATAAAATACATTATGGGGGCCGCCGCAGTTAGCACATGTACGTGTTTGTGCAGAGCAGTTTGATCGGTTATGACCAGGTTGGGCACATATGGGGCATCGGTCTGTGGAACGGCAGTGTTTGGCAGGATGTCCAAAGCGCCAACAGTTTTGGCATTGATGGGGAGGGGGTTGGTATGGTCGAACAGGGAGGGATTGTCCACCAATGTAGATACGTAAGGGAAGGTCATGTGTACGGAAAGTAATTTTGACAATGTTGGTCGGAGTCTTTCGTTGACCTCTAGGAGGAATGGTGTAGCAATGTACTGATTTCACATCTTGGTCTTTGAGGCATCCTAATAAGTCTTCTCCACAGTCTGACCAATCTTTGGTATCGACTGGGCAGTTTGTTGGGAAGAGAGAGACATTTCCGGTACAAGTATTAAGGGTTGGATGAGGTTCTGCAGGAATGGGGCTGCCAGAATGATCAATTAAATTTGCTAGTGCTATAGATTCAGTTTCTGATCTGACTGTTACAAGACGGGAGCGATCGCGTCTGGTATAGAAAGGGACTCTGACCACTTGTTTTTGGAGGCATTGTTGAAAAAGAAGTATTGCCTGAGTAAGGAGTGTAGAAGGGATCACGAAAAATCGGTCCCTTTTAGCTGGGCTAAACAGAGTATTTAAGATATCTGTAGGGTTGGTGGTGGTGGATGTCAGGGACGTTTGGAAGAGGGAGTATTACGGAGTGATGGAGAATAAGGCTGTAAGGTAGTAATAAGGGAGGATGGGGTGCTTGATGAAGGTTGTGAGGGTAGAGTTGATGAATTTGACAAAGTTGCGAGGGTAGGAATGTCTTCTGGAGATTGAGTCTCTGCTTGGGTGGGTAATACACTAGTAGGCATTGAGGAGTGGGTAGTAGTTTCAATGTTTGGAGTTGTGGTCAAAGGAGAGCCTGGGGTCGGGGAGCCGGTGGGGCTATTTGATGAAGGGGCAAGCCTCATTGCCCCTAATAGGGGTATTACATCTTCATTACTGGCCATGTGAAGCCTTGATTATGTAAAGGGAAATAAACAGTCCACCCCCCAGAGCCCTGTACAGGGGTAAGGGGTAGACAACTAAATCGGGAGTACCATGCCCATGGTTCCCGCATGCCGTTCAGGACTGGCACAAGGTCAGCCTTTCATCCTTTCAGCACGGCTCTTACACCTTAGGAAGAAGATAGTAGAAGAAATTGGAGAAGGGACGGAAACAAAAAGCTGGAGGGGGAAAAAGACCATGCAAAATTAGTTGGGTCGAGGGCTGAGGCCCTAAACAGGGGAGATCCCTACATTGGGTCTGTCTCCGTCTCCTAAGCATCCCCACGACAACAACGGGCAAGGGATTGGGGGACCTAGGCAGGGGATATCCCTGCATTGGGTCTCTCCACGACAACAACGGGCAAGGGATTGGGGTGGGGGGGGGAGTGTTGCCTGAGTATTGAGCTGTAGAAGGGATCGCGAAAAATCGGTCCCATTTAGCTGGGCTAAAAAAAAGTATTTAAGATATTTGTAGGGTTGGTGGTGGTAAACGGTCGGGGACGTGTGGAAGAGGGAGAATTATTGAGGGGGGTAGTAAATAAGATTGTAGGGTAGTAATAAGGGAGGATGAGGTGTTTGATGAAGAAGGTTATGGGGGTTGTGAGGTGATGAAGTTGAGGAAGTTGGGAGAGTAGGAATGTCTTCTGGAGATTGAGTCTCAGTGTGTATAGGTAATGCTCTAGTAGGCATTGAGGAGTGGGTAGTAGTTGTAGTGTTCAGAGTCGTAGTCAAAGAAGAGCCTGGGGTCAGGGTGCCTGGAGAGTTTGAATTGGTGGGGCAATTTGATAAAGGGGCAAACATCATTGCCTCTAACAAGGGAGTGGAGCTATTTGATAATGGGGGCAAGCATCCTCGCCTCTAACAAGGGTATTACGTCTTCATTACTGACCATGGGGAGCCTTGACTATATAGGGGAAATAAACAGCCCAACCCTCAGGGTCCCCTTGAGGGGTAAGGGCTAGACAACTAAATCCGGGGAATATCGTGCC
>NC_091549.1:32800026-32807526 GCF_042767895.1 Penaeus vannamei
CTGTATTCCTATCAACTAGTTTTCCTAACTGTCTGTACTATGTTAGCAATGCCTGGATTAGTTCTCTATAAAAATGTTTCAAGATCTAAAAAAAATCTAATATATTTTCTTTGGCAAGACATAGACCCAACTCTTCAGTAAATTTGAAAAGACCTATTTCAGCATATACATCAAAGAATGGTGCTATTCACAGATTAAAACACATTCTCAGTTTTAGGTAAGTGTAAAACACAGCTAGAAATGTCAAGACCTGGGTAGTGCTCTTACATTATCCTTGTAAATCTGGCTGACTTTCCCTTTTTGCTGCAAACAGCAACTAAGACAAAGGTATCAAAGGAAAGAGTTTATAGAACACCTCACTTTCATAGTTACTTTTGTAAATGACTTTCAATTGTACACAAGCACTGCCTGCAGTTGCTTCTTCTGCCATCCTGTTTCATACACCTGGCACTTCATTTTCCATCACTGGAATATTACAAATGGTTCACAGAAAGAAATAAGATAGCAGAGGAGAAAAGGATAGGGCTAAGAAAGTGGAAAAGTGTAGGAAGAGGAGAGGAAAAGGGAAGGGAGAAGCAGGAATGAGAAGTGAGGGGAGAGCATGGGGGAAGAGATGAGGATAAAGAAGGTGAGACAATGGCAGAGAAAATAGGAAAGGAAATGAGAAAATGGAGAGGCAAGGATGCACTGCATATCATCTTGTTATCTATGTTGACTTGGTACCTCTTCTAGCTTCTTCCACACAACCTGAAATTATGAAATGAATGATCATACATAAAGATAACTTTATACAAATACTAGTATGTATTTCAACATCATAGCAGGCAGTACTGAATATAATGAATCAAAGACATGTTTCTAATATGATCTGACAAAACTTTAAAGAACTTCACTTACATTGCACATTTGCCTGAGAAGTGCCTTTTCCCCATCTGCCAAAGCTGCATCTTGGGCACTGAGTTGGCTTCCTGTGTTGGAGGAATGAGGCGGTGGAGGGGGACCTTGTGAAGGAGGAGGGACTGCAGGAGGATGTGAGGCCCCCTCTAACTGCTCCTGCACTTCCAGAACTCTCATAGCTGCTGCAACTGCTGTTGGACGGGACACCAATGGTGGAGGAGGTCCATCCAAGAGCTCATCATCACTTTCTGCTGAACCTAAGAAAAAAAAATTAAAGTAATCTTCTCTTGCATGAGCCTTTAACTGACATATTAAATTTTCGGTAGGAGACAAGAACTGGCATAAACTAGTGTATGACACTCCTTGCCTGGAAAATTGTCCAGTTCATGGTACCACAGATCCCAGCTGTTGATAAATAACATCTGTTATTATTCCCCATGATGTGATGCCACATCATCCATTCACCAATAGGTCAAGTATGCTCTGTATCCAAATTGCTGCATTCCATTTCATAAAGAACATTAGAAATAAAATTGTCTTCTAGTGTCCCCAATAAGCCAAGAAGAACGTCGCACCCAAGAACGAAGTTCATTAATTATGATTGGATTTTCGCAATTTTTTTATATGTCATATACATATACTACGATCTACATCACCAAGTTTCATATCATTTGGATAATAAACAATGAAGTTATTTTAAAATAAAACAAGTTTTTGGAAAAAAAATTTAAATTATAAATCCCACTTATCCATTGACCGTACTTGTTAAAAAAATTACCACATATACTCTATAGCAATACCTATAGTAGACACAATTCGATTTTGAAATATCCTCTTAGTTTAGCGTAAAAATATATCTTTTTAAATGTTCATTGACATCTATATAAAATATGATAAACTTTTATCCCATGAAATGAAAAACAAATCATCGAGAGAATCACAAATTCATTCAGCTTTCAAATAATCAAAACCCCATTAGAATCACCCAAGTAGTTATGGAGAAACAACCAAAAATGTTGACAAAGGTGTAGTTTTGAGATATCGCGCTTTGAAGTTCAGGATACTCCCCCCCTCTCCCCACTCTCTCAGTCTCAGTCTCTCACTCACTCACTCACTCACTCACTCACTCACTCACTCACTCACTCACTCACTCACTCACTCACTCACTCACTCACTCTCTCTGGAGAATTCTGATTGATCTCTGCGCCAATCTTGATGCATTCTTGGGTATTCACATCGTATTCTGAAGTGTAGCTGGTACCTGGTCCCCCCTTTGGCAAGGTATTAATGGCAATATCTGCACATGATTGTAGAAGTACCCTGTGACATCACAGGCTTCTCAGTGCCTCGTGAGGCATTTCATAAGAATAAACAACTGCTGCACCTATGATTGAGATGTATTTCTCATCATATTATGTTTATTAGTTACAGGAATAACATCTATCATTAGTAGTGTTCTTTTAGTGTGTGATGAGAGCCCATCACACACTATGTATAGGCACAACTATGGGATGGTGCCGGGCCCAAAGTCACACCGAGGCAGCACAGCCTCTTAACTCTCCCTCTCTCGTGGATGTCAGCTGATTCAGAAGCAGAGTTGCCAGCTAGCTACCAGAGAATACCAAATAAATTGGGGGGGGGGGGGGGGGACAAAAAAGAAAAAAAAAAAAAAACGTCGAGTATAATAGCTCAAACACAAAAAAGTAAACATCTGAGCCGGAGGTGGAGGGGTCAGAGATTTAGTCATAACTCCTTTTTTTTTTTACATAATTAGCAGAAATATTACATCATGGGATTGCCAAAGCCTACTTGATTACAGGAGATTTGTTTTCAGATTTTAAGCAAGAAACTACAAAAAGAACAGTGTAGTATTAATGTATTACATAACAACAGACATTCCTGCCATATGAAAAGATAAATACTGTTAGATTGAACTTGGATTGAAAAGAGTAAAATATAAAGTTAGAGTAATCTCAATATCACGATGAGAACTTAAATATTTTATTTATATTTTCCATATTTGTTTGTTGCTTCAGACCCTGAAAACATTATTACATATTCTGGTACTAACCACATTACTTCTTTCTTCTACTAAAATTACATAACACACCAAAGAGGTTCATTAATGAACTCCAGATTACAAAATATCATTTTACTGTACAACAGGAGGCACTCCATATATAAGCAGAAGTGATATAACTGACCTGGGCCTAAAGGAGTTCTGTTGGTGAGTCCTAAACCAACTGCCCGGAGATGATGCGAGAGTGAATACGGTGGGGGTTGAGGTGGACGAGAACCAACAGATTTCTCTTTATTGGCAAGCTGTGACTCCAAACCTTCTCCTTCAGGGTGGATCCGATCCATCTTTGCAAGTTCCTCACCAAGCTGCTGCTTTTCTGTCTCTAACATCATTACTCTTGCCTCTAATGACCTTATATAAGACATTACTTGTTCTGCAAAGGAACAGTCAAATTAATGCACTTCATGTTGTTAGTCACACTAATGGCCCTATCACACTATCACTTTTTCCATCAATTTTTGCATTCCTAAATTAACTTTCTGTATGAAAATCGACTGACCCTATCACATTACCAAGGCAGTAAACATTACCTATGTAAACAAACATGGCACTACCAGAGTGAGGTCCTAGGAATCACACAAACATTCTCATACATATTACATTATTTTAAAAAAACATGATTATGCATATTGTCTACAAGAAAGTTCTAAAATATTAGCTTATGTTTACATTCACTCATTCTATCTAATTTTTCAATAAAAAACATTCTAGCTGTATAGCTTCTTCGTACGACAAGATCAAGATAGAAATTTGTCAAGACGGAAACAGTCATAACATTCTTTGTCTGGGAGGTGTTCCATTTGCAAACAATACTTGTGGAAAGCCTCAAATTCAGACAGAAAAACAAAAATTGACGGAAAAGTCCTTGTAAGATATGGCCTTAACTACCACAAACTGGCATAATCTCAGCAACTGTGGGTAAAATGTAACAAGCCAAAATTATAGAAATATAAGACTATGTATCATAAATAATATTTAGGCAGTTAGTATAATTCATGTAATATCATATGCTTATTCAAAAAATTACATGGTAAGATTAATGATGTTGGAAAAAAAATTGATAAGCAAAAGAAAATAATGTTTGATTTATCTCTTGCTCAAACACTATATAGCAATCAAAGTGTCTGATTATGTTACAGGCCCTAAAATCAAGATCTTGCCATTAGTTCTTTAGTTCAAATCGTTACACATTTCAAGTGATTTTAATCAGTGCAGTTTCAGTTTTATATCTCATATATCTGAGATATATGTTTTTCTTTAATCAATGTTGTTAGTTTAGATATTCATAATGCCAAATTTATGTGGTTTCAGGAATTTAACCAAATGATGACAGGTTTTCCCAACCATATTGAGCCACACACTGGGTACCATGCACAATCAGTCTCACTTGCAAAAAATTACTAGCACATTTTCCCTGCTCTCTACAATTTTGCCTGAAGCAGATATGATTTTTAGGAAATGTGGCTAAAAGAAACTATACCTACTATGGAGGACTGTACCTCCTAAATTACCAAAGTCAGGGCTAAACATGCCAAAATTGTTTAGCATACACAATAGAGCAGGTCTGACTGCAAGTGACATGTATACTTGCCACACTGCAAATAGATCCAGATCATCATGGCATTAATATATGCCATCTAGTATTAACCCTTTGGATCAGGTTGCCTCAACAGATATCACAGTATCAAAAACCTGGGCAATGGATTACGTAAGTGGCCAACATCCCACGTAGGCTGGGCGCACACAAAGAACCCATGAGCAGTGACAAGAGACTGAGCTTCCCCTTTGCAAATTTTTTTTTTGTAAACTTTTTTTAGCTTTATCACCATTTTCCAATATCCATATTTGTCTTTTGATTTACTTTATCCAGATGATAATAGCTTATTTTCCTTGCATAGATTCCATATCATCTCTCTACATAGTATAGAACTAAGTGCAATGAAAAACAAAAACATATAAAATGTTGTTATTTGTGTCATACATCTCATTTTTTCATAATTTCCAATTTTACACAATATGACATGCACCAGCGGTCACAGCAGCCAGGAATATGGTGCGCAGCATGGAAATGGGATCCTCCCTGGAGACGGCACTCTTCCAGTCACTGCTTAAGCACATTACATTCCACATTTATTTATCAATGGGAATAATGCTAAAGCCTCCTTTTAAGCACCAAATGAATCAAATCATACTCCAAGAGGTTTGTGCACTCATGGCTAGTCTTTTCCATCACCCTGGCCTTCGCTCATGACAGGAAGTTCGTGTCACCCGGGCCGCAGCCAATTTGCCCGACTGACAGCAAATTGGCCGCAGCCATGGTGACATTCACATTTCCCGTCTCTCAACTCAAGTTTTTCCAAGACGTGACCGCGACGTGACAGGAAAAGTACCAGCTCCAGGGAAGGTATCATTTCCATGTTCAGAATCCTTTTCTTGCCTGCCATGACTGACAGTGTGGGTTGTATTACAGAAAATTTAATATTTTGAAGAAAAAAAATTAATGACAAATATCCAAATGTTATGCAACATTATTGCATAAGATCATGGACTACTTAGTGAGATGATAGGGTGTTTGTATCCACATGGATACAGCATATCAAATGATAGATATAGACATTAGAAAATGGCAAAAAAACAAAAAATGTTTATGCAGAAAAAGAGATAATAACATTTCAAAGTATTAACACCTCCTATGAGTGTTTGTGTGTGCCTGGCCTACAAGGCACACACCTGTGATGGTGGCCACTCAAGTAAGCCTAATTCTCAGATTCTGGGCCATGTGCAGGCAGCACAGCACCGGGATCCATGGGGTTAATGAGTTAAATTCCTATAAAACTGGTACTGTGTATACTAATATGTAGTTTCTATAAAAAACAGCCTAACCAATCCATCTGTGCCACCACCAACTAATCAGGGAGGATGACATCTCCTAAGAACATATTTTCCATATACTTTTCATATCTTTATTATAAACCAACCAGAATATTGTTGGCAATATTAGAAAATAAGAAAAGTTATACAGGCTACAGGGAAAAGCTCATAAAATTATTGGTTATTTATTCAATCTGATATATTTTAGGCATAAAAAAAAATCTTTCTTTCTTTAAGTATTTGCCAAAATTAAACAAATTTGAAATTTGAAATATCAAAATGTCATTTTATGTATATATCTATTGCTTTTTATTACTAGATATTGTATTTTATCAGCATGATGATAAACAAACAAAAAGCTCAAAATAAAAGCCAAGGATGGGCCTTACCATTCATTGGAGATCTCTGACGGGACAGGGTATCTTCTAATAATCTCTCTCTGGAGGACGAACGTGCCAGTGGAATTTCTGAAGACTGACTCTGGGTTGGGGCTGAATCTGCAGTGGGCTGCGGGGGCCCTGAGGGTTCATCAGCATTGGTTGAGGAGGACGATCCATCCCCATCATCTCGCGTGATGAGGGGATGTCCACAATGACTGCAGGCAGCATTGTTTCTTTCTTCATCAAGGTATAAGCACAATTCCTGTTTTTTAAAGATGTCTTTATTCAGATATCCATCCTTTTAGACAGTATAGTACAAATGCTGTGCATTTAGTTTTAAGGGACAAAAAATAATATATACATAAAATGTATACAAATACTCTATATCATATTCACAATAAAGCTTGGCAAGGCCAGAGTGCATCAGGAGTCAGGCTGCTGGTCTGCCTCATGAAATACAGGGCATAACAATAACATCCTTACATCCTGAGAATGAAATATTTATATAATCATCATGCAAGAGGGTGATATCTATTTACACCATTTGCTCCTGGCTTATGTGCTACCCACTGTTATTTTTAGTGGATTTTGTTGCACACAGAGAACTCTACAAGCGCTCAGCCACCAAGAAGTTAATAGAAGCCCCTACTGACTGCACCTATAATTTCCTTTTTTTTTTTTTTTTTTTTTTTTTTACTATAATTAGATACTGAAATTATTACTAGCTGATATCAACATTATCAAAATAATATATATGGCAATATATAATAAAACATAAAAGAATCTTTCCAAAAAGAGGAAAGAGGCTAGATATGTAGGACTAACAACTGATTCCTTTTTGACTAAGCACTTGTGGAGCTATCTCTATGTACAAATAATTAGCATAATAAACTAAAATCACAGATAACATGGTATGCATTTTTGCCATATGGAGCAACTGCAGTAACTAATATGTCATACCCTACCTTTAACTCTAAATTATCTTTGATGAGCTCTTGTTGTTTGGTATCTAGTTCACGTAATTTATTCTGGTAGGCTGTGACTTCCTGTCTCATAACAGAGGCAGTATAGCGGCCAAATCGCTGCCATTCTCTGGCAAGTTTCCGTCCCTTCTGTCGGTCATCATCCAGGAAACAACACAAGTCCCGCAGCTCCTGTTATATTGTAAGAAAAGAAGTATCCCTGTTTTTAAATATGTCACATACCTCAAAAAAAACAAGTTGCTTTTCCTATAACATAAAAAAAATATCATTTTAATATTTTTTGTTATCA
>NC_091549.1:32825026-32827526 GCF_042767895.1 Penaeus vannamei
ATATACTAAACACAACCACAGCATATTTCATTAAATGCATGATTTATAAGACTTCATTCATTTTCCAAGACCTGTATCACATATAATAGCAACTGAGAGTATTCACTCTATACAGAATCTAATTTGCAAATGAATCACTATCATAACTACTCACTTTTAAACATTATTAATATGATTTTGAAATTTCATAAAATTACAAAGAAAAATTAAGAGATAGGAATCAACAATGTTGTCACAGGAATCAATCAAAATCAGAGTTCCCTTGCTTGGAAAAATTGTTAACAAATGTAATAAGCAGAATAAAACACTGCAATGGGTAGAACTTTAGAAAGAATATCCATAAAAAAAAAATCTGATTGATACTTGCTAATATCAACAGATGCCACAATATTTTCATACTGTTTGTTTTGACAAATTACCATTCCTTATAGCCAACCAAAACATTTTCAAATACTATGATAAAGTCACTCCAGCCCACAACTTAAAATAACAGAAGCCACAATTTTCACAAACTACAAATTACTTTTATACTGCATTCTGAACTCCATGTCTAACGAGTTGGACAAGTTGGAGGATACGTTTTTACCTTTCGCAACCCCAGTTTTGGTGTCCGGGACAAGATGTTCCTCTCATCCATCTAGCAAACCTTTGCAGCCAGGCAAAATGGATGAAATGATGTCATAGCTAATAACATCTGAATACAAATGAGAGTTGCAAGCAAGCAATTTCATGGCCCTTTTTAACTGTTATCAAAATTTACTTTTATGTTTGTCAGTCATAGATAAATCACCTATGCATCAGAATAGTTACAAAATATAAGTAGTTTATAAAACAAAAACATTGTTGCATTAAGGGTAATGAAGGCCTCAGACAGTTACTTAACCATCTAGATCTCTTCTTTAAACCCAAGCTCAACTTTAGGATAATTTATGAACCTGATTCCACAATCACTTTAATATTTAACCATTATAGTTCACTGAGAAATGGCAACAGACCTCTTACAAGAATATACATAGTGGGGGTTAATTTTCCATTCACTGAATGGCAAGCAACTGTGGGTTAAAGTATACAAAAGGACTGCACCAGGGAGAAATGATAATTTGTAAGGGGTCTGCAGGGCAAATCCCTTGGATATTGTTTTTTGTTCATCCATGACCTTTGAGGAAGTTGATAAATTTAGAAACTACCAACTCATTCAAGTTGTAGGCTTTGTCTCTGATGGGTGAGGTCCTGTGGTAAACGTTTTAGGTTATTTTTGCTTTCTTTTTTCTAAAGCCAATAGTATTCTATGTGTTTACTAAAGGCACTGCTCTAATTTCTCTCCATTCTCATGTCTTCAATTTAGGATTTACAGACCCATGTACTCTGGTGAACTCCACATTTTGTGCTCCAGCAAAGGCCAAAAACTCTTTCCCACTTATATCCAGCAAGACAGAACTTTTTGAACTCTGGCAATTTACTACCCAACAGAGTTGGTCCAAACTCTTCCTTGCTAGAAAATTTGTGGTGGAGTTTTTTGTTCTTGTCTTTGGAGAAGGAGTACAGGAGTTGTGTTTTGAAATCCACTGGGTGTCGTGTAAACAGAATATGAACAATGCTGTTGTCCTTTAAAGTACTCAAATTTAAATACACAGTGTTTATCTTTATTGTATGGATGCACTAAGTTTGGGCAAATTTAAGATGATATTCTTGTAAAGGACTAAAAGTTGTAGTCATCAATACAAGAAATAAACTGGCACAAACAGTAATTCCACAAATAAAGAAAAATGATCATGAAAGCACATCTCACTGCCAAAGTCCACTCAATGCTCCTGAGTTTTAGCTACCTTGCCATGTATACCAAGGTGATGATAATGTTTGCCGGGGGGGGGGGGGTCAAAGCCCCCCATCAACTGTCTCCTCAGGCAGTGTCTGCAATTTATACTGTTGAATAAATTGAATAAATGTGATGTGGAGTTGGGGATTTAGTCTCTGGTGAGTGTGTCTGTACTGTAAAGAATTACCCTTACTATTTAACATATTACACAATCATGGGAAGGGTAGCTGTTTGACCCTTGGATCTAGGTGCTTCACTGTCTGCATGACCCAAAATCCATGAAATAGGCTTACTTGTGTGGCCAGACACAAACAAACACATACATATGGAGTCAACTCCTTGCCTCCTCTTTGCAATTTTCTTACTTTTTTGCAATTTTCCAGTGTCTATATGTCATTTCATATGCTATTTTCAGATGGTAAAACTGTTTTCCTTTCACAGACACCATATCATCTCTCTAGGTAGTCCATAAGTCAGTACAATAATAATAGCAGCATTTTGTAATTGGAGGCACTGTAAAAATTTCTTCATATTCAATTTTCTGTAATACAACTTGTGCCATCAGTCACAGCAGAGCAGTCATGCCTCACAGATGGTACACTCCACACTCATTTATCAATGGAAAGCTCCTTCTTAAATGCCCACCGAGTCTAATCTTATAAGAGCTTTTTGTACTCGAGGTGA
>NC_091549.1:32837526-32862526 GCF_042767895.1 Penaeus vannamei
GGGTTGTGGCTAACTAGTTATTTTTATAGTTAGTTAACGAGATGCAAACGAGTTATTTTCCCTCCATTCCACCTTACGTAAATCCTCCTGGGAATGACATTTCTGCCGCGATAGCGTCCGGTCTACTACATCAAATCTAGTTATTAGATGTAGTAGTCAGCAATTTTTATATCAAATTTATTGAACATGGGCAAAGGTTTTAATATTGCTTTAAATACTTTTCATCTGCACCAAACCATCTTTAATCATTAAAAATAAGAAAAAGAAAGCCGACAGAAAAAAATCCGTAGAGATGTCACCATCCGTCAGCCATCTTCCAAACGAATTTCAGTAGAATTCCACCCTTGGTCAAGTGTGAGTTAGTTCGCACCCCTACACACACACACACACACACACACACACACACACACACACACACACACACACACACACACACACACACACACACACACACACACACACACACACACACACGCACACACACACACACACATGAATGCAAAACACACATATAAAAATATGTTAATATATATATATATATATATATATATATATATATATATGTGTGTGTGTGTGTGTGTGTGTGTGTGTGTGTGTGTGTGTGTGTGTGTGTGTGTGTGTGTGTGTACGTATGTATGTATGTATATGCTTGTGTCTGTGTGTGTGTTCCCGTGCGGCTGTACACACACATGCAAGGTCTATATAAGTACTTATATAGACCTTGCACACATACACGCACACACACACACGAATACATACGCATACTCATACATACACGCATATACATGCACACATAAAAACAATCAGCTTAAACGCAAACACAAACACGAAACAATTTATATACACATATTTTTTTATATAAATATTATCATCATGAAGGAGATAACGCCGATTTTTTTTTTTTTTTTTTTTTACTTTGACACGTATATTGAGAGAAATTACATCTCGGAGGGATGAAGTATCTTAAGAAGTCCCTGTATGGGCTCACAATTCACATACAAACGTTAGGTATAATAACATTTAAAAATAAATACAATACTTGAATTATAAAAATACAAAAAATCAGTCATTGGCCTACATATCGGTAAATTGATATAACACGCACACCCTCATCCAGATAAGTCCCCTCCTGGGCTTACATAATCATATACGGCGTACATAAAATATATGCGCGCAAAATATGATTATAATCCCGGAGAAGAGATGAATCAATTGCTGAGTGGGATGTTTGTGTTTCAGGAGAATGATGCCTAACATACGGCAGACATCAGCAGCAAAGTAGGAGACATTATAGTCTCAGCAGGAGTAACAGCCTACGTGTGATACTTGCCTGGTATATTTATGATATTGGTGCACATTGCCTTTACCTCTTCAAAATCTCGAATACCTGACCATTCCTAATCATCATACGGCCTGTTCAGGTAAACCTGTTATCTCTGCATTTTTATGTGTCTGAAGCTTAGGATACTGTAATATATCATGTATCAATGTATGTGATTTAGGTAAATTAAACACCCTGCATTATTTTTCTTGCTCGCTTGTTGGAACGCCTAACTCCCAATAGTATTTATATCCAAGCCTGATCCCCATGTACATACTGTCTTTCCATTTGCCTTTCCCATAAGCAAAGTATGTGTTCGTCGCTAGATGCATATAGTATTTCAAAGTGCCGTTCTTCCCAATCGCTTCGCCCTTCCTGGCCTCGTGGTCTAACTGTATCCTCTTGATATTGCTCCTTGCCTGTTTAAGAGTCCGCATGCACTGAGTGTCTACCTCATGCTTCCTGGTCGCCCCCTTGGCAATCTCATCAACAGCTTCATTAAAGCACCATCTTGGGGGTTATGAAGTGGGATATATGAAGTAGGACCAAGGAGGGTCGGAAAGTGGTCGCTATGATAGTCTAAGTAAAGAGAAGGAGAGCATAGAGAGAGGTCCAGGCATGAAAAGTTTGAGTACGCATGTCAAAATGTGTGGGACGGTCAGAGTTAAGGATAGTGAGGTCGGTTGTGGAAAAGAAATAATCAAGGGATCTACCACGTGAAGTTGTGTGGTATCATCACAGAGTGTGACGGCAGTTGAAATCGCCTGTTATAATGAAGGGTGGTTGTAGTTGAGAGAGTAATGTTTTGAAAGCGTTAAGTCAACAGAAATAGAGGGAAAAAAGTAAACTGATATAACTGCTGTCCATCCTTAAAGAAAAATACAAATAATAGTGAAAGGAAGAGGGTCTAGTGTATGGAGTCTTTTTTATGAATTAGTATTGAGGATTGAGGGAAAGAGTGAGGGGATGATACAAAATGGAAATTCGGAATTGGTACTGGGTGATGTGTTAAGGTTTCTTGAAGACAGAAGATGGATGGGGTTGTAGGTAGATATGAGATGTCGGAGGTGAAGTCTGTGAGAACGGAAGCTTCGAATGTTTCATTGTAGTAAGGGCATGATTATTTGAGGGGGTGACAGCGATAGGTATGGTTGTCTCAAGAATAGGGGATTGCGTATCTGAGGGTTAAGGTAAAGAATCAGGAGTAGGTGAAGGAGTAGTGAGTGTCCTGGGGTTCAATAGGGAAGATGTGGTCTGGGAGAGTTTTGCGATAGAAGAGATTCGCGTGTGTATCCAGGGGGGAGCGGGAGGGGTAGTAGGGAAGGATAGCATTTTTTTTTTTTTTTTTTGGGGGGGGTATTGGTTTGGGTGGTCGAGAGGATGAGGTTTGTGTAGACAGATGGGGTTTTAGAGGGGGGGGGGGTGAGAGAATGAGGTATGTTGGGAAGGTATAGGGGGAGTAGGGGTAGGGGGATATCAGGAGGACGCTGATTGAGAGAGAGGGTTATTTTCTTGGATTATTTTCAGGGAAGGAAGGGTTTTTGTTTTGGGTAAGGGTGGGGAGTGGGGGTGAATAGGGTGTGGTGGGAAGGTGTAGAAGGAATAGGGGTTGGGGGGATGTCAGGAGGGGTAGGATGGACTTCAGTAGTCACTTTGAATGCAGCTGGAATCTGGGTTGAGAAATTGATGGATGGTTGAGAGAGAGGAACTTTCTTTTGTGTCATGTATAGAAAGTTTCTAATGTCTTCAAGGGTTTCTGAAGGGGAGTTGGGAAGGGACGTTTGGGAAATGAATCTTTTATGAGGGGGTGAAGAGTGGGTAGGTATTTGAGGATATGTAGTTGAAGGTGCGTATGAGGTAGGTGAAGATGGAGTAGAGCGGTTAGTTTGTCTACTGCGGTGTGTGGGGAGTTGAGGAGTAGGTATAGGGAGGGTTGTGGAGTATCTGGATTTAGGATGGAAAATAAGTTTGGTTGGGAGATAGGGGTAGAGGTGGTAGGGTGAGGAGTATGAGGATGTATTGTTGAGGATTTAAAGATAGTTTGGGTAGAGGGGCGGGAGGGGAGAGGGATAGAGTGTTGGGTAGTATTGGAGTAAGGTCTGCTCGAGAAACCTCGTTTGCGTGCTTCTTGCCTGGCTTCTAGTAGGGTAAGGCCGAGTTTGTATCTGATGCTGCGTTCGGAACTGCTCGTCCAGCTCGTCCAGACCAGTTGGACGAGCTGTGTTTACCGTTCGGAACCTCTACTATCTCGTCCCGGACAAGTTGTCCATCTCTTCCATCTCGTCCTCTTGCGAAGGTGGGCGAGCAGGTCGAGATGACGTCACAATAGCTCTTGTATGTAAACAATGACAGTTGCAGGTAACCACAAGATATTGATTGGTAATTTTCTGGCCCTTTATTGGTGTTACCAAAGGATATTTTTGTGCTTGTCTGTTCCAGGGAAGTTACATATGCATCAAAGGAGTTACAAAACCAATGCAGCGTGTAAAATAAAGACACCGGTATGATAAAAAAGTGAATATTTACATTCGAGCAGGCAGAAAGGGGCCGAACGCGGCCCATTTGTCCTGCTGGTCCTGGACAAGTTTTCTGGGCGGGCAAGACGAGGAATTCCGAACGAGAAATGCTACTTTTGATTCAAATTTGTAGGTAGGGCAACTCCTATAAAATACTAGCCGCGGAGTGCTTTGCTGGGTGTCCGAAATGCTAGCATTTCTGGCATTGCCGGGGAGGGGGTCGATATGGTCTGACTGGGTATGATTCTCCATCGATATAGACCTTAAAAGGAAGGCCATGTCTACAGAAGGTAATCTTGGCAATATTAGTGTGGAACTTTCGGCGACCTCTGGGAGGGATTGTGTAGCACTTTACTGATGTTGCATCATATTCTGTAAGCGTCTAGCAGTTGTTCTTCACAATCTGACCACTCTATTATACATAGGGCATTTATTTGGGGGAATGGAAACACTTACTGTACAAGTATTAAGGGAGGAGTGGGGTTGTACAGGGATAGGTTTACCAGTGAAATCAACCATGTTAGATATTGCACGGGCTTGAGACTCCAATTCAAAGGCGTGAACGATCAGGACGGATGCGGAAGGGGATCTTGGCTACTTGTTTTTGAAGGCATTTTGGTAACAGTAAGGTATTGACAGAGTACTGGGCTGTAGAGGGGATCCCAAAATACCTATCCCGTTTGGCTGGACCACACAGTGTATTCAAAAAGAGTTGTAGAGGTGGGAATTGTAGAAGGACGAGGTCGAGAGGCGAGGGTGTGATGTGGAAAGATGTAGTGATGTGTTGAGGGGGCAATAAGGTTGAAGAGTTGTTACAAGGGAGGGGGGTGTAGAAAAAGGAGTTATTTGAGTAGATGGTGTTAAAGACATTGGGGTTGAGAGAAGGGTATTATTTGGAGGTTGGGTTATCTGGGTAGAGGTGCAGGATGGATTAGGTTGATGGTAGGTGTTGTCAGTGGGGGAGTAGAATCAGTGGTCGGAGCCGTGGTCAAAGGGGAGTCAGGGGTCGTTAAATGATTGGGGTCAGAACTAGGGAGGTTATTTGATAAAGGAGCAAGCCTCACTGCCCCAAATAGGGTTGCAAAATCTTCATTACTGTCCATGGGAATGGTTAATGGTTAATGGTTAAGATAAATGTGCTAGACATCTAAGGTCATATAGCACTATAGGAAGGTATAGTAAAGGGGGATGTCAGGTGATAGTTGCTATGTGCCAACTATCTAGAATAGTGTTGAAAGGTTGAAGATGAGGGAAAAGATTATGGTAGTTTAGGTAAGGGAGTTAAATCAAGTGAAGGATATTTATGCGTCTGAGGAAGGAGAACAGGTTGTCGAGGCAGAAGCTGTGGGATTCTGTAAGGATGTCTGATATGTTGGGAGGTCGGTGAAGGGAGGATAGGTGTGGAAAAGCGTGCGTGCGTGCGTGCTGTATTAAAGCGTGGACAGGACAAGAGAATGTGTGGGACTGAAAGAGGGACGTTGCATAGAGGACATAGGGGCGGGTCTGAGCGTGACATCAGATAGGCATGTGTTAGGCGAGTGTGGCCAATACGTAATCGTGCGAGGGCCATCTCCCAACGTCTGTTTTTGTGAAATGGAGCTGACCAAGAGGAGATTGATGGTTTTACGGTATGTAATTTATTGTTGTGGAGTCTTGACCAAAAAAAATGCCATCGGGTATACAAGAAGGCCTTAAAGTGGGGGTAGTAATCCGTAGCTGGAATATGTGAGAAGCGTTGTTGAGGTGATGTGGACATTGCGGCATAGCGTGCAAGAGTATCTCTGCCTGTTCATTGCCAGGGATTCCAACATGGCTGGGTACCCAGCAAAATCTGACAGATTTGTGACGTGTGGATAGATAGAACAACCAGTTCTGGATCTTACAGACAAGGGGATTGGTCGAGTGCATAGACTTTATGAGGGTTAAAGAGTTACGGGAGTCAGTAAAAATAGTAAAAGAGGAAGAGGTGGATGAGTATATGCGTCTTAAGGCAAAAAGAAGTGCATATAGTTCTGTAGTAAGGACACTAGATTCAGGAGGGAGGGTGTATTTGAAAGTGCAATTTGGGAATGTTACTGCGAATCCAGCTCCTGAGATGGATTTGGAACCGTCAGTGTAAACATGAATGCTGGAGGAATGAATGGAGACATGGTCAAGGAAATGAGTGAGAAGGATAGAGGGGGGAATATCTGATTTTGGTGGGTCAGGGAAAACTGAGGAGCAAATACAGGGGTTAGGTATAAGCCATGGAGGAATGGAATGGACAGACAGTGGGAGAGGTCGGAGATGAGGGACGGGGGAATGGGAGAGGAGGGTATCCATGCGTACGGGGAGAGGAGTTGGTAAACGTGGAGAAGAGGTAAAGGTATGAAGCAAGGATTGTGGAATAGTTATTTTAGTAAGGGAAAATTGGTGAAATCGAGCATAGCATCGGAGAGAGAGAGAAGGGCTTGACGTCGAGAGAGGGACAGCATGCCTGATTCAGTATATAGGCTCTCAACTGGAGAGGAGCAGAAGGCGCCTAGGGCTAAGCTGAGACCGCTGTGGTGGATTGTATCAAGGTGAGCAAGAAGAGAGGTTGAGGCAGAGGAGTAGATATGGCATCCATTATCTAGAGTGGAGAGAATCAAGGTAACATGAAGATGGAGGAGAGTTTTGCGATCTGAGCCCCAGGAGATATGTGAAAGAGTTTGTAAGATTCGGAGGCGACGTTGAGCTTTTTCTTTGGTGTACAAGATATGGTCTCGCCAGGACAATTTGGAATCAAATATAACGCCTAGGAATTTGCCAGAAGAACGGTATTGGAGTGGAGCATTATATAAGAAGAGTGGGGGTTTGGGGACCGTACGTGAGCGAGAGAAAAGGATAGAGAAAGATTTAGAGGTAGAGAAGCGAAAGCCATGGTTGGTGGCCCAAGAAGTTACTGATGTTATTGTGGACTGAAGGAATTGACAGAGATCTGGTATGGATGTGCCAGATGCATAGATGGTTAAGTCACTAACATATAGTGATGCTCGGGCTCCTGGTGGTAGGACTGAGACTATGTCATTTACAGCAAGAAGGAATAAAGTGGTACTGAGCACACTTCCTTGTGGGACGCCTTCGAATTGAGGAAAGGATGGTGACGTGGAAGAAGCAATCTTGACCTGGAAAGTACGTTTAGAAAGGAAGGATTTAATGAAAACGCCCATGTTTCCACGTAAACCAAAGGAGGACAAGTGTTGGAGGATATGGTATCGCCATGTGGTGTCATATGCTTTTTCTAGATCAAAGAATATGACTGATACGGATTCATGGCGTGCAAATGCTGATGTAATGTATGTCTCGAAATGGGCAAGTGGGTCTGCTGTACTTCGGGCACGTCGGAAACCAAACTGGGAAGGGGAAAGGAGATTATGAGATTCAAGGTACCACATTAAACGGAAGTTAACCATTCGTTCTAGTAGTTTGCACAAGCAGCTAGTTAGAGCTATGGGGCGGTAATCTTGGGGTAGGGTACCTGATTTATTGGGTTTTAAGAAAGGTAGGATAAGAGCATCTCGCCAATGAGAAGGAAAATTTCCTGACGTCCATATGTGGTTGAAAATAGTTAAAAGGAAGGATAGAGAGGAAGATGGGAGGTGTCGGAGCATACGATAATGAATACCATCAGGGCCTTCATGAGTGTTGGGGCCCGACTGTAATGCAGCGTTGAGTTCAGAAGAAAAAGGAGCATTATAGGACTCATCAGAGGATAGGGTGAAGGTAATAGGGGTGTGTTCCTTGATGGCTTTAATGGAAGAAAAGTGTGGGGAAAGGTGAGAGCCACTACTGATCTGGCTGAAATAGTCACCCAGTTCATTAGCTACTTCGACAGGCTCAGAGATGAGAATATCTCGAATATGGAGGATGGGGGGGATGTTTGCCTGATAATTTATGGATCCGTCGCCAAACAGCTGAAATAGATGTAGAAGATGTAATTGAGGAAACATAATTTTGCCAGCTGTTTGTTTTGCTGTTTTAATTGTACGGCGAAGATGGGCAGATGCTCTTTTAAAGGAAATAAGGGCTGATAGCTGGTGAGGGGTGCCTCGTTTGCAGCGATAGCTGTTCCAGGCTGCTCGTTTTAAGCGAAGCGTTTTGGTGCAATCAGAATTCCACCATGGAACACATGGTGGAATTCTGATTGCACCAAAGGTATAAGGTCTTGAAGTTCGAGGAATGGCTGTATAGGCAGCTCTTAGGATCGTGGTTGTAAAACAATGTAGCATATCTGAAATGGACGGTAAGGGGGGTGGAGGGATATGTATAGTAGAGTGTCAAGTGAAAGTATGCCAGTCAGCTCTATCAAAGCACCAGCGTGGAGGATTAGGAAGTGGTACATATGAAGTAGGAGAAAGGAGTATTGGGAAGTGGTCACTATAGGGGAAGTGGTCTAGAACTGACCAATGGAAATCTAGATGTAAAGTAGGAGAGCATAGAGAGAGGTCAAGGCATGAAAAGGATTGTGTGCGCATGTCAAAGTGTGTGGGGCGATCTGAATTAAGAATAATTAGGTTATTTGTGAAGAGGAAGCGTTCTAGAGATCTGCCTCGGGAGTTGTTGGTAGAGTCACCCCACAGAGTGTGGCGGCAGTTGAATCACCAACTACGAGGAAAGGTGGTTGGAGTTGGGAAATTAGAGTCTCAAATGCAGTAAAGTCAATGGGATGGGATGGGGAGAAGTAGACTGAAATCACTGTGATCCAGCGGCGAAGAAAGATGCGAATAGCTGTGCACGGGACAGAAGTTTGTATGGGAGGTATGACATAAGGTGTTTGGTAATTGGGAACTGGAATAGGAGGGTGTGTGAGGAAAGTCTCTTGGAGGCAGATAATAGATGGATTATAAGAAGGAAGGATATGACGTAGGTCTGATCTATGAGAGCGGAAACCGCGAATATTCCAATGTAGGAGAGCTATATCCTAGTTTATTTACGAATGATAACGCAAGTACGCGTTGGGGAATTTGAAGGGGAAGGAGCTAGGGGGTGTAAAGGAGGGATATTAGGAGGTAGAGAATCTGGAGAAGGGCATTGTTGTGACATGAATGATTCTCGTGTGTATCCGGGGGGAGTGCAAAGGATAGAGGGGATGGAGGGAGGGAGAATGTGCCTATAGTTGGGGTTGAAGGGGGTGGGTTGTGTTGGGAGGGAGTAGATGTGGGGGGAGTATTAGTGTTAGGAGGATAAATATCGGAAGGATGGATAGTTGGAGTTGAAGGGGATGTGTTGACTTGGGAGGGATTAGGAAGAAGCGGTGTAGCGGTCCTGCGAGTAAGAGGGGGATGCGTATCACGAGGATGGGTATTGGGAGGATGGATATCGGAGGTGGACGGAATTGAGTGGGTTAGGTTGTGTTGAGAGGGAGTAGGAGGAAGGGGTGTACGAGGGGGATGGATATGAGGGGGATGGATATGAGGAGGATGCATATGAGGGGGATGGATATCAGGAGGATGGATATCAGTGGTGGACGGGATTGAGGGGGTTAGGTTGTGTTGAGAGGGAGTAGGAGGAAGGGGTGTAGGGGGAATATTAGTAGGAGGGGTATGAGTATCGGCAACCACTTCAAGTGTGGAAGGAGCATGAGTTATGGGATCTTGTGTCTCAAGCATATAGCTTTGAATGTCATCCATTGTTTCTGCAGTGGAGTTGGTTGGAGAGTTTTGTGAGAAGGTAATTGTTTCTGCAATGGAATTGGTTGGAGAGTTTTGTGGGATAAAGGTTTTCTTATGAGGGGGGGAAGAGGAGACTGGTGTCTCAGGAACAAAGGTATGGGTAGGTGGAGGTGATTGTGCTGTAGGGGAAGAAGGGTTAGAACGTTTAGTCTGTCTACTGCGGGTAGTGCGGGGAGGGAGAGGGGTTGGTTTTGGGGCTGTAGTTGAGATAGGAGCTGTGGTTGAGATTGGGGTGTCTAGATTTAGAGTGGCAAAAGAATTGGTCTGAGGGATGTAGAATGTAGAAGTGGAAATGGGGACATTTTGGGGTGGAGGGGAGGGGCTGAGCAAACGATGTTACTAGAGTATGGAGTACGAGAGAAACCTTGTTGACGTGCTTCATGTCTGGCTTCACGTAAAGTGAGACCATTTTTGTATCTGAGAGTTGCTACCTCAGATTCAAACTTGTAAGTGGGACAGCCTCTATAAAATACATTATGGGGGCCGCCGCAGTTATCACATGTTCATGTTTGTGCCGAGTAGTTTGATCGATTATGATGGATGGTCGGGGACGTGTAGAAGAGGGAGTATTACGGAATGATGGAGAATAAGGCTGCAAGGTAGTAATAAGGGAGGATTGGTTGCTTGATGAAAGTTGCGGGGGTAGAGTTGATGAATTTGAGGAAGTTGGGTGGGTAGGAATGTCTTCTGGAGACTGATTTTCTGCTTGGGTGGGTAATGCACTAGTAGGCATTGAGGAGTGGGTAGCAGTTTGTGTTCGGAGCCGTGGTCAAAGGAGAGCCTGGGTTGGGGCTTTTTGATAAAGGGGCTAGCCTCATTGGCTCTAATAAAGGGATTACATTTTCATTACTGGTCATGGGGAACCTGGATTATATAAAAGGCATCAACTGGTCCACCTCCATTGCTAGTGAAAGATAAGGGCTAGATTAGTCGGGAGTACCGTGCCCATAGTTCCCGCAGGCCGTTCAGGACTGGCACAAGGTCAGCCTTTCATCCTCTCAGCACGGCTCTCACACCTTAGGAAGTAGATAGTAGAAGGGTTTGGAGAAGGGATGGAAACAAAGCTGGAGGGGGAAAAGACCCTGCAAAATTAGCCGAGTCGAGGGCTGAGGCCCTAGGCAGGGGAGATCCCTGCATTGGGTCTCAGTCTCCGTCTCCTAAGCCCCCCCACGACAACAACGGGCAAGGGATTGGGGGGGGTGTCCATGAGAAGCCTGAAAATAAGTGGGGATGATTAACGGACCACCCCTCAGGGTCCCCATGAGGGGTAAGGGCTAGATAACTACCTAGGGAACACGTGCACCATGCCCATGGCTCCCTGAGGCCGTTCATGACTGGCACGACTCTCACATTTTAGGAATTGGATAGAGGAAGGGGGGGGGGGGCTAATGTGAAGGTCCTCATTAAAAACCAAGAAAATATTCATGTTTATTGACAGTATTACCTTATAACACAGTTATTGGACTGACACCGTTGGCCTTCTGACACTCCATAGAATAGATACAAGCAACTGGATTATTTCATCTACTTTTATTTGTAAGCTCACAGGGAAATATGGAAGCAAATGTATGATTCTCATCTGTCATTATACTGCTTTTTGGGCAAAACTGAGGTGATGTACAAGCACGAACCTTTAGTGAATTCATAATCCAGTCCAGTTCATAAGGTAATTTAATAGGGTAGTCTTATAGCTTAAACTATGTAGTTGCAATTTTCCCAGTACCTGTTCAATCATTCTGATAAAAACAATAATATATTAAATTATTTCTTTGTATTTTCTGACGACTTCCCATTAAACACAAACTAGAAACCAAGTTGGATTAACAATGGTATAGCATGAGAATTAAAATGAATCTTCCCAGTTTTGCACACGATTCTGTTTGAGAACCTGAAGTTTCTGGATGACATCAGGAACACTATGCTCGCCGTGTACCTTGTTGTCTCGAGTGCGCACATTGACAGTGTTGTTGGTCTTCTCTTTCTCCCCTACCACAAAAATGAAATTGTATTGCTCAAGTTGAGCATTCCTAATCTTCTTATTCATAGTATCACCAGGATCTACATCATAATCAGCTTCGAAGCCTGCCTCATAGAGCTGTTTTTTAACAGACTTGGCATAATCATCAAACGGTGGAGCTACAGGCACCACCATGCACTGTCGTGGAGACAGCCAAAATGGCCACTTTCCTCCATAGGATTCCGTGAGGATGGCAATCATTCGTTCAACTGAGCCTAGGATAGCTCTATGGATTATAACAGGTCTCTTCTTTTCCCCTGATTCTGACACATAATGTAGATCAAATCTGTTGGGCAACTGGAAATCAAGCTGGATTGTAGCACACTGGTGTTGCCGTCTTAGGGCATCAGTCACAGTGATATCAATCTTTGGGCCATAGAATGCTCCATCTCCAGGGTTGAGCTTCCATTCTTTACCATATTTATCCAAGGACTCCTTCAGCTGTGATTCTGCTTTATCCCACATTTCAATCTCGCCCATAAACTTTTCTGGTCGGGTTGATAGCTTGAGCACAAAATCAAAACCAAAAGTTTCATAAACAGCAGAAAGAAACTCCAGACAATTACTGATTTCATCCTTGATCATCTCAGGTGTACAGAAGATGTGGGCATCATCTTGCTGGAATCTCCGCACACGAGTCAGGCCAGTTAGAGCTCCTGATAGTTCATTACGATGCAAAACACCAAAGTCAGCCATGCGAAGTGGTAGTTCACGCCAAGATCGGCTGGTGTGTGAAAACATCAAACAATGGCCAGGGCAGTTCATGGGCTTCAGTGCATACTTCTCCTTTTCAACCTCAAAAGCAAACATGTTGTCAGCATAGTGCTCCCAGTGACCAGAGGTTTGCCACAATTTGGTGTTGTACACATTAGGTGAAATAACTTCCTGGAATCCCCGAATGCGGTACTGCTGGCGGATGAATTCAACTAAAGTATTGTAGATGTAAGCTCCACGGGAAGAGAAAAAGCAGCTACCTGGACTTAACTCGTGGAAGAAGAACAGCTTCTGTTGAATACCTACAAAGAGAAGAATATTTTTATATACTCTATAAATAACATTTTTGAAAATATGCAAGTTCTGTAGAGACAACTGTGATACATATTTTTTAGTTTCTTACATAGAAATAAGTAAAGAAAAAATAAACCAGACTTGTTAGCTATATACATCATTTAATAATCATTACTTTTAAAACACATTAAAAAAAAAAATAATAAATAAAAATAAATAAAAGAATAAAATATAAAATACAGATGGCAAAATTAAACAATGACGAAGATTCATTCATATGAGGCCCCATCTGTGAGAGGGCCGTAACCCACAAAAATGGAGGTTTGGAGTTACACGCTCCAACTTGTAGGCTTGAATATTAAAGAAGCAAGTGGCAGTGTCAGTCAAGGGAAAACAGACATTCCTGATGGGTTAATTTAGGCTGAAAATCGTGTGTTTTTGGCATCCACGAAGCGATACTAAATATTAAAATACGTGCGAGAGGGGTTTATGCCCAGGGTGGTGCCAGAACCAATGAAAACGGAAAAAAATTTTATTGAGGAAAAAAAATTATATGAAAAAATGACAATCCTTTCTTTTTTCTCATTAATTTTATATATTTTGTGTAGTTTTCATTCATTTAATTTAATAATTTCTTGTGGAAAAACTGGAATTGAAGATTTGTTACATACATAATATATATATATATATATATATATATATATATATATATATATATATATATATATATATATATATATATATATATATATATATATATATATACACACACTCAAATTTTACTTTGTCTTTTTTTCTCATTCTTCTTTTTTATAACAAGGCACGACAGAACTAGCCTAGACCTTTATTTTGATGCATAATAGTAATACATTCAACTGCTTCACTCATTGCAATGTTATTAACTTTGATTGCAACTTACATTCTACTGCTTTACTCATTGCAATATGTTATTAACTTTGATTGCGACTTACTCAAAACTTAGATTTTGGGGTTAACCACCTCTCACTTATGGGGCCTCATATATAGAATTCTCCTACATACTTACCTAATTTCCTGTGGTCCCTCTTTGCTGCTTCCTCCTGGAAATGTTTCCACTCTTTCAGCATTTTAGGATCGGGGAAGCTGATGCCATACACACGCTGCAAGGACTCTGCTTCACTGTTGCCCTCCCAGTAAGATGCCGAGTTCTTAGTAACCTGGAAAAGTTTATAAAAAATAAACATTTTGGTTTCCCAAAAATCAGATAAAAGAACATGAAGAAACCACTAATCTTCAAGTATAATACTTTGTCAAGCTAATGAATTTTCTACAATTACAATATGTTACACAAACTTTTCCAAATTTCTCCTATACTTACTGTGAAAGCCTTCACTTTGCCAAGTATGACGTACATGGGGCCCACGACACAAGTCAATAAGGGGTCCACATCAGGTATACAGATGGTGGTGTCAGTCTTCACTTTCTCATTTAACAAGCGTACCTGTTACAAGTCATAACTTACTTAAATGTTATTACGCTATTTAACAATAAGCTAAAATGTATGGAATTTATGAAAAATAAATAAATACAATACTAATAATAGAGTAAAGTATTAATCTAAACATCAAACCATCTACTGAAAAATTACCTAAACACATTTCTTAACCCAATGACCACAGATGGCATGAAATGTATGCTGAATTTCCACTGCAACTTTCCTTGATTAGTTTTGTTTACACTGAGATGGCTCCACAAGTACTTAGTCACCAATTACATAATTATCAAGTCATATCTCTCACTTGTTTACCCTTTTACCAGTTTTGGGGGTAGATTAATCTTTATTCACATTTGGCTGTTAATGGCACTATTTTAATAACATAATAATAACAATAATAATCATGTATCATCATCATGTCATAATAATGATAATAATAATAAAAATAATGTGACAAGTATCAATTTTAATAGTTTAAAAAAGATCAGGGAGTATAGAAGTCTATTATGGTTATTATGGCCAGATCAAATAGATTTCCTTGATGGCTGCAATGGAGCCAATAACTGTGCAACAAAATTCACAAGAAAGCAATAACTACATGACCTATGAGCTGGTTATATTTGGACAACTCTCAAGCAAATCTCAGTTTCTTCATTTCAAGTCTTTCAAATGGTTTAGCTTCTATTTTGTTATCTTCTTCCTTTGACATCTTCTATCCCAGAGGGAAATCACTAGAACTTGCTCCAGGGCCATAATTATACATGTCATAGTAAAAACCATCTATTCAAATGGGAGGACCATCACAACAGATCAGCCTCCCTTCCACACACGTTCGTGCCTCACCCAGGATATGGGCTGAGGAGGTACCCAAAGACCTGAAGAAAGCGCAATCATCAGAAAAAACACGAGAAGTAGTTTACCTGCATATATACAGATCTATATACACAAACATACATATACAGTGCACATCAGAAATCTTGTCGCGAGAGGGACGGCGTCAAAATTTTTGACATTTTTCGGTAATGCCCCTCTAATATCCTTTAGAATTGACCCTAGCCTTGAGGCCTGCCCGATCAGCTGATAGATTACTCATCTAACTCCACATTGGTGGTAGTTTCAGATATCACTAAGTATCTCTCTGGGCAGTGACAGTGAGCAGAATTGCTTCGTGCTTTTTCTAAATGAATAGCCTAGCATTTTCTCTGAGTTCTGTTGCTGTTTTTGATCTGATGTGCTGTGATGGCTTTCATATCAAGGTTGGGGACAATAAGACATCATATTACTCACGTAATGTTTTACATTTTAATATACATATAACCTTATATATATTCATGCTCATGGCCTAATCCTCTGTGAACCTTCCCTGCATACCTCTCCACACAGCATATCATATAGTTTCGATTTAACATGGCAGTAAGTTTTCGTACGTTGATCAGCAACTACTAGCACATTTATGGTAATTTTTAAATCCTTTCATTCCAAAACATATGTCCAGGGTAACTGTAGTGTATTTACATTTTTGACACTACTGTGCAGTGTGAATTTGAACTATAAAAATCAAATGTAAATTTTCAATTGTAAAATCAAGCTGTTGAAATGAGAGATAAAAGAATTAATCTTAGTGTAAAATCTGGATTTTCTTCTCAGCTTAGTCAAGCTAAACTAAAGGATTTACATAGTTCTTGCTGAGTTATGCATGGCTGAGGGAACATATCAATCCGAGTTAAAATGATGAATGATTTTTCATATTTCAACTGCGTATTTTTTCATGATTGTATATCATATAGTTACTAAGTACACATACTTAAAAATATATAGAATATTGTCTGCAAGGCATGCAAAATAAAGGATGTTATAAATGTTTATTATCACATTAAACTTCTGGGATTTTATTGGGTCCAACTGTGTTGATGCACTATCATTTTAAAATTACAAAAAAATGAATGAAGGCATGAGAGAGAAAGGAGTAAGTTAAGTCTTAAATTTGAAGAATTTGCAGTTTTTATACACCAGAAAATGTTTATCATGTGATATATTGAAATGACTGTAGAGCAACAACGACTACAAAATTTTTAACAGTAACTAAAAGGCATGAAAAGCGGAGGCATAGGAGAGGGGGAAAGGAAGTATGCAATTCTGCTGAAATGTGTGAATAAGACCTAAACAATTCAATTCCATTATTACGCCTACCTGATATCGCCTATTCATTCTCGAATACTTCTATTATCTACTTTTTGTCAACATATGATTAAGAAGGATGACACCCTATAGCCTAAAACCGTCAACTACGAATTAGACTTAGGTGTGTTATTCCTGTACTAGTTTTAAACTATGCTCCTGTAGTTGTTCTGTGTAAGCTGACTTGTTTCCAATTTTAATTTCACATAAATGCAAAAAAATCCTCGGTAAAATATTATGGAACTCACCTACTTAACTAAATGTTATCAAGCTTTAGGAATATAAACTGCAACTTTCTTCAAGGGGCAGTTCCAGAACCACCAAACTTTGTTAACTTTTTATGCAATGACAGTGTTTTCTGCACAGACCTTGAGAGATGGACTGTGCAATGATACAAACAGGGGTCTCTTGCCAGGACTTTATCTTTTACTGCTCCATCAGGCAGTGATAGCCTATTCAAGGTAGAAAAGCATAAATGAGGAAAGTGAAAAAAGAATGTCAGTTTCAAGATCACTGATATGAAGAAGAAAAGTTAGTAAAGTCAATACATACCTAGTTGGGCTCCTTACCTTCCCCCCACAATGCCTCATCTGCTTCTTTCTTGAGGCGGTCCCAAAGTGCTAACCTCTCTCCTGAATGTAGACAGGCCATTGGGATTCAACTCGATCACTTTCCCACCTCCACCTCCCTTCTCCTTCTTGCCCTGGAAGTTTAACAAAGAAACTTGATTGGGTGCTCTCCACAGAGGATTAATATTAATAGGCTATTTCCTTTAAGGCCATTAATGAAGTATGGGTTTTACTGGTATTTGTAAACCTTGAAATAATAAATCTTGTACTTTCTAATGGGGTTGGGATGTGTTAGTCCAATAAGCTTGGGACTGGATATAATATAGCAGAGAATTAGAAAATGCGGAAGGTTCTTCCCATTGGCTACAACCATATTGGATGCTCATAGCTACATTTAGTGATGGTTTACAGCTTTGGAGAAACTATTCATCTGATGGGCCTTTAATAAAGGTCCTGCAATTCAAATGCACTAATTAACCTAGAAAAGAATAAAGAACAGTTTCCTCTTTTCTCTGATTTTTTTTTCTAGTTCCTTATTTGAAAGAAAACAAAGAAAGAAAGAAAAGGAAAGGAAAGAAAAAAACACCTTTAATGTTTTATCTACATCCAAGTTTGCCAGAGAGCACTTTTGCATGAGTTCAACTTTTGGTGATATCTGGTGAGCATAATTTTGTAGGTAATTTGTCCTGGTATAGTCCATTCTGTACTGTCTCAGATGTGTTTAAATATATAAACTTTATTTCCAGGTGGTATAATGATATTTGATTAAGCTTCTAAATTTTTTGGCCCTTTAGCAGGTATGCTTGAGATCCTAATACTGGCTGTACATATGCTTTTGTACATGGTGGAATGTTACCTTTCATTCAAAAATGGTTTCATTCAATGCCTTTTCTGTTTCATCTACATTAATTTTCCCATAGCAGTGAGGTGCAGGTCACCGGTGTCTGGCGGGCATACTGCAGCCTGGCTATTGATTAATTTTGTCTGTGTGTTCATTCTGTACTCTCTCAGATGTGTTGAAGTATGTGAATTTTTATTTCAGTTGGGACCAATATTTTTTTTTGCCCTTTTTGGGGGTCCCCAAGGGCCAAACGCATGAAAACGGGTTCCCCGGCAGATCCAGTTCTCTTCAATTGGTGCCAAGTTCATTTGACCTGACCTGCCTTGGCTGCCAGTCTAAAGTGTCACTGAAGTATAATATAAATCACAAATATAGAAAAATAAATTTAAGCCCTGTGGTTCTTACGCATACAATGTGTGGATGCTACCATACAAAAGTGTGTGCGTAGTGTGTGTGTGTGTGTGTGTATACAAGTGTGTAGTGTGTGTGCATGTGCGTGTGTGTGCATGTGTGTATGTATGTAAGGGTGTGTGCAGTGTGTGACATATAAGTGTGTGCGTGTGTATATAAGTGTGTGCATGTGTGTATACAGAGTGTATAGTGTGTGTGTATATAAAGTGTATATGCGTGTGTGTATATAAGTGTGCGTGTGTGTGTATATAAATGTGTGCGTGTATGTGTGTATAAAAGTGTGTATTGTCCATTCTTAATATTATATAAGTGTTAGTGTGTGTGTGTATATGAAAATTATGTGTATGCCTATAAGTGTGTATTAATATATAGTGTGTGTGTGTGTATTATAATAATGATAGTGTGTGTATATAAGTGTGTCATGTGTGTGTATATAATGTGTACATGTGTGAGTGTATGTAGGGTAATGTGTGGCATATATAAGTGTCAAGTAGTGTGTGTGTGTATATATATAAATGATAATGTTTGTATTAATACTATTGAAAATTGTATATAGTGTGTGTGCATTACAAGTGTGTGTGTGTGTAAGTGTGTGTGTGTGTGTGTATGTAAGTGTGTGTGTGTGTGTACAAGTTAATGTGTGGTGTGTGCGTGTGTGTGTGTACAAGTGTGTGTGTGTGTGTGTGTGTGTGTGTGTGTGTGTGTGTGTGTACAAGTGTGTGTGTGTGTGTGTACAAGTGTGTGTGTGTGTGTGTACAAGTGTGTGTGTGTGTGTGTTATATACAAGTGTGTGTGTGTGTAGCCTAAGTGTGTGTGTGTGTGTGTGTACAGTGTGTGCGTGTGTGTGTGCTACTAAATGTGTGCGTATGTGTGTGTATATAACGTGTGTGTATACCAGTGTGTGCGTGTGTGTAAGTTAACATAGTGTGTGTGTGTGTATAAATGTGTGCGACAGTGTGTGTGTAATATATAAGTGTGTGCGTGTATATATAAGAGTGTGCGTGTACGTGTGTACATGTGAGTGTGTGTGTGTGTGTGTGTGTGTGTGTGTGCAAATGTGTGTGTGTGTACAAATTATTGTGTGTACAAGTGTATATTATTAATACAAATTATGTAAATATATTGTACAAAGAGTACTTATTATTATTATTATTATAAATTAATATGTGTGTATTTATGTACATTATTTTAAATTATATTGGCCATGTGTACAAGTGTGTGTGTGTGTGTGTATTATTATAAGTGTATTATTATTATTATGTGTGTGTACAAGTGTGTGTGTGTGTGTGTGTGTGTACAATTAGTAATATTATTATTATTATTATTAGCCTATAGTATGTGTGTGTGTGTGTGTACAATGTGTCATTATTATTATTATTATTTTGTGTGTGTATAGGTATGTGTGTATTACAAGTGTGTGTGTGTATGTGTGTGTACAAGTGTGTGTGTGTGTGTGTGTACAAAGTATGTGTGTGTGTGTACAAGTGTGTGTGTGTGTGTAGAGTGTTTGTGTGTGTGTGTGTACAAGTGTGTGTGTGTGTGTGTACAAGTGTGTGTGTGCTACAAGTGTGTATTATTATTTGAGATGTGTGTGTGTGTACAAGTGTGTGTGTGTGTGTGTACAAGTGTGTGTGTGTGTGTGTGTGTGTGTACAAGTGTGTGTGTGTATTCTGTGTGTTCTGAAGTGTGTGTGTGTGTGTGTGTGTACAAGTGTGTGTGTATGTAGGTGTGTGTACAAGTGTGTGTGTGTGTGTGTACAGGTGTGACATACAGTGTGTGTGTGTACAAGTGTAAATGTATTGTATGTGTGTGTGTGCATGTGTGTATACAGTGTGTGTGTGCATGTACGTGTGTGTGCAGATGTGTATGTGTATATAAGTGTGTGTGTATATAGGTGTTCTTATTATTATATAAGTGTGTGTGTATGTATTGTGGTGTAGTAATGCTAAGTGTATATTATGTCTTGTGCTTATCAGTGTGTATATAGATAATATGTATGTCAATATATAAATGTGTGTTATTATATGACAATATATATAAGTATGTTAATGTGCTAATACACTTTAACTTAAAGTGTATCATGCTAAGATGTTAAATGCGTGTGTATATAAGTGTAAAAGTGGCATATAAGTGTACGTGTGTATATAACAGTGTGTGCGTCGTGTCATATAAATTATTAATGTAAGGTAACATAGTATATATAGAAAGTGTGTAATGTGTATGTTAAACAATTAATGCATACAAGTGTGTCAGTGTGTGTATATAAGTGTAAAGTATCTAATATAATTGTGCGTGTGTGAGTATATAAAAGTGTGTGCGTGTATATAAGTGTCTGTTATGTACCAGTGTGTGCATTGTGTGTGTATATAAATTGACTAATGCTGTGACACTTTATATAAGTGTGTGCGTGTGTGTATATAGACATGACGTGTGTGTATCTTTTCAAGTGTGTCCGTGTGTATAGAATTGATAGTATTATTTATATAAAGTGTCAATAGTGTGTGTAAATAAGTGTGTGGAGTATTGTATATATAGTGTGTGTGTATTTTCTAGTGTGTGTGTACAAGTGCGTGTATGTGTGTGTACAGGTGTGTGTGTGTACAAGTATGTGTGTGTGTGTACAAATGTGTGTGCATTGTACAAGTGTGTGTGTGTGTGTGTGTGCTACAGTGTGTGTGTGTGTGTACAGGTGTGTGTGTGTGTGTACAAGTGTGTTAGTATCATTACACATATGTGTGTGTGTGTACAAGTGTGTGTGTGTGTGTGTGTGCAAGTGGCTGTTGTGTGTGTACAAGAATGTGTGTGTGTGTGTACAAAGTGTATTATTTATAAGATGTGTGTGTGTGTGTACATAAGTGTGTGTGTGTGTATGTAACAGAGTGTGTGCATTTGTACAAGTGTGTGTGTGTGTGTGTGTACAAGTGTGTGTATTATTATTATTGCAATTAATTGTGTGTATTTTAAGTGTGTGTGTGTGTGTATAGGAGTATGTGTGTGTGTGTGTGTGTATAGGAGTATGTGTGTGTGTGTGTGTATAGGAGTATGTGTGTGTGTGTGTGTGTATAGGAGTATGTGTGTGTGTGTGTGTGTACAGTGTGTGTGTGTGTGTGTTTGTGTGTGTGTGTGTACAAGTGTGTGTGTGTACAAGTATGTGTGTGTGTTTATTTTAGTATGTGTGTGTGTGTGTGTGTATAGGAGTATGTGTGTGTGTGTGTGTGTATAGGAGTATGTGTGTGTGTGTGTGTGTGTGTGTGTGTACATGCGAGTGTGTGTGTACAAGTGTGTGTGTGTGTGTGTACAAGTGTGTGTGTGTGTGTGTACAGAAGTGTGTGTGTGTGTGCACAGGGTGTGTGTGTGCACTTGAAAGTGTGTGTACAAGTATGTTGTGCACTCAGAATGATGTGCGTAGTGTGTGTACAAGTGTGTTGTGTTTCTAAATTATTATTGTATGTTTACAATTAATGTGTGTGTGTGCAAGTGTGTGCATGCAAGTGTGTGTGTGTACAGGAGTGTGTGTGTATGTGTGTGTAAAAGTGTGGGTGTGTGTACAAATTAATAATAAAAGGAGTGTGTGTGTAGATTATTAACAAAGTGTGTGTGTGTACAGTGTGTGTAAAGGTGTGTGTGTGTACAAGTGTGTGTGTGCAAGTGTGTGTGTGTGTGTGTGTGCAGTGTGTGCTGTGTGTATATTGTGTGTGTGTGTGTGTGTGTGTGTGTGTGTGTGTGTGTGTGTGTGCAAGTGTGTGTGTGTGTGCAAGTGTGTGTGTGTGTGTGCAAGTTTATTATGTGTATGTGCACAAGTTTGTGTGTGTGTGTAAGTGTGTATTAATGTGTACAAGTGTGTGTGTGTGTGCAAGTGTCATGTAATGTGTGTGTGTGTGTGCATGTGTATTGTATACAAGTGTGTGTGTGCATGTGCACCAGTGTGTGTGCAAGTGTGTAATAATGTGTATATAGATGTGTACGTGTGTGTGTATATATAAGTGTGCGTGTGTGTGTGTATAAAAGTGTGTGTGTGGAGTATATTATATTAATGTGCACAAGTGTGTGATATTACAGGTGTATATGTGTGTGTGTACAAGTGTGTGTGTGTGTGTACAAGTGTGTGTGTGTGTACAAGTGTGTGTGTGTGTGTGTACAAGTGTGTGTGTGTGTGTGTGTACAAGTGTGTGTGTGCGTGTGTGTATACAAGTGTGTGTACATGTGTGTGTGTGTGTGTGTGTACAAAGTGTGTGCGTGTGTGTGTGTGTGCATAGTGTGTGTGTGTGTGTGTGTGTACATGTGTGTGTACAAATTATTGTGTGCATGTGTGTTATTATTTAAGTGTGTGTGTATATATATAAGTGTGTGTGTATTATTATTATTATATAAGTGTGTATTGTGTGTGCAACAAGGCATGTGTGTGTGTGTGTGTGTGTGTGTATGTGTATTGCGTGTGTGTATGTACTCAAGTTGTGTGTGTATAAATTAATGTGTGTATGTAGTGTGTCACGTATGTATATAAATTATTATTGCGTGTGTATATAAGTGTGTATTATCATAATTAATATTATTATATAAGTGGCATTGTGTATATAAGTGTGTGCGTATGTATATAAGTGTGTGCGTGTGTATATGAGTGTGTGCATGTGCCTGTATATAAGTGTGTGCGTGTGTATATATAAGTGTGTGCATGTGTGTATATAAGTGTGCGTGTGTGTATATAGGCATGTGCGTGTGTATATAAGTGTGTGTGTTATGTGTACAGGTAAGTGTGTGTGTACAGAATTGCATATGTGCTTGTACAAGTGCATGTGTGTGTGTGTGAGTAGAGTGTGTGTGTGTACAAGTGCGTGTATGTGTGCTGTGTACAAGTGCGTGTATGTGTCTTCTGGTGTGTGTGTGTGTGTGTGTACAAGTGCGTGTGTGTGTGTACAAGTGCATTGTGAAAATATTGTGTGTGTACAAGTGCGTGTGTGTGTGTGTACTGGCACAAATTTTTACGTGTGTGTACAAGTGATGCTGATGTGTGTGTGTGTTACAAGTGCGATATTATTGTGGTATTTGCAGTGTGCAGGTGTGTAGGTGCGTCAATGTAATGTATTAACATAGAAGTAATATTGACGTGTAATGAGTATTATTACAAGTGTGTGTGTATTATTATTACAGCAGTGTGTGTGTGTACAAGTGTGTGTACAAGTGTGTGTGCATGCACCTTTTAAGTGTGTGCTAATAGTAACAAGTGTGTGTGTGTGTACAAGTGTGTGTGTGTGTGTACAGTGTGTGTGTGTATTACAGTGTGTGTGTGTGTGTATATGATGTTATGACAGTAATGTTATTACAGATAATAAATAATATTAATAAATACATATGTGCTGATGTGTGTGTGTGTGCATGTGTGTGTAAGTGTGTGTGCAATGTGTGTGCAGTGTGTAATGTGTATAATGTACACATTAATATTATTATATCTAAGTGTCATATATATTAATATTAATATAAAGTGTGCATATAATTAATATTAATATAATATTTCAGATATTATATTATTATATAAATATAATATTAATACAAATTAATATTATTATTATTAATATTATTTAAATTTAACATTATTATTTTTAAATTATTATTTTCGTAATATTACAAAATTATTAATATTATTATTATTAATACAATATATGTGAGTATATTTTAATATTTAGAAATTATTATGGAAGTGTGTATTTAGTAATACAAGTGTGTATTATTAATGTGTACAGTGTGTGAGTGTATGTGTTAATAACATAGTGTGTGTGTGTACAAGTATGTGTGTGTGTATTGCTTTAGTGTGTGTATAATATATACATACATTACACACAGTGGCTGTGTTAATGTTAAAAGTATTATTATGTTATTATTATTATTAATATTATTTTAAAGATGTGTGTGTATTAATATATTGTAGGTAATAATGTGTGTATTATTGTACAAGTGTTGTGTATGTATGCACAAGTGTGTGAATATTTTATTGTATTACAAGTATTATTATTATTGTATTTATGAGTATTATTATTATGTATACAAATGTGTAGCATATGTATGTCTTGTAGTGGCGTATTGTGTAACATTACAAGTGTGTGTGTGCAAGTAATATGCATTAATGTGTACAAATGTACATTATGATATTATGTTTAGTGTATAATAATATTATACTATTAAATAATACATATACTTATGTATATATTATGTACACAGTATTATTAATATTATTTAGGTATATTGTATTAATATTATTGTGTACAGGTGTGTGTGTGTGTGTCAATGTATTATTTTTGGAATTATAACATTATTATTTGTTAGCTATACATAGTGTGGCATTCTGTGTATAAGTGATGTGTTATTATATTATCAAACATAATACATTATTTATATAAAGTAATATTTTATGTATATATAAATTAATATTATGTATATAGTGTTTATATTTTTGATATTATATACCTCAAATATTACGATATTATACCAATCATATATGTATATAAGTGTGTATATAAATGTATTTATGGAAGTATCTTTTGTCTTCTGTATATAAATGTGTGCATGTGTATATAAGTGTGTGCGTGTGTATATAAGTGTGTGCGTGTGTATATAAGTGTGCGTGTGTATATAAGTGTGTGCGTGTGTATATAAGTGTGTGCGTGTGTATATAAGTGTGTGCGTGTGTGTGTGTGTACAAGTGCGTGTGTGTGTGTGTGTACAAGTGCGTGTGTGTGTGTGTGTACAAGTGCGTGTGTGTGTGTGTGTACAAGTGCGTGTGTGTGTGTGTGTACAAGTGCGTGTGTGTGTGTGTGTACAAGTGCGTGTGTGTGTGTGTGTACAAGTGCGTGTGTGTGTGTGTACAAGTGCGTGTGTGTGTGTGTGTGTGTGTGTACAAGTATGTGTGTGTGTGTACAAGTATGTGTGTGTGTGTGTACAAGTGTGTGTGTGTGTGTGTGTGTGTGTACAAGTGTGTGT
>NC_091549.1:32872526-32880026 GCF_042767895.1 Penaeus vannamei
GTACTATGATGGCGAGATCAAAGAGGTCAACCACAGGGTTAATATGTGTTGAAAAAACTTCCGATGGCAAAGATCTCCCGACAATCTGGCCTTGTTGAGGGAAGCTGTCATGGATGCCAAGGAAACCCAACAAAGTAAGGCAGGAAAAATGGCTGGAATGGTGCCAAACTTTTGGGCACCAGACCAGCCTTACAGAGTTGTGGAAACAGGTCAGGCAAGCGACAAGCCGCCAAGCCCCGAAATGCACTCATGACCCACAATCAGAGGCTAACAGATTGGTGCTTGAGTTCTCTGCCAGAACCAGCACCAACAATCTGCCTCCAATGATGAGAGAAAAACAACAAAACTTAAATCCAGAAAGACTTGCTCTCATAAGAGACAAGGCACTCGAAGCTGATGAAACGGATGCCTTGTTCTCTCTTAGGGAACTAGGAAAATCATACAAATCCAGTTCTGGGTCAGCACCGGGATCTGATGGGATCTCTCACCCCATCATTTCGCATCTAGGCCTTGCAGGAGAACTTGCATTCTTGCAGGTTATCAACAAATCCTGGCAAACAGCCACGGTGCCCCAGAGCTGGAAACAAGCCACAATAGTTCCCATCCCAAAACAAAAGGAGCCTGGCAAGTACCGTCCCATCTCTCTTCTCAGCTGCCTGGGTAAAACAGCTGAGAAGATGGTACTCAACAGGCTCCGATGGAAAAGGGGTCCCCCCATCAACACCTGCACGGGTTCACAAGGGGTAAGAGCACTGCTCATAGCATTTCCACTCTTAAGCACAATCTGCACCTCGCCCGCCGTGGTTGTCTTCCTTGACCTGGAGAAGGCTTTTGAACTGGCAATTCCGCTTGCCATTCAAGAGACCCTAATCCACAAAGGAGTCAAAGGCAGACTCTTGGCCTGGATAGCTGACTATTTTAAAAATAGATCAGCAAATGTCAGATTTCAAGGCCACCTCTCACAGCACATGCCACTTGAAAATGGAACTCCTCAGGGAGGGGTTCTTAGTCCAGTCCTGTTTAATACTCTCATGTCCAACATACTCGATATTCACCTGCCAGAGGGATGCAAGATCATCTCTTATGCAGATGACTTGGCAATCATAGCCTCTGGCAATCACTGCCTTACTAGAGCTCAGCATTGTCTGAACCTGGTGTCTGAAGAGTGTTGTAGGACGGGTCTAAAAATATCAGCAGCAAAATCCAAAGCAATGGCACTGAGAACCAATGTCAGAAACAAAAAACTCACTATACAGGGTATGGATCTGGAATGGGTGAAGGACTATCTATACCTTGGTGTATGGATAGGACACACACTCACTTTCAAAAAGGAGATCCAATACCTGCTTGACAGAACCAAGGAAAGACTGTCAGTCATGAAAGTCATGACAGGGAGACACATAGGGGCAGGACACGAAGTACTAAGATCATTCTATGTACATGCTGTCCGTCCTATTATTGACTATGCATCTGTCGCCCTCATTGCTTCCAGCACATTAAAAGAAAAACTGGAAACAATACAAAACGAAGCAGCCAGGATAATTCTAGGTGCACCTAAGTGGACAAAGGTCATCAACCTCCTCATGGAAGCTGATTTACCGTCCATGGACACCAGAATTGATCTAATGGCAGCACAGTTCCTTTCCAAGGTCCTGCAGGCACCCACAAACTCCTATCTAAGACAAAGAGTTCTCAGACGCCTACAACAAGATTACCAGTTGTTTGCGGACAATTCCTGGCTCACACATACAGCCAGAGTTTTGATACGCTTTCAACTAAAAGATTCATTGCTTGCCAAGGGTATGGACTCCCCTCACCCTGATTACAAAGAACCCCAGCCGTGGGCAAACGAAATGATCGAATTCTCAATTCTAAATCTCACAATGAGAAAAGATCAATATTCCATGCCTAGCCTAAAGGCACAAGCACAAAGGATCATTGAACAAATAACTCCGCCGGGTAGTATAACTTACGACACGGACGGATCCGTGGATCCAATAACCCATACTGCAGGCACCGGCTTTGCAACAAAGGATACCACAGCATCCATTAGGGTCACTGACAATGCCTCAACGCTTCAGGCTGAAACGGTTGCGATCATGGAAGCATTGACACACGCGTCCCTGAGGGGAGGGCACGTTGTCATTCATACAGATTCAAGAGCAACTATTGACAGCTTACAGCATAGCATGCCCCCAGATAACATCTACCTCTTGACAACAGTACTATACATAGCCCAAAGAATCCTTAGTCAAGGTAGAAGAATCATCATAAACTGGGTCCCAAGCCACATAGGCATACAAGGGAACGAGCTTGCTGATAAACTTGCCGAAAAGGGCAGGGTTATGCCCCCATCCTCCATGATCGTTAAACCCATCCGAAGGGGACTGAGCCAAGGTACCAAAGCTGCAGCATGTGCGGTCCTCCGGGGAGCACATAGAGAAAACATCACAAAATCGCTTGCTGCCAAGTGGTACTCAGATGCTTCAGGCTATGAGCCACTGGCCCTTCCTCCAAATACAAAAAGAGGTACCGAAGTCATACTATCCAGACTAAGACTAGGTTACCAATGCGCTTGGCTAATTATTGACAATGAGACTGGGAGGTTATGTAAACACTGCAGCAAGCCTAACGCCACCCTGTTACATTACTTGCAGAATTGTGTACACACAATTTCTGAGGCAGGGACCACCCACCACAGCCGCCCGACTGGTAAAAAGGGTGTGCAACATGCTTTCTCCGTGGCAGCTGGATCGCTTGCTTGCAATCCAGCCACCACGATAAGCATGCAGTTCAAAGAAAACATCTGAGCTAACTAGAAATAGTTAACACAGGCCGGGCCATTCCAGAGAAAAGGCCCGGGCGAAGCATGACTTCGCAAATCTAACTGAACTGAACTGAACTGTCCGTGGTCAACCAATCAGGTCTCGGTATGCGTCGTCGAGAAGCTGCTGATGGTGAGGGTGAGAGGACAGGCTGTGGACCTGGACCCAACCTGGGGGAAGTATGCTCCGCTGCAGGTTGCGGGGGTCGGCTACACACTTATACACACACACACGCACACACTTGTGTACACAAAAGTGGGGTAAATTTATTTCCCATACTTGTGACACCAAACCTGGTTCACTATGGTACAGCAAGTGGGTTAGCAATGTTAACACATTACTATAATAATAATGAGGTAAAATCATTATCATAATATTAAAGTTAATAACTAATAACTAGTATTAGATGTGAAGGCTTTTTACCCCAAAAAATAAACAAATGGGGTAAACAGGTAGGCTTGATAACTAATTCCTTGGTGAATAAGCTACTGTGAAGGCATTTTTGTGTAAAACAAAGCAATAATTCATAGGATATATATATATATATATATATATATATATATATATATATATATATATATATATATATATATATATATATATATATATATATATATATTTAGTGTGAATGAGTTTGATAATCTATTTTGAATCTTGGATACTTTTCTGCTTTACTTTGTGACACTTAATAACATAAGTATGGCCTTTTGATTGAATAAATAAATCTAATGGAAGAAAAAATTCTAATTTCCCCAGACACACTTATGCCATATGCAAAACATTTTTGGATTACCAATATGGTGACCATGCTTCATATTTGGCAACAGTGAGGGTAAGGGTAAAATGAAGCATGAACTTACTCAGGCTTTTAGACATTTTGTAATGGAGTTAATGCCAACTTCTTACATTTTATTGCATTGCCACTAAGCACACTACTAATTGGTCTCTAAAGAGGCATACCATAGGGAAAACCATCAATTATTTAAACTAACATAGCTAATCATCCACAATCACCTGTGGTACATAAAAAATATTGTGTGCTGGTGGTGCCATTGTTGGCTCAATGGCAGCCTGAACCAAAGAAGTTGCAAAATCAGCAAATGCTAGACTAGTAAGGTTCAATCTGTATGTACATATGGCAGAAGATACTATTACTTCTACTAAAACTCCACCCATTAACAGCCCCAATATATTTTACATAATGCACTTAATGATTCATTAATCATACACATCTACACCACCCATTCCATGAACATCTATGTCTACATCACATCAATCTAAAAGAAGTGAACCACACAAGTGGTGTCATTTAGTGCTTCTGTACTTGATATTTTTTCTACTGACTTGTGAAAACCTGTGGATTTGTTACACTACAGATGAGCTGATAACTCTTTTTTTTGTGATGAATTTTTTTTATACATACATCTTTAAACATTATGGGTACTAGAATTTTTTTTGTCTTAATCATTTCATGCTAAAATCAATTCACAAGCATGAACAGAATGATGACAAAAAGCATGGACAGAATGATGACAAAGTATCTTTATGCACCACAAACTGTAGGAGAAAAATATGTTCCAGTGCAAAAACTTATTTTTTTCTTACTTTACAATATCTATATCTACATCTATATACATTACTTTACAAATTGATCAAATAGCAATTAATGAGCGTGTGGCAAGACAAAAAGCACAGGAAGCTACAGTTTAAGTGTAGCAAGTCTTAACACTGTACATATTATATAAAATGAACAACATATAGAAAGGTCTTCTCGGGGGAAAACACTCATATTCCATAACCTAAACTAAAATAACACCAATAATTAAATAATTAATTGCATTTTGTAAGTATGTTGAAAGTACCCCGTACTTAAACATATAAGGCACAATCAATCAGAACAGGTATATCTGGAAAATTATTGTACCTCAGGTCTCCTTAAATCCTGTTCCCCCCTCCCCTGATGCTACACAAATTGTCAAAGAAAAGAAAAAGAGAAAAAAAAAATAATATGAAAAAGAAAAAGGAAAAGGAAAAGAAAAGAGAATAAAAAGACCCAGTTTTATCTGAAAAAATAGCAAAGAGACTCGTACAGGATGATGATACTTATGCGCATGTTCATTATGCAATCCTTCAGTTACATTTTATCAAGTTCAAATCTAATATACCACATGCTTTATGCAACGATAAACAAAGAGCAAGTTTTCCTTTTTGAGTCTATAAAAATTAATCAATATAAACAAGTTTTGCAACAATTTTATTTTCAATCTTGTCAGTTTTCCCCCGAAAAAAAAAAGACCCCATTCATGCAATAACAGTGGGTGAGCATTCTCATTCTCTATATAATGTGTAACTAGTTCATCTCAACACACATGTTATTAAGGGAAGCAGTAAACCCTCACCTCTGCCTCACTTTTATTAGATGCCCCCTTCTGAGGTTTGTTACTTAAAGGCTTCATCTTCTCTACTTCTTTCATCTTTTTGTTTCCGTCAGTGTTAGCTTCTCTTAACACAGCAGAAAATGCAACTTTTTTGAAATTTCTGCGTTCAGCTCCAAAACTGGCAATATGCATGTACCAACGTGCAACGTGCGGATACTCCTCAGGTGAGGGGGCACCATCAACAGCTTCCCATGCTGCTACATCTGCCTGTGTGGGCTCATAGCCACAAATATAACTCTGGTCCCTTAAAATGCTGTTAAGATCTGCCAAGTCTACTTCTAGGGAGTCCATTCTGATTTCTTCAAATGTCTACGTCTAATAAACAGAAATCAAGTATTGGTAAAACATCCAAGAACTTCAAAGTTATCAGTTTTAATGTAAAAAATAAGGACAAAAATATAATCCCCAAACTCTAAGCAAATTAACTTCATTACATCCTACTGTATATCTGTATGAGCAATTGCCTCTTGTAATACAAGAACTACAGTGAAGAGTCATTCTATCAATGTAGCATTTAATCTCAAAATGGTTATTTTACTGTTTATGACAATCAGGACTTCCCAGACAATACATGTATCATCAGATTTATATTTGTGTGACAAAAACAAATTTGAAGATCATCTCCGTAGCAATCGCAGTTTTGATAGCAGGGGAGGGTATGAAGTATATCAGAGAAAGTATGGGGTACAACAGGCTTAAATACAAAGAATAGAGAATAGAAATGCTTAAAACCAGCACAACAAACACTTAAAATCAACTAATGAATCTCTACAGATGTGTACACCATCTTAGAAAGTCTACAGACTGACACCCCAATTTAAGAAAAAAACTATGGGAATTCAACTCCACTTTCAGTAAAATATAAGGGAATTCACATCACCTAATAAGTCCTGACCAATAAGGTAACCCAATTCCATGTCACAAACTTTATTCACAATCTAAGTTGCCGTGACTAGGTGTGGGCAGGGTTGGTGGGGGGCTCTTCTCCCCAACACCTCCCCGGGAAACATTCTCTTCGCCTCTGTATGTATGGCAAGTTATAGCTGCATACATGCTGCCTTAAAGAACATACCAAAAAACTATTTATCTCAAGACACCAAACTTTCCTTCACCCCTCTCAATTGTTTTGATGGTTCAGTTTAAATCACTTTTCCAGCAATTTTGGGCACTTTATGGGCTCACAAATCAAGCTGTGATAGTTACTAAGACCTATTTCTTCTGCATAGCCAAACTATCAAAATAAGGCCATCGTGAGGTCTTGAAAGTCCCGGTGGAAAGTGCAAATTCACATTAGGTTTTTGTAAATAGCATAAAATAATGACAACACATAAGAAGTTTATAAAAATAAAAGAATGTTTAAAATACATGAATTACGAAAATCAGGCAGTGAAATACAAAATGATTGTCTTCACAATCGCATAGCAATACATGAACTAGAAAGAGTGCAGGGTACTTTTTTCAAATACGTCTGCATAACAGATCATGATGATTTTTGTATCATTGGATTGCTCTCACAGTCTAATTTCCAAATATAGAGAAATTATTGTGCGGACCCTCCCCCCCCAACATTCTTGGCCATGATTGCAGAGGAGGGTACGAAAGGTACCATGGAAATTGTGGGGTACAATGTAAATGATATACACAGAATCAGTCACTAAACCCTCTACATATTCACGGCTGGCACAAGCATAAGACCACTATGCATGAGTGGCGTTGCCAAGTCTGTCCGACACTTTCTCCTGCTGTGAATGCATGGGGGATTCTTTGTTTTCTTAGGCAAGGGTCATAACGAGCATAGCCCCCTACATAAGACAAAATAGTGACTGATTCTGTATATTTACATTTTACCCCGCTATTTCCCTGGTTCCTTTGATGCCCTTCCCTGCTATCAGGGCCAAGAATGTGGAGGTAAGGGGGGCTTCTGCGCAATAAAACCTACATATTTGCATTGTAGACAGTGAGAGGAATCCAATGATACTATTATCGTCACGATCCATTGTGCGGGCGTATTAGAAAAATTACCAATTATAGGAATGAGTTAAGCGGTCATAGTATTGTAGACATTCATGAAGTAAATAAACCAAGGAACTTAAAAAAGATGGGTCGATCTCTCTTCTCTGTCATGTATTTTTGGTAAATATAAGGCCTCTGCATCCTAAAATTCATTCTATCCTACTTTATTTTTCCCGCTCTATAAGATGGCAACATCATTTTTGCTCTATCTACGCACATCGCCT
>NC_091549.1:32900427-32905427 GCF_042767895.1 Penaeus vannamei
ATTCCATGACCGTTAGTAATATCGTTAATAGTAACCGAAAAAGGAAAGATAAAGTAAAAAAAAGATTTTAATAGGGAATAAAATAATAACAATAATGATAATAAAAACGATTATGATAATAAGTATAAGATGGCGATAATGCCAATAAAGTAATATATATTCATATATATATATATATATATATATATATATATATATATATATATATATATATATATATATAGATAGATAGATAGATAGATAGATAGATAGATAGATAGATAGATATACACACACACATCATATTTCTTATCACTATCATAATAACATTAACAGCATTAATAATAATAACTTATCATCATCATTAAAATGAAAATAATAACAATAACAAAAATAATAATTAAAATGATAATCAATAGTAATAATAATAATGATATTAATAATAATAATAACGATATTATTATTAATAATAATAACGATATCATTAATAATAATAATAACGATGTTATTAATATTAACAATGATATCAGTAATGCTAATAATTATAGTAAGGGTAGTTATAATAATTATGATAACAATAGTAATAATGATAATAATAACCATAATACAAGTAATGATGATAATAATAATAATAATAATAATAATAATAATAATAATAATAAGAAGAAGAAGAAGAAGAAGAAGAATCATAATAATGATAAACTTAAAAAAAACAAATTAGCATCAATAAAAATATATGTAATGTTAATGATAACCAAGATCATAATTTTATAAAGAAAATACTACTACTACTACTACTACTACTACTACTAATAATAATAGTAGTAATAACAATAACAATAATAATAATAATAATAATAATAATAATAATAATAATAATAATAATAATGATAATAATAATAAATACAAAGATCATAATACAAATGATAATATTAATTATCATACTAATGATAAAATAATATTAACAATAATAATAGTAATAATGATAATAAAAATGACAAGATTAATAATAGTAATAATGATAATAATAATCATCATCATCATAACAGCAACAAGAACAGCAACAACAATAACAACAACGATAGTGATAATAATAATGATGATAATGATATGATACCACTACTACTAGTAGTAGTATAATAATACCAATAATATTGATAAGAAAGTCAACAACAAAACAGCAATAATGATAATGATAATGACGATCATGATAATAATAATAATAATAATAATAATAATAATAATAATAATAATAATAATAATAATAACAATAATAATAATAATAATAACAATAATAATAATAATGATAAGAAAGTCAACAGCAATAACAACAACAATATTAATAATAATGATAATAATATTGATAATTATGATACAATATTAATGATGATAACTATAATACTAATGATAAAAATAATGATAATAATAATGATAATAATATTATTATTAGTAGTAGTAGTAGTAGTAATAATAATAATAATAATAATAATAATAATAATAATAATAATAATAATAATAATAATAATAATAATAGTAATAATAATAAACAAATTATGATCATCATTATTATCATTATCATCATTATTATTACTATTATCATTATTCCATCATACACTGACACATTAGTTTCCCTTCAGGAGCGGGTGAAACGTGACCAAAGTTTCCTTTGGTCTCTCTTTTGTACACATTATGTTTCAAGCACCTTTCACGATATCCTTTTGTAGTAACTTGCTTCTTCCTGATTTCTGATTTCTCCTGCCACTTGCCTCGATTATGTGGTCACAATGAATACTTACATTCCTCTGTTCACTTATACTCTGAGGGTATGTTCATAGCATTTTCTGTTCCTTTTAAGATGTATTTTCCACGTGCCTTCCATTTATTATCCGGACAATGTTGTCATGCAGTCTCTTATATTCTTTTGGAGCCAATTTTTTAATTTGCAAACAATATCTCCAACGCTTTCATACTTTTCACCACCCATTCTGCATTCCGGGGAGTTGGCTGTCTTGTTGAACGTGAACTTAACGTAATGAGTCCCAAGTGCCTGCTCCTGGGCTGCACATGTCAGTGTTTCTGTTTCCACCTTTATGTCTGATTTCCATTCGGAAGCTTTCTCTTTGTTTGTTGCGTCTGAATTCTATCAAATCCGGAGACACAGACGAAATGTTAACTATCGCCCTATTACAATACTCCCTATACTTTCTAAAGTTCTAAAGGCCAATTCACAACATTGCAAGAGACAATTGACCTATTATCCAAAACACAACATGAATTCTGGTCAGTATTAATACATATCACTAAAAACATTCCTGAGAATATAGACATCAACCAAATGATTTTGATAGTGTAAACCACAAAATCTTCATTAGTAAATTAATAAAACATAAAACTGATACATAATGGTCTAAAAGTTATTTAAGTAACAGACCCAAATCAGTCAAAATTCGCGACAATATATCAACAAAACAGATAACATTTTTCTGTGTTCCACAAGGGCCTATAATCAGCCCGTTCCTGTTCACGATATTCGCAGCCCAATATTGCCTTCTTGTTCATTCCGCCGATGATTCACAATTTCTCGTTAGTGATTCTCTCAACAACTTAGATGAATCATTAAAAAAAGACCCAAGGGACACCGGCACAAGTAAAATGATACTTTGACACAAATGGCCTCAAGATAAATCCAGATGAAACACAATATATCTTTATAGGTAGTCTTCAAATCATCGCCCAAATTCCTGGAAAAACTACCCTAAAATATGAAGAAACTTAAAATCGACCACTTCCGTCAAAAAAAAAAAAAAAAAAAAAAAAAAAAAAAAACAATGAGTGTATGTATAAAAAAACATAGACGTACACCTTAATAGATTCATGACATTTGAGAACCATGTCGACAACATCCACAGAAAAGCAACCGGGCACACTAAATTACCTGAACCATACAAATATAGAATCCTTGCTGAAACTAGAACATCTTCATACTATCGCTAATTCTCAGTATAATTAATTATTTCTCAAACATATGGGGAACATCAAACAGAGGTCAAATTAAGAAAATTAAAAAATTACAATACTCTGCTGCACTTGGTAACATATATAAGTATGATCACATTACACTACACATAAACAAATTAAGTTGGTGAAAAGAGCTATACACATACAACTATGATATTTTCGTTCTAATTCAAAGTTGTTGTTTTTTTATCCAAAGTGGATATTAATCCTCCAACCGTAGATAACATAAGCTCTGCCCAAACAAGACAGGTTAACTCTATATGTCAAAAGATCACTGGGGCGCGGCAGATACTAACACGTGGACCCATAATCTGGAACCAACTGCTTTCTAAATGTCAGTAACATTTAGACTTGAATACATTCAAACAGAAATTAAAGGAACATCTTTTGAATAACCTATGGCATCAGGTTTCAAAATATAAGAATAGGCATCACTTTTGATGAAGTAAGAAAAGCCAATGTAACAAATGGAGTAAAGTATTTTAAATTTTAATTTTAATCTGAACTCTTACTCTCTGTCTCCCTCACTCAGTTGATTTGTTATTTGTTATGATGAGCGTGGACCGTGAGAGGGAGACGTATCCCATGAAGAAGCTGCTTTGGGTCGAGCGGAGGGAGAAACTCCCCTTAGCGGCGACAATTATGATGAGCAGATAAGCCTGGAAGAAATTGGAAAAGGACAGGGCACCGTTTCCCGATATACCCAAGATGATGGCAGGGTAGCGTGCCCCTCTTGATCCTAACGGCAGGTGGGGGTCGGATCGCTGAGTGATCGACATCTATTTTTTCTCGGGATACCTGGTCGAAGTACCAGGGTCACTTTTTGCATGCGACAGTCGTGCGAAGTTCATTACTGTAGAGGATGTAAGAGGATAATATTTTCGTAAGATCTCTAGAGGGAACTGAAGCAGGTTACATATTTCCAAGTATTACTATGCGAGACACTATAAATTGTCGCCATTTATGAAATCTGATGCTTCAGCACGAACAGGGTAGTGAACCTGTCTACCGCCAGGTGCTCTTTCGACCCCCAGCAAAGCGAGAGGAAGATGGCAAGGGCAGCTCTGTGATGATGACCTGGCTGGCTGATCTTGTCACCATCCCGGAAACAGGGTCATGCTGCTGCTGTGGAAGTCTGATATTAATGATATATTATTATTATTACTATTATTATTATTGTTGTTATTATTGTTGTTGTTGTTATTATTATTATTATTGTTGTTGTTATTATTATTATTATTATTGTTATTATTATTATATTGTTATTATTATTATATTGTTATTATTATTATATTGTTATTATTATTATATTGTTATTATTATTATATTATATTATATTATTATTATTATTATTATTATTATTATTATTATTATTATTATTATTATTATTATTATTATTATTGCCATTATCATTATTATTTATTATTAACATTATAATTTCCTTCATCATCATCATCATCATCATTATCGTTGTTATCATTATTTTTATCATTAGTATAGTTATTGTTATTATTTCCATTATTATTATTTTTATTATTATTATTATTATTATTATTATTATTATTATTATTATTATTATTATTATTTTTATTATTATTATTATTATTATTATTATTATAGTTCTTATCATTACTGTGGACATTATCATGATTATTATTACCATTGCAGTTCCCATTATCATTATCACTATTGATATTATTATGAATGACATTATCACTATAATTATTGCTACTGTTGTGAGCGGTGTTATTATTGTTATCCTTAATATTACTATTTTCCTACCAGTTATTCCCAAACTTTTCTAGGCTTTGCGCAATATTTATGACATATTTTGCCATTCAGATTTTGTAGAAACCGAAAAGTGATTCCTCAGCCGCCCTTTATGCCAGCCTCGCGCCTCGCTGCCCCCCCCCCCCTTTGCCCTGCTGCCCCCTCCCCCTCCCCCTCGAGCTTTCCACCGTCCGCCGGAGGGTGTTATCGCCCACTTGGACACCAGTAATCTA
>NC_091549.1:32913387-32915887 GCF_042767895.1 Penaeus vannamei
ACTGCAGAATATATTTATTTTCTAGGGAAGTGAAAGTAGTTGCATTCGAGAATGCTGAATTAATCACGGGGGGTTGCATGCTAGGATACAGGAATGATTTTTCCTGATTGAGAATTATTGAAAGTATGCAAAAATGCAAGATGACTTTCTTGGGAAATAATTAATGAGTGAGCTGGAATTCAGCATCACGACTTATTATAATAGGAAATCGAAAAAAGTACTCATAAGTAGACCGAACTACAGATAAATGAGGGAAAGTATGGACCAGCCCCTTAGGGGAGGAACTCAGGAGTTCGTGAGACCGAGAGGAAATCTGATACTTCATAAGGGTTTCCTAAACAAATAAGAACAGCAAGGTTAAAGGAATTCACCTTGGGGTACAGGCAGGGCAGTGATAATTGATGCCGCAGGTATCAGGCGACTGCAGATAGTGTTAAAGTCTGTGACATGTGTTGAAGGACTGCAACTAATGCTAGAGAGGAGCTGGGCACTTGGTTTGATTGTCGGATTCTTCAGAAGGATGATGGCCCGCAGCAAGGAAGATCGGTTTTGTGCTTGATGGACTGCAGCAGGTGTCGGAAGTCAGTGGATGTCGCGAAATGTGTCAGAAGTCGAAGAAGGTGTCTCTGCTTACAGGAGTCGATCGAGGTGCCCTCGGAGGGGCTTACTGCCAACAATGCAATGATGTGAGGGACACGCATCGTCAATTGGAAGGCACTGGTTAGGTTCTTGTTATCTGCGCGGGAGTTTGGTGGCTGGGGTACAGAGGACAGGCGTGGCAGAGGCGCCCAGGGAGGAGTGGGGCGTCCTGCCATGTTATGATCAAACTTTGTTTCGAAACATTTGATAATGGAAAATGTGAAATAATTTGAATGAACACAAATTTAGATACATATGCTCATATGATGGATTCGCGGTGAAGTAACAAGGGGTGCTTTATATACTGCGGTATGTTAGAAGAGTTATTGTGTTTACAAGGCCTAAAAGCTTCGCGATTAGGAAACAGAATCACTATCTATGAATCATAACGATATCTGAATATCAGTAATATTAGTAATTAAATATATGGTGATTCCAAATTCCGATTCCGAATAAGCCTTTTCTAACGGACATTTTGAGCATAAAGAAGTCGCATTTATGCATAACATGTCAAAGGTTTGCGAGCAATAAGGGATGGATTAACGTGTTCTAATGTCTCTTTGTTATTGTCACGGTTGTAGACTTGTTGGAGTCGGCGGGGGACAGTGGGATTACTGTAAGACAGGAAGCACATGTCTTTTCTGGTATGCGAGGCGAATGCGTTCACGAGAAAGGTCAATATAGTGTGCTAGTGTGTGTGTGTGTATGACTAGAAGCTTGGCGTGGTATAATATACGGTTAACTTAAAGCCATGTGGAAGCATCACATGAGTCCGCACCAACAGTGACTAAAACCGGCCAAGAGAGAAGGGTCGTTAGCGCGTGCAGAGAGAAAAAGTTCGCCCCCGGAGCATTTCCTTCTCCGCTCAGGCCGTCCTCAGCGAACGAACGAGAAACATCATTATCGCCCTCGGAGCGCAACAAGTGGGAGAGGGTTTGTGGCGTCGATTCTTGATTTTTTTTGGGAACAATTTTGTTTTTCGAGAGAGAGAATTGGACTGCAGCGAGAAAACAAATCGGATAAATCACATTAAGGAGATCTTTGCCGGGAGAAATTAGATTATTTCGGTACTGACGAATTGACGAGGTAACGCATGTCCCATTTACAATATCAGAGTTTCTTTTTTTCTGTGTTTTAGTAAAGACATCAGAGGCACAAAAGCAATCATAAATTGTCCGCGAAAAAGCCGCAATCTCTATCACAAGAACAACACAAAACATCTTGGCAATATTGTATCGATTAGTCATCATTAGTTTAATGCGATTTATGGCAGCAAATAGCTTCTGATTGTCTTTTATTGTTGTTCTTTTTTCTCTCTCTTTCTTCCTTCTTTTTGTTTGTTCACTTGTTTTATAGATGACAATTCTATTAGTTTATTCGCTTATTTTATTTATTTACTTATTTATTTTTTTAGATTTATCGGTGACCACAGACTACGCTGCACACCGTTGTGCTGACCCCGGCAGCTCCTTCCTCGTAGCAAAACGGCTCCTTCGCTTGTCCTCCCCTTCCCCGGGGCCGCAAGCATCAAGATGACCCTCGGCCGCCGCTGGAAAGCCGTGATCAGGAAACCCGTCGTGAGTAGCCCCAAGCAATAAGTAATCGACTCTGAGCCTTGGCCAAAGGACCCCGAGGGAAAGAAGATCAAACCAAACGCAAAGACCTTCAGACAATAAACAGACGATCGAGTCGAATTCACTTCAAATGACAGATGTGGGAGATACGTCACGGGCGGCCTATTGACCAAACGCTGAGAGAGAGAGAGAGAGAGAGAGAGAGAGAGAGAGAGAGAGACAGAGAGAGAGAGGAGAGAGGAGAAAGAGAAAGAGAGAGGAGAGAGAGAGAGAGAGAGAGAGAGAGA
>NC_091549.1:32923387-32928387 GCF_042767895.1 Penaeus vannamei
TCATTGCAGATGTCTGACGATTGAGATGACATAATCATGTCTGATAAAGAATTTATTTTATTCTTTGTTATTATTATTATTACCAACACTTCCTTTGCTGATGTTGTTTTTGGTATTGCTATGGCTACCGACCTATGGCTACCGACCTATGGCTAGCGACCTATGGCTACCGACGTATCCCTACCTATATTTTTGTTATAGATTACTGGTGTCCAAGTGGGCGATAACACCCTCCGGCGGACGGTGGAAAACTCGAGGGGAGGGGGAGGGGGCAGCAGGGCAAAGGGGGGCAGCGAGGCGCGAGGCTGGCATAAAGGGCGGCTGAGGAATCACTTTTCGGTTTCTACAAAATCTGAATGGCAAAATATGTCATAAATATTGCGCAAAGCCTAGAAAAGTTTGGGAATAACTGGTAGGAAAATAGTAATATTAAGGATAACAATAATAACACCGCTCACAACAGTAGCAATAATTATAGTGATAATGTCATTCATAATAATATCAATAGTGATAATGATAATGGGAACTGCAATGGTAATAATAATCATGATAATGTCCACAGTAATGATAAGAACTATAATAATAATAATAATAATAATAATAATAAAAATAATAATAATAATAATAATAATAATAATAATAATAATAATAATAATAATAATAAAAAATAATAATAATGGAAATAATAACAATAACTATACTAATGATAAAAATAATGATAACAACGATAATGATGATGATGATGATGATGAAGGAAATTATAATGTTAATAATAAATAATAATGATAATGGCAATAATAATAATAATAATAATAATAATAATAATAATAATAATAATAATAATAATAATAATAATAATATAATATAATATAATAATAATAATAATAATAATAATAATAAAGATAATAATAATAATAACAATAATAACAATAATAATAATAATAATAATAATAATAATAATAATAACAACAACAAATAATAATAATCATAACAACAACAACAACAACAACAAAAATAATAATAGTAATAATAAATAAATATATCATTAATATCAGGACTTCCACAGCAGCAGCATGACCCTGTTTCCGGGATGGTGACAAGATCAGCCAGCCAGGTCATCATCACAGAGCTGCCTTATCCATCTTCCTCTCGCTTTGCTGGGGGTCGAAAGAGCACCTGGCGGTAAGGAACAGGTTCACTACCCTGTTCGTGCTGAAGCATCAGGGGATTTCATAAATGCGCGACAATTTGAGGTAGTGGTTCTCGCATAGTAATACTTTGAAATATGTAACCCTGCTTCAGTTCCCTCTCAGAGCATCTTACGAAAATATTATCCCCCTCTTACATCCTCTACAGTAATGGAACTTCGCACGACTGTCGCATGCAAAAAGTGACCCTGGTACTTCAGACCAGGTATCCCCGAGAAAAAATAGATGTCGATCACTCAGCGATCCGACCCCCACCTGCCGTTAGGATCAAGAGGGGCACCGCTACCCTCGCCATCATCTGGGGTATCGGGAAACGGTGCCCTGGCTCTTTTCCAATTTCTTCCAGGCTTATCTGCTCGTCATAATTAGTCGCCGCTATATTCGGGGAATATCTCCTCCGCTCGACCCAAAGCAGCTTCTTCATGGGATACGTCTCCCTCTCTATTACGGTCCACGCTCATCATAACAAATAACAAATCAACTGAGGTGAGGGAGACAGAGAGTAAGAAGTTCAGATTAAAAATTAAAATTTAAAATACTTTACTCCATTTGTTACATTGGCTTTCTCTTACTTCATCATCAAAGTGATGCCTCATTCTTATATTTTCTGAAAACCTGGATGCCATAGGTTTGATCAAAAAGATGTTCCTTTAATTTCTGTTTGAATGTATTCAAGTCTAAATGTTACATGGACATTTAGAAAGTAGTTGGTTCCAGATTATGGGTCCACGTGTTAGTATCTGCCGTTCCCCAGTTGATCTTTTGACATATAGAAGGAGTTAACTCTCCGTCTTGTTTGGGCAGAGCTTATGTTATCTACGGTTGGAGGATTAATATCCACTTTTGGATAAAAAAACAACAACTTTGAATTAGAACGAAAATATCATAGTTGTATGTGTATGGCTCTTTTCACTCAACTTAATTTGTTTATGTGTAGTGTAATGTTGATCATACTTATATATGTGTACCAAGTGCAGCAGAGTATTGTAATTTTTTAATTTTCTGAATTTGACCTCTGTTTGATGTACCCAATATGTTTCAGTAATAATTGATTATACTTGAGGAATTGAAGCAAAAGTGATAGTATGAAGATGTTCTAGTTTCAGCAAGGATTCTATATTTGTATGGTTCAGGTAATTTAGTGTGCCTGGTTGCTTTTCTGTGGATGTTGTCGATATGGTTCTCAAATGTCATGAATCTATTAAAGGTGTACGCGTCTATGTTTATTTATACATACACTCATTGTTTTTTTTTTTTTTTTTTTTTTTTTTTTTTTTTTCTTTTTTTTTTTACGGCTTAGTGGTCGATTTTAAGTTTCTTCATATTTTTAGGGTAGTTTTTCCAGGAATTTCAGGGCGATGATTTGAAGATCACCTATAAAAGATATATTGTGTTTCATCTGGATTTATCTTGAGGCCATATGTGTCAAAGAATCTTTTTACTTGTGCCGGTGTCCCTTGGTCTTTTAATGATTCATCTAAGTTGTTGAGAGAATCACTAACGAGAAAATTGTGAATCATCGGCGGAATGGCAACAAGAAGGCAGCAATATTGGGCTGCGAATATCGTGTAACATGGGAACGGGCTGATTATAGGCCCTTGTGGAAACACAGAAAAATGTTATCTGTTTTGTTGTTGATATATTGTCGCGAATTTTGACTTGATTTGGGTCTCTGTTACTTAAATAACTTTTAGACCATTATGTATCAGTTTTATGTTTTATTAGTTTACTAATGAAGATTTTGTGGTTTACACTATCAAAATCATTTGGTTGATGTCTATATTCTCAGGAATCGTTTTTAGTGATATGGTTATTAATACTGACCAGAATTCATGTTGTAGTTTTGGATAATAGAGGTTTCAATTGTCTCTTGCAATGTTGTGAATTGTGGCCTTTTAGAACTTTAGGGAAAGTATAGGGACGTATTGTAAATAGGGCGATAGTTAACGACATTTCGTCTGTGTCTCCGGATTTGATAGAATTCAGACGCAACAATAAACAAAGAGAAAGCTTCCAGAATGGAAATCATGGACATAAAAGGTGGAAACAGAAACACTGACATGTGCAGCCCAGGAGCAGGCAATTTGGGACTCATTACGTTAAGTTCACGTTCAACAAGACAAGCCAACTCCCCGGAATGCAGAATGGGTGGTGAAAAGTATGAAAGCGTTGGAGATATTGTTTGCAAATTAAAAATGTATTCCAAAAGAATATAAGAGACTGCATGACAACATTGTCCGGATAATAAATGGAAGGTACGTGTGAAAAATACATCTTAAAAGGAACAGAAATTGCTATGATACATACCCTCAGAGTAGATATAAGTGAAGCAGAGGAATGTAAAGATTCATTGTGACCACATAATCGAGGCAAAGTGGCAGGAGAAAATCAGAAATCACAGGAAGAAGCAAGTTACTACAAAAGGATATCGTGAAAGGTGCTTGAAACATAATGTATTAGTGCAAAAGAGTTATAGACCAAAGGAAATCCTTTGGTCACAAAGTTTCACCCGCTCCTGAAGGGAAACTAATGTGTCAGTGTCAGTGATGGAATAATGATAATAGTAATAATAATGATGATAATGATAATGGCAATGATGACATCTATAACTTTGAGAACATTTATTATTACTATTATTATTATTATTATTATTATTATTATTATTATTATTATTATTATTATTATTATTATTATTATTACTTACTTACTACTACTACTAATAATAATATTATTATCATTATTATTATCATTATTTACTTATCATTAGTATTATAGTTATCATTAATAATATTGTATCATAATTATCAATATATTATTATCATTATTATTAATATTGTTGTATGTTATATGCTGTATGACTTTACTTATCATTATTATTATTATTGTTATTGTTAATATCATTATTGTTATTACTATTATTATTATAATTGTTATTAGTTATTATGTATTATGATATTGTTATATTATTATCATGATCGTCATTATCATTATCATTATTGCTGTTTTGTTGTTGACTTTCTTATCAGAGTATATTATTGGTATTATTATACTACTACTAGTAGTAGGTGGTATCATATCATTATCATCATTATTATTATCACTATCGTTGTTGTTATTGTTGTTGCTGTTCTTGTTGCTGTTATGATGATTGACGTGATTATTATTTATCATTATTTTTTATTTATTAATCTTGGTCATTTTTATTATCATTATTACTATTATTATTGTTAATATTATTTTATCATTAGTATAGATAATTAATATTGATCATTTGTATTATGATCTTTGTATTTATTATTATTATCATTATTATTATTATTATTATTATTATTTATTATTATTATTATTATATACATTATTATTATTGTTATTACTTACTATTATTATTATTATTAGTTAGTAGTAGTAGTAAGTAGTAGTATTTTCTTTATAAAATTATGATCTTGGTTATCATTAACATTTACATATATATTTCCTATTGATGCTTAATTTGTTTTTTTTAAGTTTATCATTATTATGATCTCTTTCTTCTTCTTCTTCTTCTTCATTATTATTATTATTATTATTATTATATATTATTATTATCATCATTACTACTGTATTATTTATGGTTATTATTATCATTATTACTTATTGTTTATCATAATTATTATAACTACCTCCTTACTTATAATTAGTTAGCATTACTTGATATCATTGTTAATATTAATAACATCGTTATTATTATTATTGAATGATATCGTTATTATTATATTAATAATAATATCGTTATTATTATTATTATTTAATATC
>NC_091549.1:32945887-32961720 GCF_042767895.1 Penaeus vannamei
ATGCTGCTGGTGATAATGATAGTAGTAATAGTAGTAGTAGTAGTAGTAGTAATGACAATGATGTGATGATAACGGTATTGATAATGATAATGATAATGATGATGATGATAATGAAGACAGCAACAACAATAATAATAACGATAATGATAATAACAAGAATAACAGTAATAATGATGATATTGATAATGATGATGGTAATAGTAGTAGTAGTAGTAGTAGTACTAATACTACTACTAGTAGTAATACTATTAATGATGATGATGATGATGATAATAATAATAATAATAATAATAATAATAATAATAATAATAATAATAATAATAATAATAATAATAATAATAATAATAACATTGATATTGTGACAATGACTGCAACAACCATGATGATGATAATGGTAAGAAAGAATCATAATTGTGATACTTTTTTACTACTATAACAGAGAAAAAGAACAAATCAGCCACTGCATGGATGATAATGACTGGCACAATTAACACAGTAATGATGATGATAATATCATCCATAATGCCATGTCAAAAGTAATAATGATAAAGAAAAAATAATGCAATGATGAAAATGAAAAACATAATCTAACAATAACATTATAAGCGGATCGCCATGATGATGCAGCGATGATTATGATGATAATAGATAGTGACTCATGAATATAATGAGGGTATGATTCATGGTTGTGGTGCTAAAAATGTAGCTATAGCAGCAATGTAAATACTATCTCGTTATACCAAGTAACATCGAAATCAACAAAACGACCAAAATGCCGATATAATGATACATCTCCCCGAAACGGTGCCTTCCCCCTCTCCCCGTGATAGGTAGGCTCGGCCATTCTCCTAATGCAATTCTAGCCTGACTGAAACCCAAACCCAGCTTGAAATCCAAGGGCGTGTTTTCCTTGAAGCGAGTCGAGTCGAGTTTCCCCATTAAAGGCACTTGTGTCAGAAATCGACTCGTTCCGCAGGTCATGCACAGAAAGTCAGTGAGTCAGGTTCATTAGCAACCAGTCAGATTTCAGGGCTCCAGCCGCACATTCTCTACAAATTAAATGTTTTATAAGTTATCTTCAGCGCCACATGGAGAGAATCTTATGCGTCTAAATAATACAAAAAAGCCTAGATTTACCTTTAGCCGTATGTTTTCATTTGGTTTGTTGGCACATCCCCAGACGATAGTACCGTACCGAGTTTCCCACCTTTCCATGGCCTAGGTCTTTGTATCTGAAGGCCGCATACACGCTCGGTTTAACAGGGAGGCACACTATGCAGCTTTGTGTATGTCCAAGTGCATTGGCCGCATCTACTAATGTACACTGAACTCAACTTGCTCCAGTTTTGTTGTGATTTCACATGTAAAGAACACGTAAAGGTCGATTAACATGATCAGGGTCTCGGATCACAACAACCAACTGACCGCGTAGATATTAACAGTGAAGCTAAATCTCGATACAATAGACGTTTTTGCCGTGACCCGCCCGTACCAAGAGCATCATATGAGTGGAAACTTCAGTTTCTAATCTGAGTATCTATAGGCAGTGGAAAAGTGACCATATAAGGGCACTACCCTGGTAGGCCACACATGACTGGTTTCATACTCTAACACCGATTTTGTAAACGAGTCCCTAGATATCGGGTGCAGTATAGAGAAAATAATTAGTAACATATAGAGTTAACCCTGCTTATCTATATATGTGAAGTGTATGAGTGTCAAAAGGGGATGTCAGATCAGTTGGACATGAAGTTTATTAGATGCTTGTCAATTTGGGCCTTCATCTATAATATGAGCATCGATATATTCACGCCTTCATGGTTGTAGTGAATTAAAGAGAAGATATCGGTTTGCCTTGTGCAATTGGTCAACGGAACGCGCACACCGTCGTTTATCCTTGCACAAATTCAAGGTCAAAATCGTAACAACAAGTTATTCTTTTAACATGGATGGTAGTTATACAGTACAAAAATGTGGGGTGAAAAAAATCAGGTACATATATAAGATTCGTAGATACCTAAAATATTCACATACATAACGTTTAGTCTTGAAATTGGGCGCATGAAGCTTTAGGAGACGCAATTACCTTTGAGAAGTATTCAATTTAGGTAATATTGAAAATACTGTGAAGTAGATAGTTTTGCTCTGCATTTGTCTATCCTTTTTTCCTGTATATAGACGCTCTGACATTCCAGTGAGGATAGTCTCCCTCAATACCAATTTATGGAATGAGTATAGATATATGATATTAACATATTTTGTTTGACTTTAAGTATATTTTACTTTGTTTATGAGAGCGGTTATGTGGACTTGTTATATATATATATATATATATATATATATATATATATATATATATATATATATATATATATATATATATATATATATATATATATATACATGCATATCATAATGCTCCTCTCTGTAGAAAAATGTAGTTTTCCTGTTCGGGTTTTGTGTTGCTTGACCCCATATGTCTTGAACCCAAGATAAGTGGTTCTGGTACAACAGGTTTTGTGCAACAGCAGTTCTGTGGTCAGTGTGAGTGTTCTGCACGTCGTTTAGTTACATTGGCATGCCCCTTACTCTTCTATAGATATTGTTAACGAGATGCATCTGTATAATATGTACAGATGCCTAGTTTATTAGAGGTACTTGGTTTGATATGGCATTCATTATTATACTCATTATGTCCGTAGTGATTACTTCAGCAATGTTTTTGCGACTACCATTATGAAGCGCGTACGTAGTGAATTAAGATTCTTGAATTGGAGACCATTGTTATCACAATATCTCTTTGTTTCTAAAAACCTCGTCATAGTACAAATAATCATTTCGAACGTGAAGGAACTCCAAGAGTCATCAGCAAAAGTTGGACTAGACAATTGTTTGCAAGTTGAGTCGAGAGATTGTTTATAAGCGAGATATCATAAAGATTCGAGCCCAGCATTAAGCTTCACGGCATCGTGAAGACCCTCGTGGTCATGCGAGCAGTGGCACCAATCGCCATCAAGTGCAATTGTTTCTTAGTTTTGAAAAGTAATCTGTCATCCCTCCGCCAGCCCTTCATGTATGATGTTTAGGTATTTATGATAACAATGATAGCGTATTACTAAGAATGATAAGTTGCCTCTGATATTAATGAATATAATGAAGTTATAATAATGATTTAATAGAGAAATATAAATGATAAAATTATTGACACTATTAATGCAATAACAATAATGATATTAATGATAATAGTATGAATAATGACATTAATGATAATAATGATAAAAAAGTGGATAAAAATAATGATGACGATAACAAAATATTTTATGATGATAATAATAATCTGATAATAATGATTACAATAATAGAGGATAATGATAATAGTAGTAATATCTCATAAACAGTGATGATAGTAACAGAAAATAATTAGTGCGTAACTGAAAACAGCAACAACAAAAACAGCACCAATACTAGATAATAATAATAATAATAATATAATAATAATAATAATAATAATAATAATACAATATAATAATAATAATAATAAAGCAATGTCAACAATATCTTTTGTATATGATACTGATGGAAAGTAAATACTAACAAAATAGGAAAATAACGACAACATCAAAATTATAATTTGGAGTAAAAAATTGTATTGTAAATTAATGATAACGATGATGATAATAATGACAAATGAATATTAAAAATGATATTGGCTATAATGATAATGGTATGGTAATGGTACTACTACTACATGGTACCAATGATAATGATAGCAATAGTAATAAATGACAATAACAATAACAAAAAATAATATTGATGATAAAGGTAAATAATGAAGTGTGATGAGGATGATAATACCATAACCAACAGTAATACATAATTTGATGGAAATTCCAACAGCAACAACAATAATAATAAGTGGTAATTATTAATGATGTATGCAATTGTTTATTAATAACACTGATAACAGTAGTGGCAATGACGATCCTACAATAACAACAACAAACAACTACTACTACATTATAAGGATATTGGCGAATGGTGGAAACAATTATGAAAGTAATAGTAACAGCAGAGACTAATGCAAATGACAAAGCAGCAACAAAGATAATAAGAAAACAATAGGTAATGTGCATACAATTACACTGGACTGCTACAAATGACAATGATAACCAGTGATGCTGTGAGTAATAAAAGGTGCGGAAAACAACAGCAATGATGGCAGGCATTACTTGAAAAATAATTGAAAATAACATGAAATTGAGAGTAATAACATTGACAGTAATGATAAAAATAATGTCATAATTATCATTGAAAGCAATTGATACTACTACTTGTACTGCTACTTCTAATGATAATAACAATGTACCAATAATAGTAATTAGTAGCACAGTAGTAGTAGATGAAAATGATTTTGTAATTTATAACAGTAAAGTTATGGCAATAATAACATTAATGATAATGAAGCGTAACAACAGTCACTGCTTAGTAATGATGAAAAGGTTATCAACAATAAAAACAATGATGTGAGTAATCGCAATTATAGTTGTAGTAGGTACCAATGACCATAAGGACAATGATAAAAAACAACAAATCATACAAGTTAAAGAAAAACAACATTAATAAAGATAATGAGAGCCCAAAAGCTACTTACTGATGATCATGCTTAAAGCTGTTACAGCAGTATTATTAAATAATAGTAACAAGCAATGATGAGACAATAACAGTGATAAAGCAATGAATACACTAATAATGATAATGACAATAATAATGATAATAATAATGATGATAACCAATAACGATGATGATGATGATGAAGATGATAATGATGATAATGATAAATGATGATGATGATAATAATAACAATAATAATAATAATGACAATAATGAAAAATAATCATATCAATAATAATAATCATTATATTAATAATGATAATGATAATAATATCAATAATAATATCAGTAACGATAATAATAGTTATAATAAGGTTAAAAATAACATAAACAAAAATCATAATGGTGGTTTTAAGAATAAATAAAAAAGACTAATGATTATCGCGCATTACTGATGAACTTCCTTATAACGCCTGGATCCGGATTTCCACCTAAATCTTTGGCCATCTAAGTTGGGCTAAGACACACACCACTGTTAGAAATTTCACAAAAATCCTGTTAATAACTTTGAGTTATCTTGCTAACCAACAAACTAGCCAACGCTCCCGAACACAGGGTCTTCTCGGCGGAGGAAACCAATGAAAACAAGAATGATTACAACAATTATAATAACAATTAGCAATAATGATAATTGTTATTATAATTATCATTTTTGGAATAGTAGTGATGATGATGATGTTGATAATGACAAGAAGTATTCTGGAGAGCGCATACATCCGCCAAGGCAATAGGGTCAGTGATGAGACATTAAAAATATTCACACTACATTCAAAAATAACCTTTTCTCATGTATACTCGAACGTCTACAAGCACCTGTAACCTCATTGGCGGAGGTGATTAAGGTAATGCCTTGGCAACAGAGGTGTAATTAATGTAATACAAATACAAAATCCTAGATCCGGATAACCACCAGAAGTTACTGGAATCTAACCTCTGGTAAAGAAAGAAAAGTCTCCTCCTTAGGCGGAGGAAATGATGATGATAATAATGAAATAATGACAAGTACAATAATGATAATGATGGTAACAGTAATAATGATGGCTCCACAAGGATTAGTGCTATTGTATAACCGAGTTAGCCAAATTCGAGTAAGCAGTAAATTAAGTAAATGAGTATGCTATAGTAGAGTAAAATCAAAATTAAGACTTCTTTATATACATGATTCCGAGCTTTGAAAACTTTCATATAGTCTGGAATTGTTAAACAGGACGGAAATGATATGTTTTTAGGTCAAATTCTCATCAATAGTAACTTCAAGTAACTTTTGTGCATTGCACATTTACTAATAACTGCACTGTTTTATTCGTAAGAGAGGTAGTGGCAGTGGCCTCGGATAATTCCAGGCCTCTGGCTGGAATACTCACAAACATTGGCTGCTGCATTTCCTTTACCAGTAAACTGGGACGTCCCACCAAATACCCTTAAGCTGTGGGGCTTTGGTGCGGATGACCCTAGTTAATGACGTCATCTGCTTGAAGAGGCGGAGCGTATCATTGGCCGAGAGCTGGCTCAGTCCCCGTGCTTCTGCGGGATACTGTTTCGTCCCCCGAGCCCTGCGGTGCCTCTCTAACCTCGAGCTCGATAGATGCCAGTTAGGATAATCTATTTTTAATTAATATGCGAAATGCATCGCTTTAATGCCAGCGAGTCACCAGTGCTAGTTGTTGCCCTACAAATATAATACATCTGTTTAGATCATTATTTAAAAGAAAAATATAATTTACAATTTAAATACTTGTAGAAAGCTCCACGAACATGTGTACCATTTCCTGGTGTAAAACACTCGCGTCCTAAAAATATTTTTGACTTTCTGTACAGTTTCGTATATAAAAACCTAATTACTTTCACGAAAAGTTTTGTATATTGTATTTACCTTCATGTAAATTATAACTCAATGGAAGTATTGTTTTAGATTATTTGTGAATTTTATTTTGACTGCAGGTTTTTAAAAATGTATTTAACATATGGATTGACAATACGACATTGCTGTTTAGAAACACTGTTACCGCACGAAAGGCGAAGTGCGATGAAAGCATATTTTCTTTTTATAAACAATGGGGATACCTTGCATGTAATTACTCTGATATATTTTGAAATAGTTGTATTGTTGTTGCTGTGTTCACTGTAACAGGCAGCTAATGAATGAAGGAACGGAAGAAGGCAGGGGAAACTGAAAATATGATCAAGACAAATAAGAGTTGATGACTGGAGAGAGAGAGAGAGAGAGAGAGAGAGAGAGAGAGAGAGAGAGAGAGAGAGAGAGAGAGAGAGAGAGAGAGAGAGATAGATAGAGAGATTCAAACTCAAAGTCAAAACACTTCAATCCATTAATTACAATAGTTCTTTATACATAGGTAGTGACAGTGCATAATAATACATAATTTGTAGAAATAATATCAAGCGTACGTTAGCTGCAGAGTTAAAAGATAACATCAAACAAGATTGAGGATTTTTAAGTAAGATGCTCCTTTAATTTGATTTTGAAGCTAATAAGGTTGGAGACGTTTCTAACATTTTGTGGTAGGTTATTCCTGGTAACGTGGGGTCCTCAGGGATTTGCATATAAGACATTTTCGCGTGGAATGTCTTGATGTCCAGAAGTTGGAGACCTTTTTTGTAACATGCCTTTAACTCCAAACAGTTTGATACACGTTTTGTCCTTTGCGCGACAAGCATTATTAGAACCTGATGAAACATCTTTTCAGATTGTATCAAAGCGTTTCCTGAATGAACTTTCTGTATGAAAATCGACTGACCCTGTCACATTACCAAGAGCATCAAACATTTACCATGTATGAAACGTATCCATGTTTGACAAATGTAGAAAAGGGTATGAATGAGACTGGATATCTTTCATAATAACCAAGGCAGATGATATTTGACCGGCTTTCGATTACGTCTTTCATCAGAAATACATACATAAGATCAGTTCAGTTAGATTTGCGAGTAGTCATGCTTCTTCGCCCGGGCCTTTTCTCTGGAGTGGCCCGGCCTGTGTTACCATTTATTTCTAGTTAACTCAGATGTTTTCTTTGAACTGCATGCTTTACCGCGGTGGCTGGATTGCAAGCGATCGGAGCTGCCACGGAGAAAGCATGTTGCACACTCCTTTTACCGCAGCCCGGCGGCTGTGGTGAGTGGTCTGCCTTCAGAAACATTGTGTGTACCACAATTCTGCAAGGTAATGTAATAGGGTGGCGTTAGGCTCGGGCCGCAGTGTTTACATAACTCCTCCCAGTCTCACTGTCAATAATTTGCCAAGCGCATTGGTAACTCTAGTCTTAGTCTGAATAGTATGACTTCGGTACCTTCTTTTTGTAGTTTGGAGGAAGGGCCAGTGGCTCATAGCCTGAAGCATCTGGAGTACCACTTGGCAGCGAAGCGCGATTTTGTGATGTTTTCTCCATGTGCTCCCCAGAGGACCGCACTGTCACGCTGCAGCTTTGGTACCTTGGCTCTAGTCCCCTTTGGCTGGGTTTTCAACGATCATGGAGGATGGGGCCATACCCCTGCTGCCCTTTTCGGCTAGTTTATCCACAGCTTGACTCGTTCCCTTGGCATGCCTACTGTGTGGCTTGGGACCCAGGTTTATGATGATTCTTCTACCTTGACTGAGGATTCTTTGGGCTATGTATAGTACTGTTGTCAAGAGGTAGATGTTATCTGGGGGCATGCTATGCTGTAAGCTGTCAATGAAGTTGCTCTTGAATCTGTATGAATGACAACAAAGTGCCCTCTCCCTCAGGGACGCGTGTGTCAATGCTTCCATGATCGCAAACCGCCGTTTCAGCCTTGAAGCGTTGAGGCATTATCAGTGACCCTAATGGATGCTGTGGTATCCTTTATTGTAAAAGCCGGCGCCTGCAAGTATGGTTTATTGGATCCACGGATCCGTCCGTGTAATGCGCTTATACTACCCCTGCAGCGGGAGTTATTTGTTCAATGACCCTTTGTGCTTGTGTGCCTTTAGGCTAGGCATGGAATATTGATCTTTTCTCATTGTGAGATTTAGAAATTGAGAATTCGGATCATTTCGTTTGCCGCACGGCAGAGTGGTTCTTTGTAATCAGGGTGAGGGGAAAGTCATGCACATAACTTGGCAAGCAAAGAATCTTTTTAGTTGAAAGCGTATCAAAACTCTGGCTGCATGTGTGTAGGCCAGGAATTGTCCGCAAACAACTGGTAATCTTGTTGTAGGCGTCTGAGAACTCTTTGTCTTAGATAGATAGGAGTTTGTGGGTGCCTGCAGAGACCTTAGAAAGGAATTCTGCTGCCATTAGATCTATTCTAGTGTCCATGGACGGTAGAATCAGCTTCCATGAGGAGGGTTGATGACCTTTGTCCACTTAGGTGCACCTAGAATTATCCTGGCCGCTTAGTTTTGTATTGTTTCCAGTTTTTTCTTTTTAATGGTGTGCTGGAGTTGCAAATGAGGGCGACAGATGCATAGTCAATAATAGGACGGACAGCATGTACATAGAATGATCTTAGTACTTTGTGTCCTGCTCCTATGTGTGTCTCCCTAATATGACTTTCACATCACAGACTGACAGTCTTTCCTTGGTTCTGTCAAGCAGGTATTGGATCTCCTTTTGAAAGTGAGTGTGTGTCCTATCCATACACCAAGGTATAGATAATCCATCACTCCATTCCAGATCCATACCCTGTATAGTGAGATTTTTGTTTCTGACACTTGGTTCTCAGTGCCATTGCTTTGTGGATTTTACTGCCTATTGATACTTTTGTAGACCTGTCCCTACAAGCACTCTTCAGACACTCAGGTTCAGACAACTGCTGAGCTCTTAGTGAGGCTGTGATTGCCAGAGGCTATGATTGCACAAGTCATCTGCATAAGAGATGATCTTGCATCCCTCTGGCAGGTGAATGTCGAGTATGTTGGACATGAGGAGTATTAAACAGGGCTGGACTAAGAACCCCTCCCTGGAGGAGTTCCATTTTCTAGTGGCATGTGCTAGTGAAGAGAGGTGGCCTTGAAATCTGACATTTGCTGATCTATTTTTAAAATAGTCAGCCTTCCAGGAAACCAAGAGGTCTGCCTTTGACTCTCTCTGTGGATTAGGGTCTCCTTGAATGGGCGAAGCGGACTTGCCAACTCAAAAAGCCTTCTCCCAGGTCAAGGAAGACAACCACAGCGGGCGAGGTGCAGGATTGTGCTTAAGAGTGTGGAAATGCTAGTGAGCAGTGCTCTTACCCCTTGTGAACCCATTCAGGTGTTCATGGGGGGGGACCCAGCTGCTCCATTGGAGCCTGTTGAGAGTACCATCTTTTCAGCTGTTTTACCCAGGCAGCTGAGAAGATGGGACGGTACTTGCCAGGCTCCTTTGGTTTTGGGATGGGAACTATTGTGGCTTTGTTTCCAGCTCTGGGGCGCAAATTGTAGCTGTTTGCCATGGTGGATTTGTTGATAACCTACAAGAATGCAAGTTCTCCTGCAAGGCCTAGATGCGAAATGATGGGGTGAGAGATCCCATCAGATCCCGGTGCTAGACCCAGGAACTGGATTTGTATGATTTCTCTTAGTTCCCTAAGAGAGAACAAGGCATCCGTTTCATCAGCTTCTGAGTGCCTTGTCTCTTATGAGAGCAAGTCTTTCTTGGATTTTAAGTTTTTGTTGTTTTTCTCTCATCATTGGAGGCAGATTGTTGGTGCTGGTCTCTGGCTGAGAACTCAAGCACCAATCCTGTGCAGCTCCTGATTGTGGGTCATGATGAGTGCATTTCGGGGCTTGGCGGCTTATCGCTTGCCTGACCTGTTTCATGGCTTTCTTCAAGAGCTGGTCTGGTGCCCAAAAGATTGTCACCATTCCAGCCATTTTTCCCGCCTTAATCTGTTGGCATGTTCTCCTTTGGCATCCACGATCAGCTTCCCTCAACAGGGCCAGATTGTCGGTAGATCTTTGCCGTCGGAAGTTTTTTCTGCACATATTAACCCTGTGGTTGACCTTCTTTGATCTCATCATTATAGTACCAGGCGTTTTTGTGAGTTCTGGACCATGGGCGAGTTTTGGGGAATGGTTTGTGAGGCTGCCTGGTTTTATGGCCTTTTCATAATATTGTTATTAGGTTTCATTGTCTTTCAAGACATACCGAGCCAAGCTCTCCTTCCTGGAAAGGCAAACCAGTTGGCTTTGTCAGTTTTCTCCATTTAGGACATGTGATGTGGTCTTTGGGCTGGACCTGCATCCATTAGTGTAAGTGTGACTATGCCGTAGTGATCACTAGTAACCGTATCACTTGACACACCACCTGAATTATCTCCATTGTTGCAGTGGCAAAGGTGAGGTCTCCAGGGACCCCTCCCTTCACATGCGTTGGTTCTTTGGTGTTGAGGAAGAGAGCGATCCTCCCAGGAATGTCCCTTCAAGCACTTCTGCTTATGTGAATGCCTGCCGTGTTCCTGGCCTTGCGGGGATTCAGAATGGCCATGCGTGTGCATTGAAGTCTCCCTTTATGATCACTCGGTCTTGTGCTGCAGTAGCACAGACCTGGTTTAGATCTAAGCTCTCACACAGTGGTTTTGCTATAATTATTGTATATTTTAATAGAGCTCCCTCAGGTAGCTGAATCTCAACAGCAAGAGATTCAACACCATCTCCACAGTGTGGCGGGTTGGCTATTAGGGAGCAATGGATAGCTTCTTTTACCTAGGGTCATCAGGCCTCTTTGTAGCACCATCCAGGTGGCTTTTTAATCACTGCCTGCTTTCCTGACAGAGCAAGCCAGGCTCCAGGCATGATCGCTTTTTGGCACAGTTCTTTGACACTTGGCGGTTGTGTCCTTCTGGCCATCTTTGTGTGCCTTTATACACACTTTCGGTTTCGTGTGCCTCACTGCATACACCACATTTGGGCTTTGGCCTTGCAGCTCCATAGGCCTGGTGATGCCCACAAATTTCTGGCACGTGAAACACCTCAAGGAAGCTCTGGCACATATGTCCTGAGCTTGTATGAGCCCCAGTTACCCAGATCCAAGGGTGGTAAAGATTGGGGCTCCCTTGAGGATAACCAGGACTTGCCCTGGTTGGAGACTCTCCCTTTGGTCATGCAGGAAGCCTCCACGCACTTGTGGGAGAGATGTGATCACCTCCACGTCGAACCCTAGTGGAAAGCCAAGTAGCACCATCTTGGACTTTTCTTCTTGGGAGGTCAGTGGTGAGATACACACCTTTCTCCCATCTTTTAGCACCTTGATTTCCTGTAGGAAGTTCATGGTGGCTTTGTCTTTGGGGGCAATGATCATGCCCTCATCTCTGGAGATTCGGGTTTCCTCTTCAGTCTGTGGTGTGCATGGACAGACTCTTGTAGGTGTGTGTTTCTGTCTTGTCCCATTGACTCGGTTCAGCAGGCCGGACACGTTCGGCCTGCTTTTTGGAGTTTTCGCCTTCGCCCCCCTGCAGGCCTTGAAAGGCTCCAGGGTGACTGCCATGGTCTGATTCATATTGTGGTCATTTAGAGGAGTTGGAAACAGGATTAGTATTCCCCTTTCGGGGATTATCTTTTATACCTCCTCTCTGGGTGAGGTCTTAGAGAAGGGCCTCACAAAAAGTTCTCTGATCCTGCCTACTGCTCGACCCTTCCAGCACCTACAGGACAGGAGATCCCCCTGGGTAGGGCTGAACTCGGAGTTTTGGTGTGGTAAACGCTCTGCACCCCAATCCTGCTACAAGGGGGTGTTGATCACGTCTACCGCAGCCCAGGCGAGATGTTGGAAATCAACGTTTCCTCGCAGGCCCAGGCTGGCACCAGGAAGTCACAGAATGAGAGGGCAAGAGTTAGACACCGAAAAGTCGCCTCTTGGTGCATGGCCACAAACTGAGTGTCCAGGACCAGAGGGTCCAGACCTGGTTTTGTAACCTCGCTCTCCAAGGGAGCGGTAGTGGGGCACTTACATTACAAGAGAAGGCCTAGCCAATTGTCGCGGCGAACCACGAGAAATTAGCGGAGCTCTCTCTGTAGTTTGTTGTCGAGTATCAAAATCAAGCTCCAAGTCTGGTGGCTTTAGCTCTGGAGGATCACGCCAAGTGGGTGACAATAATGCCGCTCGCCAATTGGGTGATCTCTCTCTGCACACCACAGGGGAGAAGCCTGTGAAGTGTGTACACCACAGAGGAGAGGACCTGTGTTGCATAAGGCAGAAAATACATAGCATATATATACTACGATAGGACCTGGTAGATCACCTGACGACTGTGACCTCGCACTCGTTACCTGCATAATTGCAGCTGCGACCTTGGACATTTTAAACCTGCCTGATGCGGTGTTCATACATTCTTTTCTGTCGCGAATGTGTATGTAGCTTCCATGACCTTCCTTTTATGTTTACTCTAATCCTTCATGGATTTACTTCGGCTTCCCTTTCCAGTTCTGGTAGATGTCCAGCTTCATCTACATGAACTTACCATAGCATTGGAAGTCTCTGTGGTGATGGACGTCGGCTCGATGTTCGATGATCCTGGTGTTGAAGCCTCGCGTCCCGTTTCACCAAAATGAGGTCCTTATCGCAACAGCTGCAGGGTATGCGATATACTGCACTCATTGGGGTTGTTTTTCAACTGCTTTCTTGTCTCGTATCATATCATGTATCTTTTCCCCGGATGTGCTGGCGATGTTCACTGTTTTCTCCAAATTATTTGCTGATCGCCTGGGAAACGTTACATGGAGGCGAGTATAAGGAAGTCAGAGGATGTCACTGCTGATCTTGTGCAAGTATGTGCTCCGCCTTCTTCCTGAGGTTTAGCCCAGGAGACCTTTTGGGTACTTATCGTACATGTGGGCATGCAAAATGAGAATTGAATTACAGTTCATGAAGCCTCAGTCTCAAAAATCCAGGGCTGCTGCAGATCCTCAGTGCCCGTGAGAAAGAAGCCAATTACAATCCCATATTTTGTTTTACTGCTGTGGGCGGAGTAATAATGGATATAATCGTCTTTATTCACGTAGGCCTTCTATATACAGAGAAACGTAGGCTATCGTCATCCCGATGGATCAGTGTCCAGTGTGAAAGGTAACTTCTGATCCACTTCCTCCTCCACGGTGAACTGGACTTTTTCTCGTGGACGGAGTTCAGCCCCATCAGCATACGGTGTAGACACGACTTCTTCTGCAGGGACGATGACGAGGGACAACATCTACATAACGGAGCCACGTCGAATGCCTGCCGATTATATCCTTGTAGTGGTCCCTTTCTAATGTCTCCATGAAAAGGCAGGCCAGGGGACAGCGCTTCAAAGGGGAGCCCATGGCAAGACCGCTTGATTTGCTGGTATTCTTCCCCTGCGAACTCGAAGAACTGAAGTCCACACCACAACTTCACGAGGCTTATGAAGTGGTAGTTTTGGCAGCAGAAGTTCGTCATTTGCCACGGAACCTGTTACCCTCTCGACTGCCCGGATTGCTCCATCTGTGGGTACATTCGTAAAACGGGATTTAACATCAAAACTAGCCAACTTCTTATTTTTATATACAAAACTCTGAAGCACGTCTGATGAGGTCCCCAGAGTTCTTTGAGGTGGGAATCACTGATGGACTCCCATGGCGGCGTGAGAGGGTTTTCGCCAAACACTTCGCCAGGCGATGGGGAGCGCTTCCAATGCCAGAAGTGATGGGTCTCATCGGTACACCTGGCTTGTGCACCTTCGGGAGACCTCTCAGTGGACAGGTTGCAGGGGGCCTCCTCCAGCAGCGTGAAGCAAGCCTTTCCCCTTAGCCGACCGCAGGAGTAAATCCCTCGCCTTCTTTCTTGGATCTGGCAGCTTCCATCATCCCATCGTTCTTCGTCACTTTCCTGTAAACAGAAGCATGACGGAAAGTATATTGTTCATTTTGTGTGTATATAATCAGTCTTGTCCAGATAACAACAATACCCCCACCTTTGTCAGCCTGGGTGATGACGATGGTCTCGTCGTCGCGGAGGCTCCTTCCAACACGGTGACATATCATGCATGAGGGGATCGCCGGGGGGCGCGAAGACGAATCGGCCACACAACAAGCAGTAATCCCTTTGGAGTACTTCTCTATATATATGAAATAGTTACTTGAGAGAGGTTCATATATTTGAACATCAGGGCACCTATACAGTAAATATTTTTGTCACGTACTAGTTTTTTTATAGAATATGTAATTGTTTATATCTCTGCTGAGCGATAGAGGCTGTGCCTTTCCCTTTATACTTTTTAGAAGAGCCCTCCAGGGTTAAGTAAAAGTGGTCTAATCTTATTATTTTTTCTTACAACAGATTTTTTCTTGAGGGAAATTCCATGCAGATACATTTATTTCTTTAAAGACATTGTATGGTTCATTGGTTATTACATTTTTACAATATAAACGTGACTCCAGTTAATGTTATTTACATCATGAGCGAAGTTATCAATGTTCCTATTCTTGATGTCTTAATTTTATCGATGAAATTCCGTGAATTACCCTTGGTAGGTCTATATATGGAGAACACATGTGAAAAGACTTTACGGGTATATTGTGCTTCAACACCCACACTATCATCACTTTTCAGTAAAGAAAAATGAAAGATTACTAGAATTTTGAGATAAGTGTGTATGTGTGTGTGTGTGTGTGTGTGTGTGTGTGTGTGTGTGTGTGTGTGTGTGTGTGTGTGTGTGTGTGTGTGTGTGTGTGTGTGTGTGTAGGGTGTGAGAGAGAGAGAGTAGAGAGAGAGAGAGAGAGAGAGAGAGAGAGAGAGAGAGAGAGAGAGAGAGAGAGAGAGAGAGAGAGAGAGAGAGAGAGGCGGAATAACCACATTAATACTGATGAACATGAATATACAAGTAACAAGAACAATAATAATGGGATGTGACAAGTGAATGATAATTCTGTCGATAATGATTATGACAATCATTTTTGCCGTTGATATTAGTACTCCTACGTTTTTCTTATAACGGTAGTAGTAGGGATTAATGTAATTATCATGGTATTCGCAGTGAATTTAAAGATAACCTTACTAAAAACATGACTGAGAAACTACATTTTCCGTTTTCCACGTAATTCCCACCTTGTTTCCTTACCTGCACCTTTCCGGCGTTCGTGCTTCCCCTGTCTCTCCCCTTCCATAATCCGCGGCTTTTTTCACGTCGCAAAAGGCGGCTCCCCTTCTCATGGATGATGCTTCTAGATCTAACAAATTGAATTAAAC
>NC_091549.1:32962220-32974720 GCF_042767895.1 Penaeus vannamei
AATATCATCCATAATGCCATGTCAAAAGTAATAATGATAAAGAAAAAATAATGCAATGATGAAAATGAAAAACATAATCTAACAATAACATTATAAAGGATCACGATGACAGCGATGATTATGATGATAATGATAGTGATCATGAATATAATGAGGGTGATCATGGTTGTGGTGCTAAAAATGTAGCTATAGCAGCAACAAATACTATCTGTTATACCAGTAACATCGAAATAACAAAACGACCAAAATGATATAATGATACATCTCCCCGAACGGTGCCCCCTCCCCCTCTCCCCGTGATAGGGGGCTCGGCCTCTCCTAATGCAATTCTAGCCTGACTGAAACCCAAACCCGGCTAAACCAAGGGCGTGTTTCCTTGAAGCGAGTCGAGTCGAGTTTCCCCATTAAAGGCACTTGTGTCGAATCGACTCGTTCCGCATCACACAAAGTCAGTGAGTCAGGTTCATTAGCAACCAGTCAGATTTCAGGCTCAGCCGCACATTCTCTTACAAATTAAATGTTTTATAAGTTATCTTCAGCGCCACATGGAGAGAATCTTTGCGTCTAAATAATACAAAAAAGCCTGATTTACCTTTAGCCATGTTTTCATTGGTTTGTTGGCCATCCAGACGAGTACCGAAGTTCCCCCTTTCCATGGCCTAGGTCTTTGTATCTGAAGGCCGCATACACGCTCGGTGGCACCGGGAGGCACACTATGCAGCTTTGTGTATGTCCAGTGCATTGGCCGCATACTAATGTACACTGAACTAACTTGCTCAGTTTTGTTGTGATTTCAATGTAAAAGAACGTAAAGGTCGATTAACATGATCAGGTTCGGATCACAACAAAACTGACCGCGTAGATATTAACAGTGAAGCAACTCGATACAATAGACGTTTTGCCGTGACCCGCCCGTACCAAGAGCATCATATGAGTGGAAACTTCAGTTTCTAATCTGAGTATCTATGGCAGTGGAAAAGTGACTATGGGCACTACCCGGTAGGCCACACATGACTGGTTTCATACTCTAACACCGATTTTGTAAACGAGTCCCTAGATATCGGGTGCAGTATAGAGAAAATAATTAGTACATATAGATAACCCTGCTATCTATATATGAAGGTATGAGTGTCAAAAGGGGATGTCAGATCAGTTGGACATGAAGTTTATTAGATGCTTTGTCAATTTAAGCCTTCATCTATAATATGAGCATCGATATATTCACGCCTCATGGTTGTAGTGAATTAAAGAGAAGATATCGGTTCTTGTGCAATTGGTCAACGGAACGCGCACACCGTCGTTTATCCTTTACACAAATTCAAGGTCAAAATCGTAACAACAGTTATTCTTTTAACATGGATGGTAGTTATACAGTACAAAAATGTGGGGTGAAAAAAATCAGGTACATATATAAGATTTAGATACCAAAATATTCACATAACGTTTAGTCTTGAAATTGGGCGCATGAAGCTTTAGGAGACGCAATTTTTGAGAGTATTCAATTTAGGAATATTGAAAATACTGTGAAGTAGATAGTTTTGCTCTGCATTTGTCTATCCTTTTTTCCGTATATGACGCTCTGACATTCAGTGAGGATAGTCTCCCTTTACCAATTTATGAATGAGTATAGATATATGATATTAACATTTTTGTTTGACTTTAAGTATTTTACTTTGTTTATGAGAGCGGTTATGTGGACTTGTTTATATATATATATATATATATATATATATATATATATATATATATATATATATATATATATATATATATATATATATATATATATACACATGCATATCATAATGCTCCTCTCTGTAGAAAAATGTAGTTTTCCTGTTCGGGTTTTGTTGCTTGACCCCATATGTCTTGAACCCAAGATAAGGGTTCTGTACAACAGGTTTTGTGCAACAGCAGTTCTTGGTCAGTGTGAATATTCCTACGTCGTTTAGTTACATTGGCATGCCCCTTACTCTTCTATAGATATTGTTAACGAGATATCTGTTAATATGGATGCCTAGTTTTACAGAGGTACTTGGTTTGATATGGCATTCATATTATATCATTATGTCCGTAGTGATTTCAGCAATGTTTTTGCGACTACCACGAGAGGCGTACGTAGTGAATTAAGATTCTTGAATTGGAGACCATTGTTATCACAATATCTCTTTGCTTCTAAAAACCTGTCGGGTACAAATAATCATTTCAACGTGAAGGAATCAAGAGTCATCAGCATGTTGGACTAGACAATTGTTTGCAAGAGTCGAGAGATTGTTTATAGATATCATAAGATCGAGCCCAGCATGAAGCCTGACTGGCAGACCCCGTGGTCATGCAGCAGCACCAATCGCCATCAAGTGCAATTGTTTCTTAGTTTTGAAAGACTGTCATCCCTCCGCCAACCCTTCATGTATGATGTTTGTATTTATGATAACAATGATAGTATTAATGATATAAGTTGGCTCTGATATTAATGAATATAATGAAGATAATAATGATAATAGAGAAATATAAATGATAAAGACACTATTAATAATAACAATAATGATATTAATGATAATAGTATGAATAATAATAATAATAATAATAATGATAAAAGTGATAAAAATAATGATGACGATAAAAATATTTTATGATGATAATAATAACTGATAATAATGATTACAATAATAGAGGATAATGATAATAGTAGTAATATTCATAACAGTGATGATAGTAACAGAAATAATTAGGCGTAATGAAAACAGCAACAACAAAACAGCACCAATACTGATAATAATAATAATAATAATAATAATAATAATAATAATAATAATAATAATAATAATAATAATAATAATAATAAAGCAATGTCAACAATACTTTTGTATATGATACTGATGGAAAATAATAAAAAAGGAAAATAACGATAACATCAAAATTATAATTTGAGTAAAAATTGTATTGTAATTAATGATAACGATGATGATAATAATGAAAATGAATATTAAAATGATATTGGCTATAATGATAATGGTATGGTAATGGTACTACTACTACATTACCAATGATAATGATAGCAATAGTAATAATGACAATAACAATAACAAAAATAATATTGATGATAAAGGTAAAATGAAGGTGATGAGGATGATAATAATAACAACAGTAATAATAATGATGGAATTAACAGCAACAACAATAATAATAAGGGTAATATTAATGATGATAATAATAATAATAATGATAACAGTAGTGGCAATGACGATCCTACAATAACAACAACAACAACTACTACTACTAAGGATATGAATGGTGGAAACAATTATGAAAGTAATAGTAACAGCAGAACTAATGCAAATGACAAAGCAGCAACAAAGATAATAAGAAAACAATAGTAACGCATACAATTACACTGACTGCTACAAATGACAATGATAACAGTGATGCTGTGAGTAATAAAAGTGAAAACAACAGCAATGATGGCAGCATTACTGAAAATAATTGAAAATAACATGAACGATAATAACATTGACAGTAATGATAAAAATAATGTCATAATTATCATTGAAAGCAATTGATACTACTACTTGTACTGCTACTTCTAATGATAATAACAATAATAATAGTAATTATAGCAATAGCAGTAATGAAAATGATTTTTGTAATGGTAACAGTAAAGTTATGGCAATAATAATATTAATGATAATGAAGCAACAACAGTCACTGCTAGTAATGATGAAAAGGTTATCAACAATAAAAACAATGATGTGAGTAATCGCAATTATAGTTGTAGTAGTACCAATGACCATAAGGACAATGATAAAAAACAACAAATCATACAAGTTAAAGAAAACAACATTAATAAAGATAATGAGAGTAAAAAAGCTACTACTGATGATCATGCTTAAAGTTACAGCAGTATTATTAAATAATAGTAACAGCAATGATGACAATAACAGTGATAGCAATGAATACACTAATAATGATAATGACAATAATAATGATAATAATAATGATGATAATAACGATGATGATGATGATGAAGATGATAATGATGATAATGATAATGATGATGATGATAATAATAACAATAATAATAATAATGACAATAATGAAAATAATCATATCAATAATAATAATCATTATATTAATAATGATAATGATAATAATATCAATAATAATATCAGTAACGATAATAATAGTTATAATAAGGTTAAAAATAACATAACAAAAATCATAATGGTGGTTTTAAGAATAACAAAAAGACTAATGATTATCGCGCATTACTGATGAATCCCTTATAACGCCTGGATCCGGATTTCCACCTAAATCTTTGGCCATCTAAGTTGGGCTAAGACACACCACTGTTAGAATTTTCACAAAAATCTGTTAATAACTTTGAGTTATCTTGCTAACCAACAAACTAGCCAACGCTCCCGAACACAGTCTTCTCGGCGGAGAAACCAATGAAAACAAGAATGATTACAACAATTATAATAACAATTACAATAATGATAATTGTTATTATAATTATCATTTTTGAAATAGTGATGATGATGATGTTGATAATGACAAGAAGTATTCGGAGAGCGCATACATCCGCCAAGGCAATAGGGTCAGTGATACATTAAAAATATTCACACTACATTAAAATAACCTTTCTCATGTATACTCGAACGTCTACAAGCATAACCTCATTGGCGGAGGTGATTAAGGTAATGCCTTGGCAACAGAGGTAATTAATGTAATAAAATAAAAATCCTAGATCCGGATAACCACCAGAAGTTACTGGAATCTAACCTCTGGTAAAAAGAAAAAAAAGTCTCCTCCTTGGCGGAGGAAATGATGATGATAATAATGAAATAATGACAAGTACAATAATGATAATGATGGTAACAGTAATAATGATGGCTCCACAAGTTTAGTGCTATTGTATAACCGAGTTAGCCAAATTGATAAGCAGTAAATTAAGTAAAGGTATGCTATAGTAGAGTAAATCAAAATTAAGACTTCTTTATATACATGATTCCGAGCTTTGAAAACTTTCATATAGTCTGGAATTGTTAAACAGACGGAAATGATATGTTTTTAGGTCAAATTCTCATCAATAGTAACTTCAAGTAACTTTGTGCATTGCACATTACTAATAACTGCACTGTTTTATTCGTAAGAGAGGTAGTGGCAGTGGCCTGGATAATTCCAGGCCTCTGGCTGGAATACCACAAACATTGGCTGCCATTTCCTTTACCAGTAAACTGGGACGTCCCACCAAATACCCTGGGGCTTTGGTGCGGATGACCCTAGTTAATGACGTCATCGCTTGAAGAGGCGGAGCGTATCATTGGCCGAGAGCTGGCTCAGTCCCCGTGCTTCTGCGGGATACTGTTTCGTCCCCCGAGCCCTGCGGTGCCCTCTAACTCGAGCTCGATAGATGCCAGTTAGGATAATCTATTTTTAATTAATATGCGAAATGCATCGCTTAATGGCGAGTCACCAGTGCTAGTTGTTGCCCTACAAATATAATACATCTGTTTAGATCATTATTTAAAAGAAAATATAATTTACAATTTAAATACTGTGAAAGCTCCACGAACATGTGTACCATTTCCTGGTGTAAACACTGCGTCCTAAAAATATTTTTGACTTTCTGTACAGTTTCGTATATAAAAACCTAATTACTTTCACGAAAAGTTTTGTATATTGTATTTACCTCATGTAAATTATAACTCAATGGAAGTATTGTTTTAGATTATTTGTGAATTTTATTTTGACTGCAGGTTTTTAAAAATGTATTTAACATATGATTGCATACGACATTGCTTAGAAACACTGTTACCGCACGAAAGGCGAAGTGCGATGAAAGCATATTTCTTTTTATAAACAATGGGGATACCTTGCATGTAATTACTCGATATATTTTGGTAGTTGTATTGTTGTTGCTGTGTTCACTGTAACAGGCAGCTAATGAATGAAGGAACGGAAGAAGGCAGGGGAAACTGAAAATATGATCAAGACAAATAAGAGTTGATGACTGGAGAGAGAGAGAGAGAGAGAGAGAGAGAGAGAGAGAGAGAGAGAGAGAGAGAGAGAGAATCAAACTCAAAGTCAAAACACTTCAATCCATTAATTACAATAGTTCTTTATACATAGGTAGTGACAGTGCATAATAATACATAATTTGTAGAAATAATATCAAGTACGTTAGCTGCAGAGTTAAAAGATAACATCAAACAAGATTGAGGATTTTTAAAAGATGCTCCTTTAATTTGATTTTGAAGCTAATAAGGTTGGAGACGTTTCTAACATTTTGTGGTAGGTTATTCCTGGTAACGGGGTCCTCAGATTTGCATATGACATTTTCCGTGAATGTCTTGATGTCCAGAGTTGAGACCTTTTTGTAACATGCCTTTAACTCCAAACAGTTTGATACACGTTTGTCCTTTGCGCACACATTATTAGAACCTGATGAAACATCTTTTCAGATTGTATCAAAGCGTTTCCGAATGAACTTTCTGTATGAAAATCGACTGACCCTGTCACATTACCAAGACATCAAACATTTACCATGTATGAAACGTATCCATGTTGACAAATGTAGAAAAGGTATGAATGAGACTGGATATCTTCACAATACAAGAGATGTATTTGACCGGTTTCGATTACGTCTTCATCAGAAATACATACATAAGATCAGTTCAGTTAGATTTGCGAAGTCATGCTTCGCCCGGGCCTTTTCTCTGGAGTGGCCCGGCCTGTGTTAACTATTTCTAGTTAACTCAGATGTTTTCTTTGAACTGCATGCTTACCGCGGTGGCTGGATTGCAAGCGATCGAGCTGCCACGGAGAAAGCATGTTGCACACCCTTTTTACCAGCCCGGCGGCTGTGGTGGGTGGTCCCTGCCTCAGAAATTGTGTGTACACAATTCTGCAAGTAATGTAATAGGGTGGCGTTAGGCTCGCCGCAGTGTTTACATAACCTCCCAGTCTCACTGTCAATAATTTGCCAAGCGCATTGGTAACCTAGTCTTAGTCTGAATAGTATGACTTCGGTACCTCTTTTTGTATTTGGAGGAAGGGCCAGTGGCTCATAGCCTGAAGCATCTGAGTACCACTTGGCAGCGAGCGATTTTGTGATGTTTTCTCCATGTGCTCCCCAGAGGACCGCACACGCTGCAGCTTTGGTACCTTGGCTCAGTCCCCTTTGGCTGGGTTTAACGATCATGGAGGATGGGGCCATACCCCTGCCCTTTTCGGCTAGTTTATCAGCAAGCTCGTTCCCTTGTATGCCTATGTGGCTTGGGACCCAGTTTATGATGATTCTTCTACCTTGACTGAGGATTCTTTGGGCTATGTATAGTACTGTTGTCAAGAGGTAGATGTTATCTGGGGGCATGCTATGCTGTAAGCTGTCAATAGTTGCTCTTGAATCTGTATGAATGACAACGTGCCCTCCCCTCAGGGACGCGTGTGTCAATGCTTCCATGATCGCAACCGTTTCAGCCTGAAGCGTTGAGGCATTATCAGTGACCCTAATGGATGCTGTGGTATCCTTTATTGTAAAGCCGGCGCCTGCAGTATGGTTTATTGGATCCACGGATCCGTCCGTGTAGTAAGTTATACTACCCGGCGGAGTTATTTGTTCAATGACCCTTTGTGCTTGTGCCTTTAGGCTAGGCATGGAATATTGATCTTTTCTCATTGTGAGATTTAGAATTGAGAATTCGATCATTTCGTTTGCCCACGGCGGGGGTTCTTTGTAATCAGGGTGAGGGGAGTCCATACCCTTGGCAAGCAAAGAATCTTTTAGTTGAAAGCGTATCAAAACTCTGGCTGCATGTGTGAGCCAGGAATTGTCCGCAAACAACTGGTAATCTTGTTGTAGGCGTCTGAGAACTCTTTGTCTTAGATAGGAGTTTGTGGGTGCCTGCAGGACCTTGGAAAGGAACTGCTGCCATTAGATCTATTCTAGTGTCCATGGACGGTAAATCAGCTTCCATGAGGAGGTTGATGACCTTTGTCCACTTAGGTGCACCTAGAATTATCCTGGCCGCTTAGTTTTGTATTGTTTCCAGTTTTTCTTTTAATGGTGTGCTGGAAGCAATGAGGGCGACAGATGCATAGTCAATAATAGGACGGACAGCATGTACATAGAATGATCTTAGTACTTTGTGTCCTGCTCCTATGTGTCTCCCTGTCATGACTTTCATGACTGACAGTCTTTCCTTGGTTCTGTCAAGCAGGTATTGGATCTCCTTTTTGAAAGTGAGTGTGTGTCCTATCCATACACCAAGGTATAGATAATCCATCACCCATTCCAGATCCATACCCTGTATAGTGAGTTTTTTGTTTCTGACATTGGTTCTCAGTGCCATTGCTTTGGATTTTACTGCTGATATTTTTAGACCCGTCCTACAACACTCTTCAGACACCAGGTTCAGACAACGCTGAGCTCTAGTGAGGCTGTGATTGCCAGAGGCTATGATTGCCAAGTCATCTGCATAAGAGATGATCTTGCATCCCTCTGGCAGGTGAATGTCGAGTATGTTGGACATGAGGGTATTAAACAGGGCTGGACTAAGAACCCCTCCCTGAGGAGTTCCATTTTCTAGTGGCATGTGCTGTGAGAGGTGGCCTTGAAATCTGACATTTGCTGATCTATTTTTAAAATAGTCAGCCTTCCAGGCCAAGAGTCTGCCTTTGACTCCTCTGTGGATTAGGGTCTCTTGAATGGCAAGCGGACTTGCCAACTCAAAAGCCTTCTCCAGGTCAAGGAAGACAACCACAGCGGGCGAGGTGCAGATTGTGCTTAAGAGTGTGGAAATGCTATGAGCAGTGCTCTTACCCCTTGTGAACCCATTCAGGTGTTCATGGGGGGGACCCGTTTTCCATTGGAGCCTGTTGAGTACCATCTTTTCAGCTGTTTTACCCAGGCAGCTGAGAAGAGAGATGGGACGGTACTTGCCAGGCTCCTTTGGTTTTGGGATGGGAACTATTGTGGCTTGTTTCCAGCTCTGGGGCACCGTAGCTGTTTGCCAGGATTTGTTGATAACCTACAAGAATGCAAGTTCTCCTGCAAGGCCTAGATGCGAAATGATGGGGTGAGAGATCCCATCAGATCCCGGTGCTGACCCAGAACTGGATTTGTATGATTTTCTTAGTTCCCTAAGAGAGAACAAGGCATCCGTTTCATCAGCTTCGAGTGCCTTGTCTCTTATGAGAGCAAGTCTTTCTGGATTTAAGTTTTGTTGTTTTTCTCTCATCATTGGAGGCAGATTGTTGGTGCTGGTTCTGGCTGAGAACTCAAGCACCAATCTGTTAGCCTCTGATTGTGGGTCATGATGAGTGCATTTCGGGGCTTGGCGGCTTATCGCTTGCCTGACCCGTTTCCACAACTCTGTAAGGCTGGTCTGGTGCCCAAAAGATTGTCACCATTCCAGCCATTTTTCCTGCCTTACTCTGTTGGCAGTTTCCTTGGCATCCACGACAGCTTCCCTCAACAGGGCCAGATTGTCGGTAGATCTTTGCCGTCGGAAGTTTTTTCTGCACATATTAACCCTGTGGTTGACCTCTTTGATCTCATCATTATAGTACCAGGCGTTTTTGTGAGTTCTGGACCATGGGCGAGTTTTGGGAATGGTTTGTGAGGCTGCCTGGTTTATGGCCTTTTCATTATTGTTATTAGGTTCATTGTCTTTCAGACATCGAGCCAAGCCTTCCTGGAAGGCAAACCAGTTGGCTTTGTCAGTTTTCCATTTAGGAATGTGATGTGGTCTTTGGGCTGGACCTGCATCCATTAGTGTGGTGACTATGCCGTAGTGATCACTAGTAACCGTATCATCGACACACCACCGAATTATCTCCATTGTTGCAGTGGCAAAGGTGAGGTCTAGGACCCCTCCCTTCACATGCGTTGGTTCTTTGGTGTTGAGAAGAGCGATCTCAGGAATGTCTCAAGCACTTCTGCTATGTGAATGCCTGCCGCGTTCGGCCTTTTGCGGGGATTCAGAATGGCCATGTGTGCATTGAAGTCTCCCCCTATGATCACTCGGTCTTGTGCTGCAGTAGCACAGACCTGGTTTAGATCTAAGCTCTCACACAGTGGTTTGCTATAATTATTGTATATTTTAATAGAGCCCCCAGGTAGCTGAATCTCAACAGCAAGAGATTCAACACCATCTCCACAGTGTGGCGGGTTGGCTATTAGGGAGCAATGGATAGCTTCTTTTACCAGGGTCATCAGGCCTCTAGCACCATCCAGGTGCTTTTTAATCACTGCCTGTTTCCTGACAGAGCAAGCCAGGCTCCAGGCATGACGTTTTTTGGCACAGTTTTGACACTTGGCGGTTGTGTCCTTCTGGCCATCTTTGTGTGCCTTTATACACACTTCGGTTTCGTGTGCCTCACTGCATACACCACATTTGGCTTTGGCCTTGCAGTTAGCCTGGTGATGCCCAAATTTCTGGCACGTGAAACACCTCAAGGGCTCTGGCACATATGTCCTGAGCTTGTATGAGCCCCAGTTACCCAGATCAAGGGTGGTGATTGGGGCTCCCTTGAGGATAACCAGGACTTGCCTGGTTGGAGACTTCCCTTTGGTCATGCGGGAAGCCTCCACCACTTGTGGGAGAGATGTGATCACCTCCACGTCGAACCCTAGTGGAAAGCCAAGTAGCACCATCTTGGACTTTTTCTCTTGGGAGGTCAGTGGTGAGATACACACCTTTCTCCCATCTTTTAGCACCTTGATTTCCTGTAGGAAGTTCATGGTGGCTTTGTCTTTGGGGGCAATGATCATGCCCTCATCTCTGGAGATTCGGGTTTCCCTCAGTCTGGTGTGCATGGACAGACTTTGTAGGTGGTGTTTCTGTCTTGTCCTTACTCGGTTCAGCAGGCCGGACACGTTCGGCCTGCTTTTGGGTTTTCTTTCGCCCCCCTGCAGCCTTGAAAGGCTCCAGGGTGACTGCCATGGTCTGATTCATATTGTGGTCATTTAGAGAGTTGGAAACAGATTGTTCCCCTTTCGGGGATTATCTTTATACCTCCTCTCTGGGTGAGGTCTTAAGAAGGGCCTCACAAAAAGCTCTGATCCCTACACTCGACCCTTCAGCACCACAGGACAGGAGATCCCCCTGGGTGGGCTGAACTCGGAGTTTTGGTGTGGTAAACGCTCTGCACCCCAATCCTGCTACAAGGGGGGTGTGATCACGTCACCGCAGCCCAGGCGAATGTTGGAAATCAACGTTTCCCGCAGGCCCAGGCTGCACCAGGAAGTCAGAATGAGAGGGCAAGAGTTAGACACCGAAAAGTCGCCCTTGGTGCATGGCCACAAACTATGTCCAGGACCAGAGGGTCCAGACCTGGTTTGTAACCTCGCTCTCCAAGGGAGCGGTAGTGGGGCACTTACTACAAGAGAAGGCCTAGCCAATTGTCGCGGCGAACCACGAGAAATTAGCGGAGCTCTCTCTGTAGTTTGTTGTCAAAGAGTATCAAAATCAAGCTCAAGTCTGGTGGCTTTAGCTCTGGAGGATCACGCCAAGTGGGTGACAATAATGCCTCGCCAATTGGGTGATCTCTCTCTGCACACCACAGGGGAGAAGCCTGTGAAGTGTGTACACCACAGAGGAGAGGACCTGTGTTGCATAAGAGAAAATACATAGCATATATATACTACATAGGACCTGGTAGATCACCTGACGACTGTGACCTCGCACTCGTTACCCGCATAATTGCAGCTGCGACCTTGGACATTTTAAACCTGCCTGATGCGGTGTTCATATTCTTTTCTGTCGCGATGTATGTAGCTTCCATGACCTTCCTTTTATGTTTACTCAATCCTTCATGGATTACTTCGGCTTCCTTCCAGTTCGGTAGATGTCCAGCTTCATCTACATGAACTACCATAGCATTGGAAGTCCTGTGGTGATGGACGTCGGCTCGATGTTCGATGATCCTGGTGTTGAAGCCTCGTCCCGTTTCACCAAAATAGGCCTTATCGCAACAGCTGCAGGGTATGCGATATACTGCACTATTGGGGTTGTTTTTCAACTGCTTCTTGTCTCGTATCATATCATGTATCTTTTCCCCGGATGTGCTGGCGATGTTCACTGTTTTTCCAAATTATTTGCTGATCGCCTGGGAAACGTTACATGGAGGCAGTATAAGGAAGTCAGAGGATGTCACTGGGGTTGATCTTGCAAGTATGTGCTCCGCCTTCTTCCTGAGGTTTAGCAGGAGACCTTTTGGGTACTTATGTTGCATAAAAAGAATTAATTACATATGAAGCCTCAGTCTCAAGAAACTCAGGGCTGCAGATCCTCAGTGCCCGGAGAAAGAAGCCAATTACAATCCCATATTTTGTTTTACTGCTGTGGGCGGAGTAATAATGGATATAATCGTCTTTATTCGTAGGCCTTCTATATACAGAGAAACGTAGGCCATCGTCATCCCGATGGATCAGTGTCCAGGAAAGGTAACTTCTGATCCACTTCCTCCTCCACGGTGAACTGGATTTTCTCGTG
>NC_091549.1:33001026-33010456 GCF_042767895.1 Penaeus vannamei
TGTAAATAACATTAACTGGAGTCACGTTTATATTGTAAATACAACCAATGAACCATACAATGTCTTTAAAGAAATAAATGTATTCGCCTGGAATTTCCCTCAAGAAAAAATCTGTTGTAAGAAAAAAAATAATAAATTAGACCATACTTAACCCGAGGGCTTCTAAAAAGTATAAAGGAAAGGCACAGCCTCTATCGCTCAGCAGAGATATAAACAATTACATATTCTCAAAAATAGTACGTGACAAAAATATTTGTATAGTGCCCTGATGTTCAAATATATGAACCTCTCAGTAACTATTTCATATATATAGAAAGTACTCCAAGGGATTACTGCTTGTTGTGTGGCCGATTCGTCTTCGCGCCCCCCGGCGATCCCTCGCAGATATGTCACCGTGTTGAAGGGCCTCCGCGACGACGAGACCATCGTCATCACCCAGGCTGACAAAGGTGGGGGTATTGTTGTTATGGACAAGACTGATTATATACACAAAATGAACAATATACTTTCCGATGCTTCTGTTTACAGGAAAGTGACGAAGGGCGATGGGATGATGGAAGCTGCCAGATCCAAGAAGAAGGCGAGGGATTTACTCCTGCGGTCGGCTAAGGGGAAAGGCTTGCTTCACCTGCTGGAGGAGGCCCCCTGCAACCCGTCCATGAGAGGTCTCCCGAAGGTGCACAAGCCAGGTGTACCGATGAGACCCATCACTTCTGGCATTGGAAGCGCTCCCCATCGCCTGGCGAAGTGTTTGGCGAAAACCCTCTCCGCCGCCATGGGAGTCATCAGTGATTCCCACCTCAAGAACTCTGGGGACCTCATCAGACGTCTTCAGAGTTTTGTATATAAAAATAAGAAGTTGGCTAGTTTTGATGTTAAATCCCGTTTTACGAATGTACCCACAGATGGAGCAATCCGGGCAGTCGAGAGGGTAACAGGTTCCGTGGCAAATGACGAACTTCTGCTGCCTAAGCACCACTTCATAAGCCTCGTGAAGTTGTGTGTGGACTTCGGATTCTTCGAGTTCGCAGGGGAAGAATACCAGCAAATCAGCGGTCTTGCCATGGGCTCCCCTTTGAGCGCTGTCCTGGCCTGCCTTTTCATGGAGACATTAGAAAGGGACCACTACAAGGATATAATCGGCAGGCATTCGACGTGGCTCCGTTATGTAGATGTTGTCCTCGTCATCGTCCCCAGAAGGTCGTGTCTACACCGTATGCTGATGGGGCTGAACTCCGTCCACGAGAAAATCCAGTTCACCGTGGAGGAGGAAGTGGATCAGAAGTTACCTTTCCTGGACACTGATCCATCGGGATGACGATGGCCTACGTTTCTCTGTATATAGAAGGCCTACGAATAAAGACGATTATATCCATTATTACTCCGCCCACAGCAGTAAAACAAAATATGGGATTGTAATTGGCTTCTTTCTCCGGGCACTGAGGATCTGCAGCCCTGAGTTTCTTGAGACTGAGGCTTCATATGTAATTAATTCTTTTTATGCAACATAAGTACCCAAAAGGTCTCCTGCTAAACCTCAGGAAGAAGGCGGAGCACATACTTGCAAGATCAACCCCAGTGACATCCTCTGACTTCCTTATACTCCCTCCATGTAACGTTTCCCAGGCGATCAGCAAATAATTTGGAAAAACAGTGAACATCGCCAGCACATCCGGGGAAAAGATACATGATATGATACGAGACAAGAAGCAGTTGAAAAACAACCCCAATAGTGCAGTATATCGCATACCCTGCAGCTGTTGCGATAAGGCCTATTTTGGTGAAACGGGACGAGGCTTCAACACCAGGATCATCGAACATCGAGCCGACGTCCATCACCACAGGACTTCCAATGCTATGGTAGTTCATGTAGATGAAGCTGGACATCTACCGAACTGGAAGGAAGCCGAAGTAATCCATGAAGGATTGAGTAAACATAAAAGGAAGGTCATGGAAGCTACATACATCGCGACAGAAAAGAATATGAACACCGCATCAGGCAGGTTTAAAATGTCCAAGGTCGCAGCTGCAATTATGCGGGTAACGAGTGCGAGGTCACAGTCGTCAGGTGATCTACCAGGTCCTATGTAGTATATATATGCTATGTATTTTCTCTTATGCAACACAGGTCCTCTCCTCTGTGGTGTACACACTTCACAGGCTTCTCCCCTGTGGTGTGCAGAGAGAGATCACCCAATTGGCGAGGCATTATTGTCACCCACTTGGCGTGATCCTCCAGAGCTAAAGCCACCAGACTTGAGCTTGATTTTGATACTCTTTGACAACAAACTACAGAGAGAGCTCCGCTAATTTCTCGTGGTTCGCCGCGACAATTGGCTAGGCCTTCTCTTGTAGTAAGTGCCCCACTACCGCTCCCTTGGAGAGCGAGGTTACAAACCAGGTCTGGACCCTCTGGTCCTGGACATAGTTTGTGGCCATGCACCAAGGGCGACTTTTCGGTGTCTAACTCTTGCCCTCTCATTCTGACTTCCTGGTGCAGCCTGGGCCTGCGGGAAACGTTGATTTCCAACATTCGCCTGGGCTGCGGTGACGTGATCACACCCCCCTTGTAGCAGGATTGGGGTGCAGAGCGTTTACCACACCAAAACTCCGAGTTCAGCCCACCCAGGGGGATCTCCTGTCCTGTGGTGCTGAAGGGTCGAGTGTAGGGATCAGAGCTTTTTGTGAGGCCCTTCTTAAGACCTCACCCAGAGAGGAGGTATAAAGATAATCCCCGAAAGGGGAACAATCTGTTTCCAACTCTCTAAATGACCACAATATGAATCAGACCATGGCAGTCACCCTGGAGCCTTTCAAGGCTGCAGGGGGGCGAAAGAAAACCCAAAAGCAGGCCGAACGTGTCCGGCCTGCTGAACCGAGTAAGGACAAGACAGAAACACCACCTACAAAGTCTGTCCATGCACACCAGACTGAGGGAAACCCGAATCTCCAGAGATGAGGGCATGATCATTGCCCCCAAAGACAAAGCCACCATGAACTTCCTACAGGAAATCAAGGTGCTAAAAGATGGGAGAAAGGTGTGTATCTCACCACTGACCTCCCAAGAGAAAAAGTCCAAGATGGTGCTACTTGGCTTTCCACTAGGGTTCGACGTGGAGGTGATCACATCTCTCCCACAAGTGGTGGAGGCTTCCCGCATGACCAAAGGGAAGTCTCCAACCAGGCAAGTCCTGGTTATCCTCAAGGGAGCCCCAATCACCACCCTTGATCTGGGTAACTGGGGCTCATACAAGCTCAGGACATATGTGCCAGAGCCCTTGAGGTGTTTCACGTGCCAGAAATTTGGGCATCACCAGGCTAACTGCAAGGCCAAAGCCAAATGTGGTGTATGCAGTGAGGCACACGAAACCGAAGTGTGTATAAAGGCACACAAAGATGGCCAGAAGGACACAACCGCCAAGTGTCAAAACTGTGCCAAAAAACGTCATGCCTGGAGCCTGGCTTGCTCTGTCAGGAAACAGGCAGTGATTAAAAAGCACCTGGATGGTGCTAGAGGCCTGATGACCCTGGTAAAAGAAGCTATCCATTGCTCCCTAATAGCCAACCCGCCACACTGTGGAGATGGTGTTGAATCTCTTGCTGTTGAGATTCAGCTACCTGGGGGCTCTATTAAAATATACAATAATTATAGCAAACCACTGTGTGAGAGCTTAGATCTAAACCAGGTCTGTGCTACTGCAGCACAAGACCGAGTGATCATAGGGGGAGACTTCAATGCACACATGGCCATTCTGAATCCCCGCAAAAGGCCGAACGCGGCAGGCATTCACATAGCAGAAGTGCTTGAGACATTCCTGAGATCGCTCTTCTCAACACCAAAGAACCAACGCATGTGAAGGGAGGGGTCCTAGACCTCACCTTTGCCACTGCAACAATGGAGATAATTCGGTGGTGTGTCGATGATACGGTTACTAGTGATCACTACGGCATAGTCACCACACTAATGGATGCAGGTCCAGCCCAAAGACCACATCACATTCCTAAATGGAAAACTGACAAAGCCAACTGGTTTGCCTTCCAGGAAGGCTTGGCTCGATGTCTGAAAGACAATGAACCTAATAACAATAATGAAAAGGCCATAAACCAGGCAGCCTCACAAACCATTCCCAAAACTCGCCCATGGTCCAGAACTCACAAAAACGCCTGGTACTATAATGATGAGATCAAAGAGGTCAACCACAGGGTTAATATGTGCAGAAAAAACTTCCGACGGCAAAGATCTACCGACAATCTGGCCCTGTTGAGGGAAGCTGTCGTGGATGCCAAGGAAACTGCCAACAGAGTAAGGCAGGAAAAATGGCTGGAATGGTGCCAATCTTTTGGGCACCAGACCAGCCTTACAGAGTTGTGGAAACGGGTCAGGCAAGCGATAAGCCGCCAAGCCCCGAAATGCACTCATCATGACCCACAATCAGAGGCTAACAGATTGGTGCTTGAGTTCTCAGCCAGAACCAGCACCAACAATCTGCCTCCAATGATGAGAGAAAAACAACAAAACTTAAATCCAGAAAGACTTGCTCTCATAAGAGACAAGGCACTCGAAGCTGATGAAACGGATGCCTTGTTCTCTCTTAGGGAACTAAGAAAATCATACAAATCCAGTTCTGGGTCAGCACCGGGATCTGATGGGATCTCTCACCCCATCATTTCGCATCTAGGCCTTGCAGGAGAACTTGCATTCTTGTAGGTTATCAACAAATCCTGGCAAACAGCTACGGTGCCCCAGAGCTGGAAACAAGCCACAATAGTTCCCATCCCAAAACCAAAGGAGCCTGGCAAGTACCGTCCCATCTCTCTTCTCAGCTGCCTGGGTAAAACAGCTGAAAAGATGGTACTCAACAGGCTCCAATGGAAAACGGGTCCCCCCCATGAACACCTGAATGGGTTCACAAGGGGTAAGAGCACTGCTCATAGCATTTCCACACTCTTAAGCACAATCTGCACCTCGCCCGCTGTGGTTGTCTTCCTTGACCTGGAGAAGGCTTTTGAGTTGGCAAGTCTTGCCATTCAAGAGACCCTAATCCACAGAGGAGTCAAAGGCAGACTCTTGGCCTGGAAGGCTGACTATTTTAAAAATAGATCAGCAAATGTCAGATTTCAAGGCCACCTCTCACAGCACATGCCACTAGAAAATGGAACTCCTCAGGGAGGGGTTCTTAGTCCAGCCCTGTTTAATACCCTCATGTCCAACATACTCGACATTCACCTGCCAGAGGGATGCAAGATCATCTCTTATGCAGATGACTTGGCAATCATAGCCTCTGGCAATCACAGCCTCACTAGAGCTCAGCGTTGTCTGAACCTGGTGTCTGAAGAGTGTTGTAGGACGGGTCTAAAAATATCAGCAGTAAAATCCAAAGCAATGGCACTGAGAACCAATGTCAGAAACAAAAAACTCACTATACAGGGTATGGATCTGGAATGGGTGATGGATTATCTATACCTTGGTGTATGGATAGGACACACACTCACTTTCAAAAAGGAGATCCAATACCTGCTTGACAGAACCAAGGAAAGACTGTCAGTCATGAAAGTCATGACAGGGAGACACATAGGAGCAGGACACAAAGTACTAAGATCATTCTATGTACATGCTGTCCGTCCGATTATTGACTATGCATCTGTCGCCCTCATTGCTTCCAGCACACCATTAAAAGAAAAACTGGAAACAATACAAAACTAAGCGGCCAGGATAATTCTAGGTGCACCTAAGTGGACAAAGGTCATCAACCTCCTCATGGAAGCTGATTTACCGTCCATGGACACTAGAATAGATCTAATGGCAGCAGTTCCTTTCCAAGGTCCTGCAGGCACCCACAAACTCCTATCTAAGACAAAGAGTTCTCAGACGCCTACAACAAGATTACCAGTTGTTTGCGGACAATTCCTGGCTCACACATACAGCCAGAGTTTTGATACGCTTTCAACTAAAAGATTCTTTGCTTGCCAAGGGTATGGACTCCCCTCACCCTGATTACAAAGAACCCCCGCCGTGGGCAAACGAAATGATCGAATTCTCAATTCTAAATCTCACAATGAGAAAAGATCAATATTCCATGCCTAGCCTAAAGGCACAAGCACAAAGGGTCATTGAACAAATAACTCCGCCGGGTAGTATAACTTACTACACGGACGGATCCGTGGATCCAATAAACCATACTGCAGGCGCCGGCTTTACAATAAAGGATACCACAGCATCCATTAGGGTCACTGATAATGCCTCAACGCTTCAGGCTGAAACGGTTGCGATCATGGAAGCATTGACACACGCGTCCCTGAGGGGAGGGCACGTTGTCATTCATACAGATTCAAGAGCAACTATTGACAGCTTACAGCATAGCATGCCCCCAGATAACATCTACCTCTTGACAACAGTACTATACATAGCCCAAAGAATCCTCAGTCAAGGTAGAAGAATCATCATGAACTGGGTCCCAAGCCACATAGGCATACAAGGGAACGAGCTTGCTAATAAACTAGCCGAAAAGGGCAGGGGTATGGCCCCATCCTCCATGATCGTTAAACCCAGCCAAAGGGGACTGAGCCAAGGTACCAAAGCTGCAGCGTGTGCGGTCCTCTGGGGAGCACATGGAGAAAACATCACAAAATCGCTCGCTGCCAAGTGGTACTCAGATGCTTCAGGCTATGAGCCACTGGCCCTTCCTCCAAATACAAAAAGAGGTACCGAAGTCATACTATTCAGACTAAGACTAGGTTACCAATGCGCTTGGCAAATTATTGACAGTGAGACTGGGAGGTTATGTAAACACTGCGGCGAGCCTAACGCCACCCTATTACATTACTTGCAGAATTGTGTACACACAATTTCTGAGGCAGGGACCACCCACCACAGCCGCCGGGCTGGTAAAAAGGGTGTGCAACATGCTTTCTCCGTGGCAGCTCGATCGCTTGCAATCCAGCCACCGCGGTAAGCATGCAGTTCAAAGAAAACATCTGAGTTAACTAGAAATAGTTAACACAGGCCGGGCCACTCCAGAGAAAAGGCCCGGGCGAAGCATGACTTCGCAAATCTAACTGAACTGATCTTATGTATGTATTTCTGATGAAGACGTAATCGAAACCGGTCAAATACATCTCTTGTATTGTGAAGATATCCAGTCTCATTCATACCTTTTCTACATTTGTCAACATGGATACGTTTCATACATGGTAAATGTTTGATGTCTTGGTAATGTGACAGGGTCAGTCGATTTTCATACAGAAAGTTCATTCGGAAACGCTTTGATACAATCTGAAAAGATGTTTCATCAGGTTCTAATAATGTGTGCGCAAAGGACAAACGTGTATCAAACTGTTTGGAGTTAAAGGCATGTTACAAAAAGGTCTCAACTCTGGACATCAAGACATTCACGGAAAATGTCATATGCAAATCTGAGGACCCCGTTACCAGGAATAACCTACCACAAAATGTTAGAAACGTCTCCAACCTTATTAGCTTCAAAATCAAATTAAAGGAGCATCTTTTAAAAATCCTCAATCTTGTTTGATGTTATCTTTTAACTCTGCAGCTAACGTACTTGATATTATTTCTACAAATTATGTATTATTATGCACTGTCACTACCTATGTATAAAGAACTATTGTAATTAATGGATTGAAGTGTTTTGACTTTGAGTTTGATTCTCTCTCTCTCTCTCTCTCTCTCTCTCTCTCTCTCTCTCTCTCTCTCTCTCTCTCTCCAGTCATCAACTCTTATTTGTCTTGATCATATTTTCAGTTTCCCCTGCCTTCTTCCGTTCCTTCATTCATTAGCTGCCTGTTACAGTGAACACAGCAACAACAATACAACTACCAAAATATATCGAGTAATTACATGCAAGGTATCCCCATTGTTTATAAAAAGAAATATGCTTTCATCGCACTTCGCCTTTCGTGCGGTAACAGTGTTTCTAAGCAATGTCGTATGCAATCATATGTTAAATACATTTTTAAAAACCTGCAGTCAAAATAATATTCACAAATAATCTAAAACAATACTTCCATTGAGTTATAATTTACATGAGGTAAATACAATATACAAAACTTTTCGTGAAAGTAATTAGGTTTTTATATACGAAACTGTACAGAAAGTCAAAAATATTTTTAGGACGCAGTGTTTACACCAGGAAATGGTACACATGTTCGTGGAGCTTTCACAGTATTTAAATTGTAAATTATATTTTCTTTTAAATAATGATCTAAACAGATGTATTATATTTGTAGGGCAACAACTAGCACTGGTGACTCGCCATTAAGCGATGCATTTCGCATATTAATTAAAAATAGATTATCCTAACTGGCATCTATCGAGCTCGAGTTAGAGGGCACCGCAGGGCTCGGGGGACGAAACAGTATCCCGCAGAAGCACGGGGACTGAGCCAGCTCTCGGCCAATGATACGCTCCGCCTCTTCAAGCGATGACGTCATTAACTAGGGTCATCCGCACCAAAGCCCCAGGGTATTTGGTGGGACGTCCCAGTTTACTGGTAAAGGAAATGGCAGCCAATGTTTGTGGTATTCCAGCCAGAGGCCTGGAATTATCCAGGCCACTGCCACTACCTCTCTTACGAATAAAACAGTGCAGTTATTAGTAATGTGCAATGCACAAAGTTACTTGAAGTTACTATTGATGAGAATTTGACCTAAAAACATATCATTTCCGTCTGTTTAACAATTCCAGACTATATGAAAGTTTTCAAAGCTCGGAATCATGTATATAAAGAAGTCTTAATTTTGATTTACTCTACTATAGCATACCTTTACTTAATTTACTGCTTATCAATTTGGCTAACTCGGTTATACAATAGCACTAAACTTGTGGAGCCATCATTATTACTGTTACCATCATTATCATTATTGTACTTGTCATTATTTCATTATTATCATCATCATTTCCTCCGCCAAGGAGGAGACTTTTTTTTCTTTTTACCAGAGGTTAGATTCCAGTAACTTCTGGTGGTTATCCGGATCTAGGATTTTTATTTTATTACATTAATTACCTCTGTTGCCAAGGCATTACCTTAATCACCTCCGCCAATGAGGTTATGCTTGTAGACGTTCGAGTATACATGAGAAAGGTTATTTTAATGTAGTGTGAATATTTTTAATGTATCACTGACCCTATTGCCTTGGCGGATGTATGCGCTCTCCGAATACTTCTTGTCATTATCAACATCATCATCATCACTATTTCAAAAATGATAATTATAATAACAATTATCATTATTGTAATTGTTATTATAATTGTTGTAATCATTCTTGTTTTCATTGGTTTCTCCGCCGAGAAGACTGTGTTCGGGAGCGTTGGCTAGTTTGTTGGTTAGCAAGATAACTCAAAGTTATTAACAGATTTTTGTGAAATTTCTAACAGTGGTGTGTCTTAGCCCAACTTAGATGGCCAAAGATTTAG
>NC_091549.1:33015956-33025956 GCF_042767895.1 Penaeus vannamei
TTGGCCTGCTGTCTGAGAGACAATGAACCCAACAATAATGAAAATGTGGATGTGCTAGAGGCAAGGCTAATCCAGGCAATAAGTCATGCAGCATCACAAACCATCCCCAAAACTCGTCCATGGTCCAGAACTCACAAAGACGCCTGGTACTATAATGACGAGATCAAAGAGGTCAACCACAGTGTCAATATGTGCAGAAAAAACATTCCGACGGCAAAGAACTCCTGGCATTCTTGCCCTGCTGAGGGAAGTTGTTGCAGATGCCAAGGAAACTGCCAATATAGTAAGGCAGGAAAAGTGGTTGGAATGGTGCCAGACTTTTGGACATCAGACCAGCCTTACAGTTGTGGAAACGGGGCAGGCAAGCGACAAGCTGCCAAACCCCGAAATGCACTCATCATGATCCACAATCAGAGGCTAACAGACTGGTGCTTGAGTTCTCAGCTAGAACCAGCAACAACAACCTGCCTCCATTGCTGAGGGATAAACAACAAAACAAATCCAGGTAGGTTTGCTCTCATCAGAGGCAAGGCACTTGAACCCGATGACACGGGTGCCTTGTTTTCTCTTGGGGAACTAAGAAAGGCATACAAAGCCAGCACTAGATCAGCACCGGGATCTGATGGGATCTCCCACCCCATCATTTCGCATTCAGGTCTGGCAGGAGAGCTTGCATTCTTGCAGCTCATCAACAAATCCTGGCAAATCGCCACGGTGCCCCAGAGCTGGAAACAAGCCACAATAGTTTCCATCCCCAAACCAAAGGAACCTGGCAAGTACCGTCCCATCTCTCTTCTGCCTGGGAAAACCAGCTGAGATGGTACTCAACAGGCTCTGATGGAAGACGGGACCCCCTCATGAACACCTGCATGGGTTCACAAGGGGTAAGAGCACAGCACACAGTATTTCCACACTCTTAAGCACAATATGTACCTAACCTGCTGTGGTTGTCTTCCTAGACCTGGAGAAGGCTTTTGAATAGGCAAGCCCCCTTGCCATTCAGGAGACCCTAATCTACAAAGGAGTCAGAGGCAAACTTTTGGCCTGGATAGCTGACTATTTTAAAAATAGGTCAGCAAATGTCAGATTTCAAGGCCACCTCTCACAGCACATGCCATTTGAGATTGGAACACCTCAAGGTGGGGTTCTCAGTCCAGCCCTTTTCAACATCATGTCCAACATACTCGACATTCACCTGCCAGAGGGATACAAGATCATCTCTTATGCTGATGACCTGGCAATCACTACCTAACTAGAGCTCAGTGTTGTCTGAACCTGGTGTCTGAAGAGTGTTGTAGGACGGGTTTTAAAATATCAGCAGCAAAATCAAAAGCTATGGTTCTGAAAACTAATGTCAGAAACAAAAAACTCACTGTTCAGGGTATGGATCTGGAATGGGTAAAGGACTACCTATACCTTGGTGTATGGGTAGGAGGCACACTCACTTTCAAAAAGGAGATCCAATACCCGCTTGACCAAACCAAGGAAAGACTGTCAGTCATGACAGGGAGACACATAGGTGCAGGACACAAAGTACTAAGATCTTTCTTTGTACATGCTGTCCGTCCTATTATTGACTATGCATCTGTCGCCCTCATTGCTTCCAGCACAACATTAAAAGAAAAACTGGAAACAATACAAAATGAAGCTGCCAGGATCATTCTGGGTGCGCCCAGATGGACAGAGGTCATCACCCTCCTCATGGAAGCTGATTTACCGTCCATGGACACCCAAATCAATCTAATGGCAGCACAGTTTCTCTCCAAGGTCTTGCAGGCACACAGAAACTCATACTTAAGGTAAAGAGTTCTCAGATGCCTACAACAAGATTATCAGTTGTTTACAGACAACTCTTGGCTAACACACACAACCAGAGTATTGTTACGCTTTCACCTAAAAGAATCACTGCTTGCCAAGGGCATGGATTCCCCACACCTGACTATAAAGAACCCCCGCCGTGGGCAAACGAAATGATCGAATTCTCAGTCCTAAACCTTACAATGAGAAAAGATCAATATTCCATGCCTAGCCTAAAGGCACAAGCACAAAGGGTCATTGATCAAATAGCATAACCTACTACATGGACGGATCCGTGGATCCCATAAACCACACTGCAGGCGCCGGCTTCGCAACAAGGGATACTACAGCATCCATTAGGGTCACTGACAATGCCTCAACGCTCCAAGCTGAAACAGTTGCGATCATGGAAGCCCTGACACACGCATACCTAAGGACAGGACACGTCGTTCACACAGATTCTAGAGCAACTATTGACAGTTTACAGCATAGCATGCCCCAAGACAACATCTACCTCCTGACAGCTGTCTGTACTCACTAAAGCCCAAAGAATTCTCAGTCAGGGTAGAAGAATTATCATTAACTGGGTTCCAAGTCACATTGGCATTCAAGGGAAGGAGCTTGCTGACAAACTAGCCAAAAAGGGCAGGGGTATGCCCCCATCTTCCATGATCGTTAAACCTAGCCGAAGGGGATTAAGCCAATGTACCAAAGCTGCAGCTTGCGCAGTCCTCCGGGGAGCACATAGAGAAAATATCACAAATTCGCTTGCTGCCAATTGGTACTCTGATGCTTCAGGCTATGAGCCACTGGCCCTTCCTCCAAATACAAAAAGAGGTACCGAAGTCATATTACACAGACTAAGACTAATTTACCAATGCGCTTGACAAATTATTGATGACGAGACTGCCAGGTTATGCAAGCATTGCGGCGAGTCTAACGCTACCCTGTTACATTACTTGCAGAATTGTGAACACAATTTCTAAAACAGGGACCATCCACCACAGCCGCCGGGCTGATAAAAAGGGTTTGCCACATGCTTACTCCATGGTAGCTGGATCGCTTGCTCGTAATTCAGCCACCACGATAAGCATGCAGTTCAAAGAAAACACATGAGTTAACTAGAAATAGTTGACACAAGCAGGGCCACTCCAGAGAAAATGCCCGAGCGAAGCATGACTTCGCAAATCTTACTGAACTGAACTGATTCAGTGCCAGATTAACTATTTGCCCTCCCTAAACCCACCCACATCTTACATGTAAGTTGCCTTTTATTAACTAACATATTACTACTACTAATTCTATATAACAAAATTTCTGACTGTTAATTATTGTTTTTGTAACGAAGTCATACACTGAAATCACTGTGACAACACTCACCTCGCTCCTCCACCTCATTCCCCCGCCCTAATCATTCTTTAATTGATTTATTTCGTTGTTATTATTTTTTTCAGACTATCGTATTCTTGTTGTCTTCACACTGTATGTTTTATTTTTCTCAGAGCAAATAACCATACTTCAATTTATTCAATTATTGTAATGTTTCGGTTTTCCCGCATTTATTATTCGTCTACTGTGACGAATTTACAATTATCGTTTCCTTCACTTTATATGCTATGTTAATTAGTAGTGTAGCCGACCCCCGCAACCAGCAGCGCAGCATACTTCCCCCAGGTTGGGTCCAGGTCCACAGCCTGTCCTCTCGCCCTCAAGGTCCACAGCCTGTCCTCTCGCCCTCAAGGTCCACAGCCTGTCCTCTCGCCCTCACCATCAGCAGCTTCTCGACGACTCATACCGAGACCTGATTGGTTGACCACGGACACCTTACGGCTCGCCTATTGGACCGCAGGCTCCCCTCGTTCCCGGGTGGCTGGCACAACTCAGACCCACTTAAGCTCCCGCACTCGGGCCGAGTTTAGCACTCACGATCCTCCAGCCGAGCAAGACACAGCAAGCAGCAACAAGGCCTACCCACAAAGATGGCCAGAAGGACACAACAGCCAAGTGTCCAAACTGTGCCAAAAAACATCATGCCTGGAGCCTGGCTTGCTCTGTCAGGAAACAGGCAGTGATTAAAAAGCAGGAGCTAGCCAAAAAGCGTCCTGACTTTGTCCCTGCGCCCCCAGGCACGTATGTCTGGGGCCAAAACAAAAAACAAAATAAAAAAGAAAAGACTCCCCGACCTCCTAAGAGGAAGGAGTCGCCCCCACAGAGAAAATTGGATACCTCTAACAGAGAGGAATTCCCCGAGCTTGCTAGTGGCAAAACAACAAAAAAGAACCAAAGGGAAAAAGGTTCAAAGTCCACAGCAATGGTCCCCCCTTTAGATGATAATCTTTTCTTTGACGAAAAAGATATGACTCTCCTGTTGCGTGCTGTAGTTTCTGCAGTAGCAACAGCCTTGGGGAGGACCAGTGAGGAGGCGGAGAAAGCAGTGCAGGTCGCCATGACGGCTATGACCCAAACTGTGGCGGCTCTGAATGGAAGGAAGCTAGAAGCCTCCAAACCGATAACGAGCAGCGCCCCCCTCCCTAAATCCTCGGATGGCAGGCTAGCTTCAAAAGAAACATCACATAAAACCCCAGCTAGTCTGTCAGGACAGGCTGAAACTGTGCAGCAGGCCGAGTCTGTACAGCCAAAGTCTCGTCCTCCGACCCGAGGTGACACTTCCAACCTAGGCCCTTCACCCCTCGGTAAGGCCTTAACTGGAGTGTCTGACTTAGAGGAAGTTGTACAATCCTCAATCAATGAGGATCTGTATTTATCTGATGCCACCAGCACTGGGGCATCTGAAGCTGAAGCAAGTGACACTGAGTAACCATACTGCAGTGGAATATCTGTAGCTATAAAAGCAAGAACTCCTTTCTCCAGTCAATTGTGCGAGCAAGGAGCATTAACGTCGTCATGCTCCAGGAGACACTAACAATGGGATCCGTGTGCTTCTCAGGATATCATGCCTTCACGACTCCAAACCTGGATGGTGCTAGAGGCCTGATGACCCTGGTAAAAGAAGCTATCCCTTGCTCCTTAATAGCCAATCCGCCGCACTGTGGAGATGGTGTTGAATCTCTTGCTGTTGAGATTCAGCTACCTGGGGGCTCTATAAAGATATATAATATTTATAGCAAACCACTGTGTGAGAGCTTAGATTTATACCAGGTCTGTGCTACTGCAGCACAAGACCGAGTGATCATAGGGGGAGACTTCAATGCACACATGGCCATGCTGAATCCCCGCAAAAGGCCGAACGCGGCAGGCATTCACATAGCAGAAGTGCTTGAGACATTCCCTGAGATCGCTCTTCTCAACACCAAAGAACCAACGCATGTGAAGGGAGGGGTCCTAGACCTCACCTTTGCCACTGCAACAATGGTGGAGAGAATTCGGTGGTGTGTCGATGATACGGTTACTAGTGATCGCTACGGCATAATCACCACACTAATGGATGCAGGTCCAGCCCAAAGACCACATCACATTCCTAAATGAAAAACTGACAAGGCCAACTGGTTTGCCTTCCAAGAAGGCTTGGCTCGATGCCTAAAAGACAATGAACCCAATAACAATAATGAAAACGTGGATGTGCTAGAGGCAAGGCTAATCCAGGCCATAAACCAGGGAGCCTCACAAACCATTCCCAAAACTCGCCCATGGTCCAGAACTCACAAAGACGCCTGGTACTATAATGACGAGATCAAAGAGGTCAACCACAGGGTTAATATGTGTAGAAAAAACTTCCGACGGCAAAGATCTCCCGACAATCTGGTCCTGTTGAGGGAAGCTGTTGTGGATGCCAAGGAAACTGCCAACAGAGTAAGGCAGGAAAAATGGCTGGAATGGTGCCAGTCTTTTGGGCACCAGACCAGCCTTACAGAGTTGTGGAAACGGGTCAGGCAAGCGACAAGCCGCCAAGCCCCGAAATGCACTCATCATGACCCACAATCAGAGGCTAACAGATTGGTGCTTGAGTTCTCTGCCAGAACCAGCACCAACAATCTGCCTCCAATGATGAGAGAAAAACAACAAAACTTAAATCCAGAAAGACTTGCTCTCATAAGAGACAAGGCACTCGAAGCTGATGAAACAGATGCCTTGTTCTCTCTTAGGGAACTAAGAAAATCATACAAATCCAGTTCTGGGTCAGCACCGGGATCTGATGGGATCTCTCACCTCATCATTTCGCATCTAGGCCTTGCAGGAGAACTTGCATTCTTGCAGGTTATCAACAAATCCTGGCAAACAGCCACGGTGCCCCAGAGCTGGAAACAAGCCACAATAGTTCCCATCCCAAAGCCAAAGGAGCCTGGCAAGTACCGTCCCATCTCTCTTCTCAGCTGCCTGGGTAAAACAGCTGAGATGGTACTCAACAGGCTCCGATGGAAAACGGGTCCCCCCCATGAACAACTGCATGGGTTCACAAGGGGTAAGAGCACTGCTCATAGCATTTCCACACTCTTAAGCACAATCTGCACCTCACCCGCCAAGGTTGTCTTCCTTAACCTGGAGAAGGCTTTTGAGTTGGCAAGTCCACTTGCCATTCAAGAGACCCTAATCCACAAATGAGTCAAAAGCAGACTCTTGGCCTGGATAGCTGACTATTTTAAAAATAGATCAGCAAATGTCAGATTTCAAGGCCACCTCTCACAGCACATGCCACTTGAAAATGGAACTCCTCAGGGAGGGGTTCTTAGTCCAGCCCTGTTTAATACCCTCATGTCCAACATACTCGACATTCACCTGCCAGAGGGATGCAAGATCATCTCTTATGCAGATGACTTGGCAATCATAGCCTCTGGCAACCACTGCCTTACTAGAGCTCAGCGTTGTCTGAACCTGGTGTCTGAAGAGTGTTGTAGGACGGGTCTAAAAATATCAGCAGCAAAATCCAAAGCAATGGCACTGAGAACCAATGTCAGAAACAAAAAAACTCGCCATACAGGGTATGGATCTGGAATGGGTGAAGGATTATCTATACCTTGGTGTATGGATAGGACACACACTCACTTTCAAAAAGGAGATCCAATACCTGCTTGACAGAACCAAGGAAAGACTGTCAGTCATGAAAGTCATGACAGGGAGACACATAGGAGCAGGACACAAAGTACTAAGATCATTCTATGTACATGCTGTCCGTCCTATTATTGACTATGCATCTGTCGCCCTCATTGCTTCCAGCACAACATTAAAAGAAAAACTGGAAACAATACAAAACGAAGCAGCCAGGATAATTCTAGGTGCACCTAAGTGGACAAAGGTCATCAACCTCCTCATGGAAGCTGATTTACCGTCCATGGACACTAAATTAGATCTAATGGCAGCACAGTTCCTTTCCAAGGTCCTGCAGGCACCCACAAACTCCTATCTAAGACAAAGAGTTCTCAGATGCCTACAACAAGATTATCAGTTGTTTGCAGACAATTCCTGGCTCACACATACAGCCAGAGTTTTGATACACTTTCAACTAAAAGATTCATTGCTTGCCAAGGGTATGGACTCCCCTCACCCTGATTACAAAGAACCCCCGCCGTGGGCAAACGAAATGATCGAATTCTCAATTCTAAATCTCACAATGAGAAAAGATCAATATTCCATGCCTAGCCTAAAGGCACAAGCACAAAGGGTCATTGAACAAATAACTCCGCCGGGTAGTATAACTTACTACACGGACGGATCCGTGGATCCAATAAACCATACTGCAGGCGCCGGCTTTGCAACAAAGGATACCACAGCATCCATTAGGGTCAATGCCTCAACGCTTCAGGCTGAAACGGTTGCGATCATGGAAGCATTGACACACGCGTCCCTGAGGGGAGGGCACGTTGTCATTCATACAGATTCAAGAGCAACTATTGACAGCTTACAGCATAGCATGCCCCCAGATAACATCTACCTCTTGACAACAGTACTATACATAGCCCAAAGAATCCTCAGTCAAGGTAGAAGAATCATCATAAACTGGGTCCCAAGCCACATAGGCATACAAGGGAACGAGCTTGCTGATAAACTAGCCGAAAAGGGCAGGGGTATGCCCCCATCCTCCATGATCGTTAAACCCAGCCGAAGGGGACTGAGCCAAGGTACCAAAGCTGCAGCGTGTGCGGTCCTCCGGGGAGCACATAGAGAAAACATCACAAAATCGCTCGCTGCCAAGTGGTACTCAGATGCTTCAGGCTATGAGCCACTGGCCCTTCCTCCAAATACAAAAAGAGGTACCGAAGTCATACTATCCAGACTAAGACTAGGTTACCAATGCGCTTGGCAAATTATTGACAGTGAGTCTGGGAGGTTATGTAAACACTGCGGCGAGCCTAACGCCACCCTGTTACATTACTTGCAGAATTGTGTACACACATAATTTCTGAGGCAGGGACCACCCACCACAGCCGCCGGGCTGGTAAAAAGGGTGTGCAACATACTTTCACCATGGCAGCTGGATCGCTTGCTTGCAATCCAGCCACCGCGGTAAGCATGCAGTTCAAAGAAAACATATGAGTTAACTAGAAATAGCTAACACAGGCCGGGCCACCCCAGAGAAAAGGCCCGGGCGAAGCATGACTTCGCAAATCTAACTGAACTGAACTGAAGGCCTACCCAGGCCTTAGCCAACGGGTGAGCCGCCCCGGCTCTCCCCGGCGATCTCCAGCATACCAGCCATACCTGTGGGCACTCACACCCAAAAGCTCCTTAAAGAGATGATTGACACCAGCCTATGGCGGATACCAATCCATCGCCATAGTAGTTCCTTCGTTACTGCTTGCGTTTTCACTTTTCATTTTGTGAATTTATACATATGGTGTGTTTTGAAAATCACTTTCCTTTTACTTATGGCGGCAATTGTTCCCTTATTCACACATACATGTTGATGACCCCCTTTACTCACCAATTTGACTGCTCTACACGGAATTCACTCTAGGATTATTTGTATCAAGTACCATGTTATATAACTGATTCTAACTCACTTTAATGACGTTTATTCTCAATATTCGATATCTTGTCGTTAGTAGTGCTGGAATTTATGCTTCTTTAGTTCTAAGGTATTGGTGAATATGTAACGTAACTAACTTGATGGAGTCGCAATCATTTGCAATAGGGGTAATACACTGCAGACACCATGCTTTAGGCTTACATAGTTATCACCGCAATTTAGTTTTAAGCTGACATGTTATTACGAAGAAATCGCGCCCAGACGCCCGTTGAATCTCCTAAAAAGGAATCTCGCCCGCCGAATGTCCTTACTCGTACTTACGTTTTACTGTGCCCGAGATGCGCACGTTTACTGCAACCCACGAATTGCGTCTTGCCGCACGGTGCTTACTCACACACGTCTTACTGCGCCCGAGATGCGCACGTTACTCTTGCTGAGGCCAAGCTGCCCACAAATTGCGCCCCGCCTCCGCACTTAAGTTTTTTCTACAATGCCGAGACGCTCACGTTAAATTTTCAGTTCAGGCCAAGCTGCCTACATGTGTCCGAAGCATTCAGGGTAGCCTATTTAGCCGAAGATATGGAATTCTAGCTCACTAACTTTTTCTCACAAAATAATGGTACTCTTTTGAACTCACTAATCCTGACAGATCCTAAGTAATTAACACCTCATGACATGTTGTCTTTTCATAACAAATGTTCTTATTACTTTCATTTTCTGGCATCTTAGTAAGGTACTGACAAGTAAAACTACCATCCTCCTCCTTGGCCCTTTTACTGGCCTGGTACACTTATATTTCAGCCCCTGAAGACGACGTGACCCTCCCACCGAATGTTGCAGTTCACTCTGAACCTCCGCCACGCTGCTATCCTGACACGCGACGACTTAAGGGACCATGGAGCACCAGCAACCATCTGTAGTAGCCTATTGGGAGCTTGCCACCAGACGCGCCATCAGTGCATAAGACATGACAGACGGCTCGAGGACGAGCCGCTTTGCATGGCTGAGTGATGTCAACAATATGCAGAACCGGATGGGTTGGACTTCGCACCTTGCAGCTGCCTTTCTTCCTTTGCCCAAGCACTTTCTCCGCCTCGACCCAGTCCGGTGAACCCACCCATTGTCACGGCCGGAAGTCCGGCACCCCTCAAATCAGAAACAGGCGCCCGGCAGCAGGAGAGCAGTCGCAGAATATAAGGACGTCTTGAGAAGCAGCAGGGGCAGACCAGACCTAGCAGACAAAAGAAGCAGTCACAGGACAGGAGGTCACACTCCGCTTTC
>NC_091549.1:33035470-33045470 GCF_042767895.1 Penaeus vannamei
TATTTGCAGCCTACGAAATATAACTCAAGTGGCTGAAACTGGATCCGTAAATTTACCGTTTACTTTAGCCGAGCACTTGCCCCGTCCCGAAAGTGATGGGTACTCAGAGATACTAATAAAACAGTTGACTTTACATTACCGTTTGTAAAATCAAGGAAAAAAGGAAACTTACAAAGAGACCTAATACACATATGCGGTATTATTGGTTTGGTCTTTCAATGACATATTGCCATTCAGAGAGACACATAAGTCCCCCTGAACAGTGCAAACGTCCCACCAGCGGTACAACTTGAACATCCCGTATATCTCTCTTGCACACTGTATCTTCCTCTGTATCTGTCTGCCTGTCCACTTCCCCTCTTTCTCTCTCTCTCCCCTCCTCTCCCTCTGTGTATTCACACACACACACACACATATATGTGTGTGTGTGTGTGTGTGTGTGACCCCGAGCCCCGAGTGCCGAAAGCGGAGTGTGACCTCCTGTCCTGTGACTGCTTCTTTTGTCTGCTAGGTCTGGTCTGCCCCTGCTGCTTCTCAAGACGTCCTTATATTCTGCGACTGCTCTCCTGCTGCCGGGCGCCTGTTTCTGATTTGAGGGGTGCCGGACTTCCGGCCGTGACAATGGGTGGGTTCACCGGACTGGGTCGAGGCGGAGAAAGTGCTTGGGCAAAGGAAGAAAGGCAGCTGCAAGGTGCGAAGTCCAACCCATCCGGTTCTGCATATTGTTGACATCACTCAGCCATGCAAAGCGGCTCGTCCTCGAGCCGTCTGTCATGTCTTATGCACTGATGGCGCGTCTGGTGGCAAGCTCCCAATAGGCTACTACAGATGGTTGCTGGTGCTCCATGGTCCCTTAAGTCGTCGCGTGTCAGGATAGCAGCGTGGCGGAGGTTCAGAGTGAACTGCAACATTCGGTGGGAGGGTCACGTCGTCTTCAGGGGCTGAAATATAAGTGTACCAGGCCAGTAAAAGGGCCAAGGAGGAGGATGGTAGTTTTACTTGTCAGTACCTTACTAAGATGCCAGAAAATGAAAGTAATAAGAACATTTGTTATGAAAAGACAACATGTCATGAGGTGTTAATTACTTAGGATCTGTCAGGATTAGTGAGTTCAAAAGAGTACCATTATTTTGTGAGAAAAAGTTAGTGAGCTAGAATTCCATATCTTCGGCTAAATAGGCTACCCTGAATGCTTCGGACACATGTAGGCAGCTTGGCCTGAACTGAAAATTTAACGTGAGCGTCTCGGCATTGTAGAAAAAACTTAAGTGCGGAGGCGGGGCGCAATTTGTGGGCAGCTTGGCCTCAGCAAGAGTAACGTGCGCATCTCGGGCGCAGTAAGACGTGTGTGAGTAAGCACCGTGCGGCAAGACGCAATTCGTGGGTTGCAGTAAACGTGCGCATCTCGGGCACAGTAAAACGTAAGTACGAGTAAGGACATTCGGCGGGCGAGATTCCTTTTTAGGAGATTCAACGGGCGTCTGGGCGCGATTTCTTCGTAATAACATGTCAGCTTAAAACTAAATTGCGGTGATAACTATGTAAGCCTAAAGCATGGTGTCTGCAGTGTATTACCCCTATTGCAAATGATTGCGACTCCATCAAGTTAGTTACGTTACATATTCACCAATACCTTAGAACTAAAGAAGCATAAATTCCAGCACTACTAACGACAAGATATCGAATATTGAGAATAAACGTCATTAAAGTGAGTTAGAATCAGTTATATAACATGGTACTTGATACAAATAATCCTAGAGTGAATTCCGTGTAGAGCAGTCAAATTGGTGAGTAAAGGGGGTCATCAACATGTATGTGTGAATAAGGGAACAATTGCCGCGATAAGTAAAAGGAAAGTGATTTTCAAAACACACCATATGTATAAATTCACAAAATGAAAAGTGAAAACGCAAGCAGTAACGAAGGAACTACTATGGCGATGGATTGGTATCCGCCATAGGCTGGTGTCAATCATCTCTTTAAGGAGCTTTTGGGTGTGAGTGCCCACAGGTATGGCTGGTGTGCTGGAGATCGCCGGGGAGAGCCGGGGCGGCTCACCCGTCGGCTAAGGCCTGGGTAGGCCTTCAGTTCAGTTCAGTTAGATTTGCGAAGTCATGCTACGCCCGGGCCTTTTCTCTGGGGTGGCCCGGCCTGTGTTAGCTATTTCTAGTTAACTCAGATGTTTTCTTTGAACTGCATGCTTACCGCGGTGGCTGGATTGCAAGCAAGCGATCCAGCTGCCATGGTGAAAGCATGTTGCACACCCTTTTTACCAGCCCGGCGGCTGTGGTGGGTGGTCCCTGCCTCAGAAATTATGTGTGTACACAATTCTGCAAGTAATGTAACAGGGTGGCGTTAGGCTCGCCGCAGTGTTTACATAACCTCCCAGACTCACTGTCAATAATTTGCCAAGCGCATTGGTAACCTAGTCTTAGTCTGGATAGTATGACTTCGGTACCTCTTTTTGTATTTGGAGGAAGGGCCAGTGGCTCATAGCCTGAAGCATCTGAGTACCACTTGGCAGCGAGCGATTTTGTGATGTTTTCTCTATGTGCTCCCCGGAGGACCGCACACGCTGCAGCTTTGGTACCTTGGCTCAGTCCCCTTCGGCTGGGTTTAACGATCATGGAGGATGGGGGCATACCCCTGCCCTTTTCGGCTAGTTTATCAGCAAGCTCGTTCCCTTGTATGCCTATGTGGCTTGGGACCCAGTTTATGATGATTCTTCTACCTTGACTGAGGATTCTTTGGGCTATGTATAGTACTGTTGTCAAGAGGTAGATGTTATCTGGGGGCATGCTATGCTGTAAGCTGTCAATAGTTGCTCTTGAATCTGTATGAATGACAACGTGCCCTCCCCTCAGGGACGCGTGTGTCAATGCTTCCATGATCGCAACCGTTTCAGCCTGAAGCGTTGAGGCATTGACCCTAATGGATGCTGTGGTATCCTTTGTTGCAAAGCCGGCGCCTGCAGTATGGTTTATTGGATCCACGGATCCGTCCGTGTAGTAAGTTATACTACCCGGCGGAGTTATTTGTTCAATGACCCTTTGTGCTTGTGCCTTTAGGCTAGGCATGGAATATTGATCTTTTCTCATTGTGAGATTTAGAATTAAGAATTCGATCATTTCGTTTGCCCACGGCGGGGGTTCTTTGTAATCAGGGTGAGGGGAGTCCATACCCTTGGCAAGCAATGAATCTTTTAGTTGAAAGTGTATCAAAACTCTGGCTGTATGTGTGAGCCAGGAATTGTCTGCAAACAACTGATAATCTTGTTGTAGGCATCTGAGAACTCTTTGTCTTAGATAGGAGTTTGTGGGTGCCTGCAGGACCTTGGAAAGGAACTGTGCTGCCATTAGATCTAATTTAGTGTCCATGGACGGTAAATCAGCTTCCATGAGGAGGTTGATGACCTTTGTCCACTTAGGTGCACCTAGAATTATCCTGGCTGCTTCGTTTTGTATTGTTTCCAGTTTTTCTTTTAATGTTGTGCTGGAAGCAATGAGGGCGACAGATGCATAGTCAATAATAGGACGGACAGCATGTACATAGAATGATCTTAGTACTTTGTGTCCTGCTCCTATGTGTCTCCCTGTCATGACTTTCATGACTGACAGTCTTTCCTTGGTTCTGTCAAGCAGGTATTGGATCTCCTTTTTGAAAGTGAGTGTGTGTCCTATCCATACACCAAGGTATAGATAATCCTTCACCCATTCCAGATCCATACCCTGTATGGCGAGTTTTTTTGTTTCTGACATTGGTTCTCAGTGCCATTGCTTTGGATTTTGCTGCTGATATTTTTAGACCCGTCCTACAACACTCTTCAGACACCAGGTTCAGACAACGCTGAGCTCTAGTAAGGCAGTGGTTGCCAGAGGCTATGATTGCCAAGTCATCTGCATAAGAGATGATCTTGCATCCCTCTGGCAGGTGAATGTCGAGTATGTTGGACATGAGGGTATTAAACAGGGCTGGACTAAGAACCCCTCCCTGAGGAGTTCCATTTTCAAGTGGCATGTGCTGTGAGAGGTGGCCTTGAAATCTGACATTTGCTGATCTATTTTTAAAATAGTCAGCTATCCAGGCCAAGAGTCTGCTTTTGACTCATTTGTGGATTAGGGTCTCTTGAATGGCAAGTGGACTTGCCAACTCAAAAGCCTTCTCCAGGTTAAGGAAGACAACCATGGCGGGTGAGGTGCAGATTGTGCTTAAGAGTGTGGAAATGCTATGAGCAGTGCTCTTACCCCTTGTGAACCCATGCAGTTGTTCATGGGGGGGACCCGTTTTCCATCGGAGCCTGTTGAGTACCATCTCAGCTGTTTTACCCAGGCAGCTGAGAAGAGAGATGGGACGGTACTTGCCAGGCTCCTTTGGCTTTGGGATGGGAACTATTGTGGCTTGTTTCCAGCTCTGGGGCACCGTGGCTGTTTGCCAGGATTTGTTGATAACCTGCAAGAATGCAAGTTCTCCTGCAAGGCCTAGATGCGAAATGATGAGGTGAGAGATCCCATCAGATCCCGGTGCTGACCCAGAACTGGATTTGTATGATTTTCTTAGTTCCCTAAGAGAGAACAAGGCATCTGTTTCATCAGCTTCGAGTGCCTTGTCTCTTATGAGAGCAAGTCTTTCTGGATTTAAGTTTTGTTGTTTTTCTCTCATCATTGGAGGCAGATTGTTGGTGCTGGTTCTGGCAGAGAACTCAAGCACCAATCTGTTAGCCTCTGATTGTGGGTCATGATGAGTGCATTTCGGGGCTTGGCGGCTTGTCGCTTGCCTGACCCGTTTCCACAACTCTGTAAGGCTGGTCTGGTGCCCAAAAGACTGGCACCATTCCAGCCATTTTTCCTGCCTTACTCTGTTGGCAGTTTCCTTGGCATCCACAACAGCTTCCCTCAACAGGACCAGATTGTCGGGAGATCTTTGCCGTCGGAAGTTTTTTCTACACATATTAACCCTGTGGTTGACCTCTTTGATCTCGTCATTATAGTACCAGGCGTCTTTGTGAGTTCTGGACCATGGGCGAGTTTTGGGAATGGTTTGTGAGGCTCCCTGGTTTATGGCCTGGATTAGCCTTGCCTCTAGCACATCCACGTTTTCATTATTGTTATTGGGTTCATTGTCTTTTAGGCATCGAGCCAAGCCTTCTTGGAAGGCAAACCAGTTGGCCTTGTCAGTTTTTCATTTAGGAATGTGATGTGGTCTTTGGGCTGGACCTGCATCCATTAGTGTGGTGATTATGCCGTAGCGATCACTAGTAACCGTATCATCGACACACCACCGAATTCTCTCCACCATTGTTGCAGTGGCAAAGGTGAGGTCTAGGACCCCTCCCTTCACATGCGTTGGTTCTTTGGTGTTGAGAAGAGCGATCTCAGGGAATGTCTCAAGCACTTCTGCTATGTGAATGCCTGCCGCGTTCGGCCTTTTGCGGGGATTCAGCATAGCCATGTGTGCATTGAAGTCTCCCCCTATGATCACTCGGTCTTGTGCTGCAGTAGCACAGACCTGGTATAAATCTAAGCTCTCACACAGTGGTTTGCTATAAATATTATATATCTTTATAGAGCCCCCAGGTAGCTGAATCTCAACAGCAAGAGATTCAACACCATCTCCACAGTGCGGCGGATTGGCTATTAAGGAGCAAGGGATAGCTTCTTTTACCAGGGTCATCAGGCCTCTAGCACCATCCAGGTTTGGAGTCGTGAAGGCATGATATCCTGAGAAGCACACGGATCCCATTGTTAGTGTCTCCTGGAGCATGACGACGTCAATGCTCCTTGCTCGCACAATTGACTGGAGAAAGGAGTTCTTGCTTTTATAGCTACAGATATTCCACTGCAGTATGGTTACTCAGTGTCACTTGCTTCAGCTTCAGATGCCCCAGTGCTGGTGGCATCAGATAAATACAGATCCTCATTGATTGAGGATTGTACAACTTCCTCTAAGTCAGACACTCCAGTTAAGGCCTTACCGAGGGGTGAAGGGCCTAGGTTGGAAGTGTCACCTCGGGTCGGAGGACGAGACTTTGGCTGTACAGACTCGGCCTGCTGCACAGTTTCAGCCTGTCCTGACAGACTAGCTGGGGTTTTATGTGATGTTTCTTTTGAAGCTAGCCTGCCATCCGAGGATTTAGGGAGGGGGGCGCTGCTCGTTATCGGTTTGGAGGCTTCTAGCTTCCTTCCATTCAGAGCCGCCACAGTTTGGGTCATAGCCGTCATGGCGACCTGCACTGCTTTCTCCGCCTCCTCACTGGTCCTCCCCAAGGCTGTTGCTACTGCAGAAACTACAGCACGCAACAGGAGAGTCATATCTTTTTCGTCAAAGAAAAGATTATCATCTAAAGGGGGGACCATTGCTGTGGACTTTGAACCTTTTTCCCTTTGGTTCTTTTTTGTTGTTTTGCCACTAGCAAGCTCGGGGAATTCCTCTCTGTTAGAGGTATCCAATTTTCTCTGTGGGGGCGACTCCTTCCTCTTAGGAGGTCGGGGAGTCTTTTCTTTTTTATTTTGTTTTTTGTTTTGGCCCCAGACATAGGTGCCTGGGGGCGCAGGGACAAAGTCAGGACGCTTTTTGGCTAGCTCCTGCTTTTTAATCACTGCCTGTTTCCTGACAGAGCAAGCCAGGCTCCAGGCATGATGTTTTTTGGCACAGTTTGGACACTTGGCTGTTGTGTCCTTCTGGCCATCTTTGTGGGTAGGCCTTGTTGCTGCTTGCTGTGTCTTGCTCGGCTGGAGGATCGTGAGTGCTAAACTCGGCCCGAGTGCGGGAGCTTAAGTGGGTCTGAGTTGTGCCAGCCACCCGGGAACGAGGGGAGCCTGCGGTCCAATAGGCGAGCCGTAAGGTGTCCGTGGTCAACCAATCAGGTCTCGGTATGAGTCGTCGAGAAGCTGCTGATGGTGAGGGCGAGAGGACAGGCTGTGGACCTTGAGGGCGAGAGGACAGGCTGTGGACCTTGAGGGCGAGAGGACAGGCTGTGGACCTGGACCCAACCTGGGGGAAGTATGCTGCGCTGCTGGTTGCGGGGGTCGGCTACACTACTAATTAACATAGCATATAAAGTGAAGGAAACGATAATTGTAAATTCGTCACAGTAGACGAATAATAAATGCGGGAAAACCGAAACATTACAATAATTGAATAAATTGAAGTATGGTTATTTGCTCTGAGAAAAATAAAACATACAGTGTGAAGACAACAAGAATACGATAGTCTGAAAAAAATAATAACAACGAAATAAATCAATTAAAGAATGATTAGGGCGGGGGAATGAGGTGGAGGAGCGAGGTGAGTGTTGTCACAGTGATTTCAGTGTATGACTTCGTTACAAAAACAATAATTAACAGTCAGAAATTTTGTTATATAGAATTAGTAGTAGTAATATGTTAGTTAATAAAAGGCAACTTACATGTAAGATGTGGGTGGGTTTAGGGAGGGCAAATAGTTAATCTGGCACTGAATCAGTTCAGTTCAGTAAGATTTGCGAAGTCATGCTTCGCTCGGGCATTTTCTCTGGAGTGGCCCTGCTTGTGTCAACTATTTCTAGTTAACTCATGTGTTTTCTTTGAACTGCATGCTTATCGTGGTGGCTGAATTACGAGCAAGCGATCCAGCTACCATGGAGTAAGCATGTGGCAAACCCTTTTTATCAGCCCGGCGGCTGTGGTGGATGGTCCCTGTTTTAGAAATTGTGTTCACAATTCTGCAAGTAATGTAACAGGGTAGCGTTAGACTCGCCGCAATGCTTGCATAACCTGGCAGTCTCGTCATCAATAATTTGTCAAGCGCATTGGTAAATTAGTCTTAGTCTGTGTAATATGACTTCGGTACCTCTTTTTGTATTTGGAGGAAGGGCCAGTGGCTCATAGCCTGAAGCATCAGAGTACCAATTGGCAGCAAGCGAATTTGTGATATTTTCTCTATGTGCTCCCCGGAGGACTGCGCAAGCTGCAGCTTTGGTACATTGGCTTAATCCCCTTCGGCTAGGTTTAACGATCATGGAAGATGGGGGCATACCCCTGCCCTTTTTGGCTAGTTTGTCAGCAAGCTCCTTCCCTTGAATGCCAATGTGACTTGGAACCCAGTTAATGATAATTCTTCTACCCTGACTGAGAATTCTTTGGGCTTTAGTGAGTACAGACAGCTGTCAGGAGGTAGATGTTGTCTTGGGGCATGCTATGCTGTAAACTGTCAATAGTTGCTCTAGAATCTGTGTGAACGACGTGTCCTGTCCTTAGGTATGCGTGTGTCAGGGCTTCCATGATCGCAACTGTTTCAGCTTGGAGCGTTGAGGCATTGTCAGTGACCCTAATGGATGCTGTAGTATCCCTTGTTGCGAAGCCGGCGCCTGCAGTGTGGTTTATGGGATCCACGGATCCGTCCATGTAGTAGGTTATGCTATTTGATCAATGACCCTTTGTGCTTGTGCCTTTAGGCTAGGCATGGAATATTGATCTTTTCTCATTGTAAGGTTTAGGACTGAGAATTCGATCATTTCGTTTGCCCACGGCGGGGGTTCTTTATAGTCAGGTGTGGGGAATCCATGCCCTTGGCAAGCAGTGATTCTTTTAGGTGAAAGCGTAACAATACTCTGGTTGTGTGTGTTAGCCAAGAGTTGTCTGTAAACAACTGATAATCTTGTTGTAGGCATCTGAGAACTCTTTACCTTAAGTATGAGTTTCTGTGTGCCTGCAAGACCTTGGAGAGAAACTGTGCTGCCATTAGATTGATTTGGGTGTCCATGGACGGTAAATCAGCTTCCATGAGGAGGGTGATGACCTCTGTCCATCTGGGCGCACCCAGAATGATCCTGGCAGCTTCATTTTGTATTGTTTCCAGTTTTTCTTTTAATGTTGTGCTGGAAGCAATGAGGGCGACAGATGCATAGTCAATAATAGGACGGACAGCATGTACAAAGAAAGATCTTAGTACTTTGTGTCCTGCACCTATGTGTCTCCCTGTCATGACTGACAGTCTTTCCTTGGTTTGGTCAAGCGGGTATTGGATCTCCTTTTTGAAAGTGAGTGTGCCTCCTACCCATACACCAAGGTATAGGTAGTCCTTTACCCATTCCAGATCCATACCCTGAACAGTGAGTTTTTTGTTTCTGACATTAGTTTTCAGAACCATAGCTTTTGATTTTGCTGCTGATATTTTAAAACCCGTCCTACAACACTCTTCAGACACCAGGTTCAGACAACACTGAGCTCTAGTTAGGTAGTGATTGCCAGGTCATCAGCATAAGAGATGATCTTGTATCCCTCTGGCAGGTGAATGTCGAGTATGTTGGACATGATGTTGAAAAGGGCTGGACTGAGAACCCCACCTTGAGGTGTTCCAATCTCAAATGGCATGTGCTGTGAGAGGTGGCCTTGAAATCTGACATTTGCTGACCTATTTTTAAAATAGTCAGCTATCCAGGCCAAAAGTTTGCCTCTGACTCCTTTGTAGATTAGGGTCTCCTGAATGGCAAGGGGGCTTGCCTATTCAAAAGCCTTCTCCAGGTCTAGGAAGACAACCACAGCAGGTTAGGTACATATTGTGCTTAAGAGTGTGGAAATACTGTGTGCTGTGCTCTTACCCCTTGTGAACCCATGCAGGTGTTCATGAGGGGGTCCCGTCTTCCATCAGAGCCTGTTGAGTACCATCTCAGCTGGTTTTCCCAGGCAGAAGAGAGATGGGACGGTACTTGCCAGGTTCCTTTGGTTTGGGGATGGAAACTATTGTGGCTTGTTTCCAGCTCTGGGGCACCGTGGCGATTTGCCAGGATTTGTTGATGAGCTGCAAGAATGCAAGCTCTCCTGCCAGACCTGAATGCGAAATGATGGGGTGGGAGATCCCATCAGATCCCGGTGCTGATCTAGTGCTGGCTTTGTATGCCTTTCTTAGTTCCCCAAGAGAAAACAAGGCACCCGTGTTATCGGGTTCAAGTGCCTTGCCTCTGATGAGAGCAAACCTACCTGGATTTGTTTTGTTGTTTATCCCTCAGCAATGGAGGCAGGTT
>NC_091549.1:33052970-33055470 GCF_042767895.1 Penaeus vannamei
GTTTGTAAGTACGAGTGTGAATAGCGAGAAGAGTGAGCGAGCTCTCACAAAGAATGAATAAAAAACACGAATATTAACTTTCATTTTAACAATTGTTATAATTATTATGTTAATATAACATTATTTTAACTGCAACAATGAACTCGACATTAAATGATATGCGATAGAACGTACGCAATTAAGCATGGTGACATGAAAATCCTTTACTTCCACAATGCAAAGTTCTATCATTACTGTCTCTACTCTAACAATCTGTGATGGGCGCTCGCGATTATCTAGCTCCCGAATCACACGACTTCCGGGATTTCCCGGCCAAAAGGCGAGCAAGGTGAGAAGGCCGCGATTAATAAGCGAATCCTTATTCTGGCTCAAATATATATATATATATATATATATATATATATATATATATATATATATATATATATATATATATAAATAAATAAATAAACATAATATATATATACGTATATATATATATATATATATATATATATATATATATATATATATATATATATGTGTGTGTGTGCGTGTGTGCGTGTGTGTGTGTGTGTGTGTGTGTGTGTGTGTGTGTGTATGTGTGTGTGTGTGTGTGTGTGTGTGTGTGTGTGTGTGTGTGTGTGTGTGTGTGTGTGAATGTCATTTAAAGAAGATGATAAAAATTTTGGCTTTTCACATATTCTACTATATTTAATGTCTATTTTTACTCCTTTTCTTCAACCTAGGATTCCCTATATCTGCATGACAGCTTGGTAAAAGAAGCATTACCAACCGGTGGTATCCTTGAAACTGCTGACAACTTTACCTCCATCAGTATTGACATTTCTTCTCCGTAAGATTCCAAACCAATGTCTGGTCCCTTGTCAGAGTCACCTACTATCATAGCACCATCTCCATCACCACCATCGACCACTTCAAGTTCCTCAGGATCACCTACTCCTCAGGGACAGAGAAACATCAGTCAAAGTGTAAAAGGAACAGGTCTGATTCCTTTAACGGTGTGTGGCCTGAAGGGGTCCAGAAGCTCTATATTTCCATGGGAAAGGCCAAAGAAGCTGATTTTGTTGATTTTTTTCAAGGCATGAGTATATGTTTGAGGATGCTTCCACACGACAGGCAAATGACAGGAAGCTCAGCATAGATTTCATGAATATTTTGCAAGAGTACTTTAAAGAGTCTAGTCCTTAGGAAGGGAGAAATTCCAGACTAGGTTTAATTTAGAGGCATATTTTTCCGTCGAAATGTATTAGTTTAGTTTTAAGTTTCTTTTATATCATAACTGTTTTGTTATAAAATATACATTCTAGTCTCAAATACTTAATTTATTTCATTCCATGTTGATGATTACAAGGTTAATCACACTTGTAATAAGTGGATCATGAAAATGGGAATTATTTACATTTGAAAACATGTGGATACAATAAGCATGAGTATAAATACCATGGATACAAAAAATAAAGAAGCAAAAGGAGAATGGTAAATTATAAATACATTTACCAAAATAGTACACACAAATATTGCAACTGTAGAAACGATATTGCTTACAAATAATACTAAGGCATAAAACAAATATAGTCACAGAACAGAATGAACGTTCATTATAAAATTAGAAATAACACCCTTATTTTACTGAAAGTAAAAAAATTCTATTTAAATCCTATATTCTTGTTCAACACTCTTTAGCTAATCAAACTTGTTCGGTGCATGTAGGCAATTCTACTCTGAAATTCTACAGCTCCTTCTTTGTTGAAATAGGTGAGAAATGTTTCTCGGGCCTTCCTGGCATCTTCACTGTGCCCTTTTCCTACGGCGTGAAGCCTGTCCATCCCATGAATTTGCTTCAGGTGCTAGTCCCAAAGTAATGTTCAACTAGCAACTGTATCTTCTCGAGGAGAGTTATTTTTTTTCCAGAATGTGACCTCAGATAATTGTGAAGTATTACAGTCGCCAAGACAATGTTTTTCACATTATAAGAGAATGTGTTTAGTGGGACCTTGAGAACTTTGCATCTGGCGCCTTGCCCAGGATAACGTATAATTAAATATCGAATTCTCTTGATTAAGGAGATCCCTTCTAGGAAATGCTTTAATCAAGTATGTTTTTTATTGGAAATGCTTTATCGCCAACTATTACTTATGGACATTATATGCCAAAAATGACAAAGTGGTGAAATATTGAAATTCTTCTTCCTGATATTGTCCTTCAGGCTACACCGGTCACAAACTCCACTATCACTGTTTGGTGGCTTTGCTATCAGAACTCTTTTCCCATCTAATACACCAATACAATTTGGAAAGTTTCACTGTTCAAAAAATTCTTTAACCAAAAGCTTCCAACAACCCTCAGTGGCTGGGAATTTTATATAATGGAGATGCAGCACCTCATACATTGCACAATACACTTCTTCCATGATACTGGAAATAAATAAATAAATCCAAGTGACTTCTGCGACTCACCTAGAAGACATTTATCAAAAGAGTGTGTAACACAAGAAAAA
>NC_091549.1:33062970-33065470 GCF_042767895.1 Penaeus vannamei
ACTTTTCTCACTCCGCGGTCCTTCCAGCGTCAGGGTGACACTATGCTGTCCCGGAACTCGCGTTCTAGTAGTTATTACTTTATCTGCTTCGTGTTTTTATGTGACCAAATATGAATGAGGGTAAATATCAGCAACTGTAATAAATCTCTTTGAAATTCTGGCACAGAATGGCACCTCAGTTGCCTTCTACAAAGCCTCCTACGCCACTGCCAGGCCGCAGGTCTTCCTAGGTATCTCCTTCGCCGGCATCGGAGGCAATCCTTCACTCTTGCTTTATCCAATTTATTGCCTGTTGTTGTTGCTGGTTCTGACTGATTCTCTTTCATGTCGTTTCTCTGGCATCCTTTCAGCAGCATATGGATTTCCTAAAAGTTTTTATTTTGGCCTTGGACCACTTGAGACTAAAATCCTGCCTGCCATCCGCTCAAAAGAAATGGGCTTCCTGCAGGACCGACCTGTTCCTTTGGCCATTTGCGCATCGCTGACTGCAACGCAAGCTCTCACGCGCGCTCTGGAGCTCTCCTGAGAGTCGCGGAGCCATCGACATGGCCATAGAATCATCCAGAGGTATCAATATGCACGGATACATTTACTGTATGTGAATATACATACATATGTATGTGCAGGAGTGTTTGTATGTGTGTGTGTGTGCGTGTGTATGTGTGTGTGTATGTGTGTTTGTGTGTGTATTCTCTCTCTCTTTTTGTTTTATCCTTCATTTTTTACGCTGGCTTAAATAGAGTCTGCGTCGCGTCGGTGCTAACCTTTCACAAGCCATAAAAATCTTTAATGAACATGAGTTATGCAACTCCATATAATTTGATGACAAAAATAAAGGACCACAATACCTCATATTTTTCATCTCGGATTCGCAGAAAAAGGCGATCGTGTGTACATTATCTGGTTCTCGAGTCCTCTCCCCATGCAGCTAGATCCCGTGTAGTAATTATCGACTACTCTGGCCGTGGCGCGTGGAGAGGGGGGGGGGGAGTAGCAGCCCTGACGTGGTGGCGGGGCGGTCACCTGAATACTGCACGAGTACCACGAAAACCCGCCAGGTGGTGCTGCTGTGGCTGTATTGATTGATAATACACTATAAAAACTTCAGGTGTCCCGGAGTCGCCAGCTCTACCTGCTTCCTGGAGTGTATCGCGAACTGGCTAATTGGCAAATGCAAAGGATAATTAGCACAGCTGATTAAACATCATTAAAATTGCAGGGAAATTATTTGTGATCCCAGGTTGAGCCCACAAGTTGTATTCTATTAGTACAGTCTAAGGACCGTGGACTCATACTATTACATTGATGTGTTCCAGAGACTGCACCAAATAGCGTATTCCGACATAACGCTTTCCTAAAGCAGTGCTTCTGGGAAACAGTCATAAGGCATACTTTGTAGGTGCGGTGTTCCTGACATACATAAAATACAGAGTTCCAGGCTCGGTGCTCCAGGCGCGCTCTGTACCCGACGCACTGTGTTCCAGACATATCCTGCCACCACCTGGGCAGAGCCAGTCAAGGTCAATAACACGGGGCGGAGCTCACTACACACCACTCCTACTGATGACGTGTTATTGTGGGACTTAAAAACAGCAACATGGCGCTACCAGACTCCGAGATAATTGCATGCACGAAGGTCCACATTCAACTTATCTAACTTTTCGCTTGGCTTTGCGTGGAACTTGCGATCACAGGAGGGCAATTTTATATGCTGCGCCAACAAAATTTCAATGGATTGCGTGTGCTCGAACTGATCGTGTGGCAGCTTCCATATCCATTCAGCCGCACAAACAGCCCTTACGTCTGGATCTCTAACAAAAATAAAGTAATGAACCACTCTCCCCATTGCCCGCGCTGCCCCTGCTGTTTTGTTCCCTCAAAATACAAGGCACAAAGACCGAGCATCACCATTGTGTTTTATCCATTCCTCTTACGTCCAAAAGGAAATAGATGAGGCATTTCTGAACCAAGCATTTATAGAAATGCTGTTCGCTTCTAAAACAGGTTCTAATATAATGCAATCTCTCAAATGTACTAATGACTCGCTGTGATGTAGTTCTTGGCCTTTGCATCAGTGTGTTACCTAAACATTTTTTCTTCTTCGTTTTGCCTTGTCCATCTCTTGAAACACTACCATGCGTGTTAATGAACTTTTGTGCGTGCTGTCTCATTACCAAGAAACTATATTTTTCCCGTTTTATACATTTTTATCATAACCGCATCTCGGAAATATACTCGAAGTCACTGGTTGAGTGCCCAAGGTGGCGGCGAGGGTATCGACCTGGAACCGAAGTGGAACATCGATTTCTTATAGTGTGTGACTTTTAAGGATCTCATTGGGCTACCGCATTCTTAACTCCGCAGCTGTGTACGCTCTTGCACCCACCTTTGTAACGCAGCGCTGGCCATCGCACCGAAAATGTCATGGTAAAATATTACTGCATTGTCACCAAATAAAAGATATGTACGAAAAAAAATCAGGTGGATGAAGAGAAGAGAA
>NC_091549.1:33085470-33092970 GCF_042767895.1 Penaeus vannamei
GAATGAAGAAATTGTTGTATTTCTTATTCTCTCATGTAGATTATTCCACAATACCGCACCATGATAAAACTATATTTGACTGAGATTGTCGAGACTACAAATGGAACATTTAGGAGATTATTGTGTCTCATAAAATACCTTTGATTTATCCTAAAACTAAACATTGAATTTTCTAAGACATTAAGACATTTAAAAACATGTAAACAACAACAATATACATTTATTTCACAGAGTTTTAAAAGCTTAAGATCAGTAAATCCTTCGAGGGTATGATCGAACTTCGTTAGTCCCAAAATTGAACGAACACTTCGTTTTTGTGCTATACATAAGGATTTTATGGTGTTTTTATGCGTTGCTCCCCAAACTGTTTGGCAGTACGTCAAGTGTGGGTATATTAAAGAAGTGTAAATCTGTTTCATTGCATGTTTATTTAGTGTTTGTTTAGAATGGTACATTAAGCCGCATTGTTTATTAATCTTTGACTGAATGTGATTAATATGGCATTTCCAGTTCAATTGGGGATCTAAATGGATACCAAGAAACTTCGTTGTTATTTTACGTTTTAAAACTGATGTTCCCAGAGTGTTGTCTGGGAGGACATTTGGCATTCTTTTATTTCTGTGAAATATCATGTAATGGGTTTTGTCTACATTAAGAGTTGGTTTATTTAGCCAAATCCACTTTCTGATGCTGATTAATTCATCATTTACTACGTCTATTAATTCTTGTATAGACTTGAAGAGAATGTGCATGCATCGTTTACATATGTAATGAAACTGAGTCTAGAGGAGTTTACTATATCATTGATATATATATCAGAAAAAGTACAGGGCCCAGAATTGAACCCTGGGGAACACCGTGACTAATGCGATTTTGAGAAGATATGTGCTTCTCAAAACAAACAAACTGCCTCCAGTTTGATAAGTATGAAGCAAACCAATCATACAATTTACCACGGATACCGTAGTGTTCAAGTTTACTAAGTAAAATGGTGTGATTTACTGTATCAAAGGCTTTTGACAGGTCAAGGAATATTCCTAATGTAAATTTATTATCATCAAATGCATTTAAAATATTATTTGAAAAGTCGATGATAGCCGATTCGGTAGATCTGTTTCTTATGAAACCATATTGAATTTGTTTATTTTATCATTCTCAGTTATAAATTCAGTGAGACGGTTACACATAATCTTTTCAATAACCTTGTTAAATGTAATCAGAACAGATGCAGGACGGAAGTTTCCAACGTGACATCCATCTCCAGACTTAAACAAGGGGAAAACTTTACTTATTTTCAGTTTATCTGGGAAAATACCCGAGTTGAAGGAGGATATTATCATGTGTTAATGGAGATAAGATAATTGGAAGAATTTACTTACTTAGTCACTGGAATATCATCATAGCCTGGACTCGAATTTTTGAAGCTATTGATAATGTCAACTATTTCCGAGTCAGTGATACGGTGTAGAGACACCTGATTGTCATTTTTGAGGCCAATAACATCCCTTAAGTCTCCATCCTGCGATGGGACTGATTGAACTAGATTTCTCCCATGTCAGAGAAATAGTTATCAAACTCATCTGCTATTTTATCAGGATCGGTAATTTCACTCCCATTTATGTATAATTTAGTTTACTATCCTTATTTCTATTAGGAATATTGCTCAGAATTGTCCGTGTTTTCTTTGGGTTATTTTTGTTTTCGTCGTCTTTTTGAATAATAATTGCGTTTAGCATCTCTAATAATGCAGTACAGGCGATTTCTAGCAGAACGAAATTGATCGCCATACGTTATTGGCCATTTGGCGAACTTTTTCTGAAGCCTGCTTTTATCTGTAATTAAAACTTTTATTTCATTTGTAATATAAGGTTTGTTGAATGATTTTAATTTCATTGTTTTTGCTTTCATGGGGAAGTCTTTCGAAGGAAGGCATGAAAATGGAGGTAAAGTTATCATAAGCAACACTTGGATTACTTGCCCCTTTTGCCAAATCCCAGCAGACATTCATGAGGTGATTTCTAAAGCCCAAGATATGACATTCTACATAGTCTCTGTAATATATAGTTTTTCTTTTTAGGGTGAATCAATCTCAAAAGTACTGTAGATAAGGAAATGATCTGAAATGTTACAGTAAAAAATTCCACTATTAACTGTGATTGAAATGTTATTAGTCCATATATGGTCTATGAGAGTAGCAGATTTTTCCATGACTCTTGTTAGATTTCTGATTGTGGTGAAAAACAAATTAGAATTCAGAATAGATATGAACTCTTGAACTTTGCTATCTGACTGCCATTTCAGAAGATCCAGATTAAAATCCCCAGTAAGGATGCAAAACTTATTCTCTTGTGTGATTACATCAATGATTGCCTGAATATTGTTCAGTAAATAGATTAATGAATTGAAAAACACAATACCGTGTTGATACTATAGTAGAAAAAAACCCACAATGCACAAACTAGATTTATTGAGGAAAGTGAGACACCAGTTTCAGAATCGTCCTAGATTCCATCTTAATATTACTTTTAGGGCGTCTATATAACTGCCCTATCAGTATGGAAGAGGTATTGGTTTTAATTTCAGCAAAGACAGACTGATTCTAAGTATTCTTCTTGAACTGATAAATCTGGTCTGAAATGGGAGGAGTAGCTCCTGGCATAGAGGGCATCGCCACCACTGTGTCGGGATCTGTTGTTGAAATATGCATTATAATTTTCTATTTTGTACAACTTATTGATATGATCGGTTAATTTAGTTTCAGAAAATCCAATAATGTCAAAAATACTGTTATTTGAACACAGTCACTGGTCAATAAATTCATTTAAATGTTCGGGAATGCTACAAATGTTATGGCTTACGACTGACAGCTGAGTACTCGTTTCATGTGACTTTTTAAACTGGAAGTCACCATGGAACACATACGAGCACTCTGGTTCTGACAGACCAAGGTGGTTTTGCATGAAGCCATCAGGGTCATGGTCACTCTGGTGCCCGTCATTAGCGGGTGTAAAATTCGAAAAGATTCTACTTTCTAGGAATCTTAGGGTGAGTGGATAAATGTTATCTGAACTATTGAGCAAATATAAAATCTCATCATTATCTAAATCAGCAAAAGGAAAAGTTGATATAAAAGGGTCCATTATGAATGGTTGTTTACTACGAGACATTTCGCGGTGTAATCGCTCAATTGCCTCGCCGAGCAGCTTGCTCTGAAGGTCGATCAGACCGGTAACTTCGGAGCGGCTTGGGTGCGCAGCGTTCGTGGGTGGCGAGGGGCGGTTCGGAATCATGGTTCGCTTAGAGTGTAGTAGACAATCTAGAAGATCTCGGCAGGAATTGCAAGTCCGTGACAGGGGATGTGAGTCGCTGCGGGTGCTGAAGGAGGCGCAGTGGTAGGGGGAGGGGGTTACCAAGAAAGCAGATGTGCTTGTTTGGTGGTTAGCTTGTCAATCAAGACGGTCATGTCAGGTCACACTCAGTGCACATGCGCAAGATTTGAAATCAGGTTAGATGGAGGGTTGAGCCTAGGCTCAACATTTATATCAGCGCCTTCACTGTATATTCATGTTACTCACTGTTCCGATTGGAAATCTTTATCCATTAAAAAAAATTCCAGGATATACAGAGCACTTAGCATGTGTGACGCGTGCAAGGAGAGGGAGGAAGAGGTGTAAGGACCACTTTGTCAATGAGAGTAGAGGAGAGGTAACAAAGGTTAGACCAAGCACACCTCCACCGAGTTGTGTTGAATCATTTGAATTCAGTAGAGAGACATTTGAGAATTTTTGGAGGAGAACCTTGAGAAGAGACAAAGAATTTGAGACCAATACGGAATACTTTCAAGCCTTCTCTGTGTTGATAACTGAGTTAGGCACAGTGAAGGTAGTGGTCTGAATTCCATCTGTTGTATGGATATTTTGACTAGCAACAAGGACATTTGAGAGAAGTTCTTGAACTGTATGTTGTCTTCCAATGAGTAAGAGACCCATATTAAGAATGGAAGTCAGGAAATCTGCATCCCTTGTCGCGTCTTTCTGTGTGTTACAGTTGCAGCTTGGTCTTGGTGGAGTGGATATGATAGAGGCAGAAGGACTGGAAGTGGCCGCTGCAGCCGAGACTGCTCTGGCTTAGAATTTAGTGGGAATATGAATGCTGGAGGATGAAGGAGAGTGTTGCCCACTGTCCTTGCCTGCCGAGGGAAGTTGCGGACGATTTGTGGTCCAGGAGGGATGGTTAGCCATTTAGCATTATGCCCTAAACCACAATTGGGGATTTTGGCTGTCGGTCGTGTTCTATCTTTGATCTTTTGGATGCAAATGTCAGTGAGGTGTTCTTCAGAACAGACACTTGGGCTTGGATCTGTACTTTTTCATGTGATGATCAAAACATTGACATTTCGTGCAAAGGAGGGGTTGACGGTAATATTCCCTATGAGAGAATTTCCCAAGTATGCCCCAGTGTAGCTCGGCAGAAGACTCCGTGGAGAGTAACTAGAACTTGTTTTTTTTTTTTTTTTTTTGGAGGTTCTAACCTTTAGACGTGTGGCTGATTCCACTAAGGGATGTTCTTCAAGGCAAGTCATGGGAAATCTGATGGGATAGCCATCAAGAACCATCTTGGTTTTCTTATGTGGTGGATCATAAAGGCTTATGGCAACAATCTTACCATTACTAAGCACAGCAGCATTTTGAAGTGCCAACAGACTCTATTTTTGGCTTGTAGAATCTATTTTGATTTTCGTTAAGACTTGCAGGGACGGGAACTCTTTCTCGAGGGCTAGAAGAGCTTCTATGGAAGAGAAGTATTCAGATGTGGTGATAACGAACTTAGTATTAAGTGGAACTGAATTATCCATGGGAGAGGTGTCTCTGGTCTCACTGGCAATCGGCAGTGAAACAGGAGACGTGTGACTGTCGGTGGTGGTGTCCATCATTATTTCTGAGGACGCGAATGCTGCTGTGCAGGGCTGAATGTGTGAGGGTCCTGGATGCGGGCTGACAGTTCCAGGGTGGTCCGTCTTTACAGACAGGGCAGGGTTTTTTTGTTTTTGACTTTCCCCCATCATAGTCTTGAACAACTAGAAATACAAAGAAGAAAAAACTGGGATGGCCCGCTCCCCTGCCAAATTCCTCATTTATGCCTGCACAAACAAGTAAATGTGTAAAGCAACCCTATTAAAGACAACCCTTCTCCAGAGATTAAGGCAGCCAGCCTAATGATCCCTCTTGTGGCACTACCCACAGAATGAAGTGGCCAGATACAATGTAGGAAAAGAAAAACAACTCTTTTATCTCCATGTCTGACAGAAGGCTGTCTTTAAGGATGAAAACAAATTCCTTGGATACAGGAGTAGCAGTGATTCAGTAGCAGTGTCGCTCAAGTGTCTCAGACCCCACTTCAGCCACATGGATGGACAGCTGACAGTCGCTCGGGAGTCTCAATCCTTCACTGACGACGTGGCTGGCCAGCTCGCAGATGCTCGGGAGCTGGTAGTCCTTCGCGCACGGCGTGGTTTGCCAGTTCACGAACTTCGAGAACTGGCCTGGGATGAACAGCGTCCAGATAGAGCAACTAGGGTGGGAGCTACTGAGAGGACACCTCTGAAGGCGGCTCCGACGAAAGTGGTAGACTTTGTCTCAGGTCCGGCGGCGTATGAACCTGACCGCCGATGTCAGCTCAGCCGGTTTGGGCAGGAGTTGGCCAATCGCCAGGCAGGTGCGGTTCTGCATTACCGGCCAATCAGGAACCAGTACATATATATATATATATTATATATACTTATATATACATATTTATACATACATATAAATATGTATACATTTATATTTACATATACATATAATGTCGGTTTTTTTAGAAAGGAATCAGGGCAAATCAAAAAGCCACAAGAAAGATTACTGACCCTGTGTTCACGTAACCGAGTACACTTTAAAAATAACAGGACATTTTAAAACAAGTCCAATATATATATGGTAAGCACAACAACACCGTATGTTAGTTACAAATACTGTACTTTGTCACATACTATGTGACTGTACTGCTACTGCACCATAAGTGATATATCCAGAGAGGAGTGGTCGCGAAAAGGCAGGGAGGGTCGACTACTTCAATTCCAGTTGAGGCCTCTTTTATCCTCGCCACTGGCATTTCGGGCGACGTCTCAGTTCCACCACATGGTGTGTCAACCAATCAACGATGATCCAAGTCAGTCGATTAAGACTGGGTATACATCGCTGAAGGTCCTGATCATATCCGAGATGAGTTATTCCCCCATGTGGTTTGGCGACAATCATTAGTGAGCATGGGAATGATCGGGGAGTCGGAGAATTGGTTGATTAGTTAGCAACGATTTAAGAGAGGAATATGTTGCTTTCTGAGGGACCCCCTAATGTAGTTTAGTTGGCTATCCCTCTTGGTCAGATCAGAAAGGGGGTGAACAATGCTGGCATAGTTAGGTATATACTGCCTATAATATCCTGTCAAGCCAGGAAATGCCTACACTTAGTTTTTGGTTAGGGTGCTTGTCTGATCTTTGCAAGATTATCTTCCACTAGTTCCATGGATCCGTCAGAAAGTACATACCTGATAAACTCCACTCTTGTCAGTAGCCAAGGTGCATTTAAATGGCTTGGCTGTCATCCCAGCTGAACTGACCCTTCTTAAGAGTTCTTTCAGGAGCTGGAGATACTGCCACTAAGTGGCTGAGTGGACGACGAAGTCATCAATATAATTCTCTATTCCAGTTCCTCCCTTCAGCAGGATCTTGATGGCTCACATAAAGGTTGTTCCAGCATTCACCATCCCAAATGACATCCCCAGGAACTTGTATTGTCTATCTGGCGTCCCAAAGGCAGTCTGGTGCTTCTTCAGCCACAGGTATCTGCCAGTATCCCTTGCTGAAGTCGATCTTGGAAAAGTATTTTGCCCCTCCAAGACTTTGCCATAAGTCCTCAGCTGTGCTCATAGGTATAGGATCAAACTCAACCTTCTTGTTCAGTTGGCAAAATCAACACACACCCAGAACATACCATTTTTTTTCTTCACCCCCACAACTGGCGATGCATAAGGTGAGCAAGATTCCCGGATGATCTCTGTATCCATCATTTCTTGCAACCAAACTTGCAGGGTTTCCCTGAGGTTATACAGAATGGTGTATGGTTTTGCTCGTCGCTTGTTTGAATATAATGGGTGATTAGATCGGGCACTCTCGGTAGTCCGGAAAATAAATCCTGATACTGCTCAGTGAAAATTTTGAGTTCCGAGTGCTGTAGCCGGGGTAACTGTTGTCCCACGTGGATTTGGCTTAGCAAATTCGAGTCCTTCCAGTCGATCTTTAGAGATTGCATTCTCACTGGCTCTCCTTCCACTCAATAACTGCAGCAGCTATTATGTGCTGCAAGGGAGTCCGTATTGGAGTCGTCATTGGTGATGGTTGTTTGCTGGTCAGCTGCATAATCTAATGTACCCCTTTAGAAGGTTGTCATGGTTGTGGCCCATTCT
>NC_091549.1:33129408-33134408 GCF_042767895.1 Penaeus vannamei
GGGGTGTGTGTGTGTGTACGTGTGAGTGTACATATTTGTGTGTGTGTGTGTCTGTGTGTGAAAGCGTCCGTGCGTGTGTGTGTGCGTCTGTGTATGTGTGTGCGTGCGTGTGTGTATGCGTGTGCGTGCATGCGTCTGTGTATGTGTGTGTGTATGTGTGTCTTCTGTCTTCATGGAGTATTATAAATAGTTTCAGAAATTTCCAGAGTGAAAATCTCGCAATAAATAAGCATTACAGGCGGCCCGTCGCCAAAGGGAAGGAAAAAGCCCGTTGGAAATCCTCCGAGATAAGCCCGGGCGGAATGTGTGCGCCCGAGGCCGTTATCCTGACATGTGGTGAGAGGCGCGGCCCTTGGCGGCCTCCGGGCGCGGATTTCATCACTGTTTGAGGGAAGGGAATTTCGCCTTCGCCAGTTCCCTCTCGACCTTGACATAATGCCGTGTTCATGGATGTCGTCCTGCGGGTTCCCTGGATTTTTTGTCATTTTCATATTTCTTCATTTATCAGCAATATCATATTCTATCACAGTATGAAATTAAATACTTACATCTTGATGATGTGTGTTTCTCTATAACTATAGGTATATTTATTATTACTGCCTTCGTTATTAATGCTACGATTGATATTGGTATCTTAAGAATTACTTATAGATTTTGTTGTTATTGCTATCGCTATAATAATTTGCTCGCATTATTTTCATTAGTATCTTAGTGTTTCTATTATTTTTTTTCTAAATGGAAAAGACGAATTATATATAAACGCATATGTGTCTGTCTGTGTACTAGCTTTTCTACAAAAAACAAATTCAAAGAATGATAAGCGCCTCAAATGGTTGAAATGTGTTATTTTCATTACTCAACCAAACGCATACATATGAAGTTCATATTGCAGTCGAAATACCTCCAGGCGCCTCTGTTCCCCTCTTGTGCCTTCCTTTCACTCCCTTCGCCGCGGAGGTTAGGTTTTTGGTCGCGTTGTTCGTTCGTTTGTGTTCGATGGTTGGCAGGATGACTCATGATGCGGATCCAGGATTTTTTTCAAAGATTCAGTAGCATTGCAAGAAAGGGACATCTTAATCTTTTAGGCACTTAATTTACTGACTATTATTGCTATTAACATTAATGTAATTCTTCAAAAGTGAATATTTCTATTGTATCAGTAACCCTATTGCTTTGGCGGAGGTATGCGCCCTCTAAGAGCTTCTTGATGTCATTATCATGATTATTATTATTATTACAATGTGTTGGTTACTAATAATGACTCATCGTTTCTTACATTTCATATTCACGAATAGGCTTACAACAATAATGATAATCATAATAATTATAATCTTGAGCAGTTCTGCCTCAGTATTTTCGCCGTTATCATGAGTAAATCTGGTTGACTTACAGGAGTCTATTTGATTATTCTGTTTGACATCTGAACCTGTTGCTCCCTTTTAACGGATGTCTCGACCAACAGGTGGATAATTTCTCAGACACTGAAATTTCGTATTAAGTATAACGTATGGTTGGTCGCGCGCCAAAATTGTTTAATAAAATAAATTGCTGATCAAACTTCGAACCATAAAAATGTAGAGAAAGCAAGAAAGTACGTTTTAAAATAATGATGGCCTCTCTAGAGGCCTGCCTTTCTTTGTGTTAATTTGACCCTGTCACACTTAGTGCAGGGGAAACGTTGTGCGAAAAGTTAACCAATCAAGTTTTACTGACAGTTATAAAGATATGGGTACTTCTAACATCCTTCGCTTCTGAAAATACTAATTATTATTTCTCCTTTCCTACAGCATTCAATCTCTTTAATGGCCTTTCGTAAAACATTTACTTACACTTTTGCTTGCCGTTTTGCTGGTTTAGAGTAAGGCCTTCACAAGGGAATTGGTATCTACGGAAGTCCTTTTGCCCAATGCTGTTCCGAAATCCGTATATTCTTGGCAGGAAATTTAGAAGCAAAAAATTATTTTTATGCTGAATTCAAAAATTATTAATCATGGTGATTTCATTTTCAAGTATAAAAAAGGTTAATATTATCTTCATCTTCACAGTTCGTTTACTTGACAAAAAACAACCTATAGTACATGTGCAGGATTTCTGAGGTAATTCAAGGGAGCTTCATTTAAATAATTTTAAGTATTTGTCTATAATATCTATTTATAATAGTATCTATTTATAGTATTTATTTATATATTTTTAAGATAGTAAGAGAAAAAAGAAAGGCACCAGAAGGGGGTGTTTAGTGTTACTAGTCGATTTTTCAAGATATAAATTTGCAGTTCATTTCACTTCATTTCCAAATAATCTCTTTTCTTTACTTTGTTATATGAAATCAATTTCTTGCCTGAACAGATAAAGACTGATCCCTGAATAAAGATTTCATTTTATGAGAAATTGGTTCTATGAAGTTCACATTTACGTCTATTTTTATCGGTCTTGACTGCACTTTCTCCCTTTCTTACTTCCTCCTCTTTGCTCTTTTATTGTCTCTTTTTTCTGGAGCTGTTTAGTTTGCAGCATTGACCCACAGCTTGGATTGACTGACTACCTCTTGTATTTCATACTAACTGGCTAATCTTTTCCATCCTTATTAGCGAAGTATAGTAATAATTTTATAGTTATCCTGATTATTATTTTCGTCATGCTACTAACACTGTTATTATTATGATCATTATTGGTATCATCATCATCATCACCATCATCATTATCAATACCATCATCATAATAATCATCATGATTAAGTTATTATTATCACCATTATTAAGTTATTATTATCATTATTATCATTATGATTACTATTATTATCATCGTTATTAATATTACCATTATCATCATTATCATTATCATCATCATAATAGTCATGATTAAGTTGTTATTATCACCATTATTAAGTTATTATCATTATAATAATTATCAATATCATTATAATAATTATTATTATCATTATTATTACTATTATCATGATCATTAATTTCAACATTCTTATTATCATTATTACTATTATTGCTATCATTATCATTTCATTATAATTCACGGAATGATAATGTCCATTACATAGCTGAAGTAATATTTGGATGGCACTGTTATTTTCAGGCTTCGGCTTAAACATTCGAAACTACGGAGCTGAACACAAAAAAGAGCACAAAAATGTCTACACAAAGAGGAATAGGAAAACAGCCATAATAAGATGTAAAATCAAATCGTAACGCTTCGATCTCATCAACAGTTTCTCATCAAAAGGATAAAATAACCGAAATCTATTTCGCTTGTCTTGGCCGTCTGATGAGGAACTGTTGCCGAATACGAAATGTCATGATTCGGCTCCAAACCTTGTGCCTGTTTTCCTATTCATACAAAATTAGAAATGTAGAGGCAAGGAGCTGTCTGTCATGCCAGACGCGGGTCGGCCGTCCCGATCGTAAGCCACAATCACTTCTTACTCATGTTTCTGCCTAGAAAAAAAAAAAAAAAAAAAAAAATTATATATATATATATATATATATATATATATATATATATATATATATATATATATATATATATATATATACATGTATATAATAAGAACAAGGAAGGCGCGGTTACTGTTGCCAAGCGTGTCCCAAGGTCCTGAGACGAGGCTCGTAGGCTCATCCCTCACCGACTCCGCCCCGGGGTTAGCCAGTGAGCGAACCTGCTATCATGAGCCGTTGAGTCTTGACGCTCCCTTTTCATGCACTTTCCTCTCCATAACCCCTTTCCCCTTCCCTTTCTTTTTTCCCCACCGCACTACTCTCTCTCTCTCTTACTTTCTCCCTCTTTTAGCTTGTCTTCTCTGTCTTTCTCTGTCCGTATCACCTGTAGCGCGGTGATACGGACAGGTATTTTATTGGTATTATCATTTTATTTCGTAGAAGAATTACTCTGATATGCATATCACTTTTTTTTTTCTTTTCTTTTTTAATTCTGTCGAGCAGAAATCGTAACGTATTTTGTTTATGGAGTGAAGCTGTGCAACCGATCAGACAGGAGCATGGCGGAACCACGTCCAGTCACGCGCTCATAAATCATTCAAGTTCATTCCTAATTCATGAATGACACCCGCACTCTGATCCTCGTACTCGTCACGGGAATCGACCTTCGCTCTCCATTCATTCATTCATTAACGGTGCTGGACTATCTCAGGCAATCGAGGTGTTGAACGCAAGGTAGCTATCAATATTGCAAATATAATGGGCGCAATAGACATCAATTATACATATGTACGAGCTATCAATAATTTTGTTAGCAATGAGGAATATATTCAAGCTCAACTTCCCATTCCAAAAGGTCAATGGGAAGGTCACTTGTTAGAACAAGTAGATTTGCTCAACTGGACGAACATGAAACTGACTGACGGCGTTCAGTAAAGAGGCCTTTTACCTAATTGTTTATAAAGGTAAGAGTGAAAATATGATCAATGGAAGGCAAACGGATACATTGTACGCTTGTGATACACACGGGGTTCAGTAAATAAAAGAAAAGTAAACAATATGCATACTTATCCCAACCATAAGTATTATTAAGACAATCGCTCAGGCTTATGCTTCTTTAACTATATGCAGCTACATACACCATGAAGTCATATACAGACATTCTTACAGAGGCCCAAGAAAGGCTACTGGGAGCATTCGTGTGTCACTGCCATGGTCTTTTGCCACTGGATTTATTTATTTGGACAAAAGGCAACAAAAGAAGACAAGTCCGAAAGAGGAGTAGCGTGTATGATGGCCGTTGATGAAGTAAGTGGGAGTGAGCGAAGGGTGGCAGCGGTGGGGCAGCGACTATAAATCAGGAAGTGTGGGGTCGGGATTGCCGTGCAGCGCGAGGGGGGGGGGGGGCTATCGAACAGATCGCAGAGGCATGGAAAACAGAGGTAAAGAGAGTAGTAAAAATAAAACGTGAGACATGAATGAATAAAGAGATAGAACGATGCAGAGCAAAACAGAAGAGACGAAAATACAATTAAGGACATGGAGAGGTGGTCA
>NC_091549.1:33171908-33174408 GCF_042767895.1 Penaeus vannamei
AGCGTTGGCATTGCCCTTTCAGGTATGGTCTAAGAAACTGGGAACGGCTCCTGTCCCAGGGCGAACCCAGTCTTCCATTGAGAAGGTCATCATCCACCAAGAAGAGACATCCGTTTTGGAAAATTGCCCTATTACTGTTCGCCAGCTACCCCAAGATGTTAAGACGAGTGTTGTGGCTGTGTTCAAAATCATTCATGACCATCTGCATGAGCAAAAGTTGTCTGCTCGATGGGTTCCCTACTCACACCTTTCCAGAAACAGGAACTAGTCCATTGTTTGAAGGCTCTTTTAGCAAGGTACCAAGAAAACCAGGAAGACTTTTTTGACAGACTAATCCCTAAAAATCAGAAACTAAGGCCCAGTCAGAACACTGGAAACACATAAACTTACCACCCCTTAAAGAGGCACGTGTCACACCCTCGACAGGCAAGGTCATGCTCACAGTACGGAGCAGCATGTTGGATTTCCTGGCAAAATGCATTACAAATACAGTAGCTTACTACACTTCACTGCTACAGAAATTGTGGGAGGCTATCAAAACAAAAAGTTGCGGAATATTAACCAAAGGTGTCTGTCTCCTACAAGACAATGAATCTGTTCAAAAGTCTCACATTGCCAAGGTGGAAACGCGGTCTTGTGGCTAAATCCTTACTCATTCTATTCTCCTGACCTTGCACCATCTGACTTGTGCCTCTTTTCGTCCATGAAGTCATTTCTGAAACGGTTCCAAAAGGATGAGGCACTGATTTCTGAAGTTACTTCATGCCTTCAAATAAAATCTGTAGACAGCGGATCCCAACGCTGTAGCAGAAAACATGTTATGAGTTGAGGCTTGGAAATGAACTATAGAGATAGGTATATTTATGCCTATGAAATTTCAGGGTCCTAGGATAAGCGGAAGTGGGTCATTGAAAATGTTTAATGTGTCACTTTTATACACACACATATATACATATATGTGTATATATATACATACATATATGTATGCACACACACACACACACACACACACACACACACACACACACACACACATACATACATACATATATATATATATATATATATATATATATATATATATATATATATATATATATATATATATATATACATATATGTGTATATATGTACATACATATATGCACACACACACACACACACACACACACACACACACACACACACACACACACACACACACACACACACACACATATATATATATATATATATATATATATATATATATATATATATATATATATATATATATATTCACACACACACATATATATATGTCTATACATTTATTTACATATATGTTTATAAATACACACACATACACATACACACACACACTCTCTCTCTCTCTTTCTCACACACACACGCATATGTATATGTATATATATATATATATATATATATATATATATATATATATATATATATATATATACACATTTGTATATGTAAGGTGTAAGAAATGAAAATTATGACGGTAAAAAGGAAGGATCGATCACTTAATGTCAAAATATATAAATGAAATATACCAGAAGAATAGGAGTTGACCGTCTTGATTTATTCTCATGTTTGCTTTATGTTCACTGCAATGGTTACTGAGTTATACTTAGTAAGCCAAGGGAGGATGTAATGTTGACCTTTGAATTTAGATTAGTAGAAAGCAAATTTCCTTGTTTTTCTTATAATGTTTATTGTTAAGATTTACATTGTGTTATGCCACCAGTTATAAAATAAAGAGGAATAGTATCTTTGGCAAATACTCGCCAAAGGAAGGAATTGAATCCACCCCATTGGCCTTATTAAGATAAAGCAAATCAAAATTGGGCTCTCCTAGGGTTTCCTTCAAATTCAGAACCCGGGATGTGGCAGCCAGGGATGGTATGCACATACTGGACATGCCCACTGTGTTTAATTTAGAAATTATTTTTACAAATAGACGGCTCCACAAGCACCGTCACCAATGAGCCAATTATAAGAGCTACCTGTTTCACCTGTTTACCCTTTTCCTTGATTTTTTAATATTTTCTAATAATCAGTATTGCTGTTAGTAATGTCAATAATATCACTGTTAATAGCTTTAATAACACGATTTTCTTGTAAACTCTGGGAAAGGTGACATCATGTGGTCTTGCAATTTGACACCTTGTGGCTAAGCACTGGCAGAGCCATCTATGTATGGAGACATTTCACAGAACAATACTACAGTGAACCCATTCCCCCAGGAGCATTAGGCTAAGTTTCCAGGTCAAATGATGGGATACAAATTTTGAAAGAATTGTGTACTCTTTACGATTCTGAGAATTTCCCTGACTTATTAGCAACAGTGATTTAGTAGAAATATATTCTATTTGGAATATGAAAAAATGTATATGATATTGATGGGATTTCAATTACTAACTTTGGATACATTAGTGCATATGAAAAATCAAACTTTGGATGTAATAGGTGATGAAATTTCTCTTACAATGGGGGCAGA
>NC_091549.1:33186908-33189408 GCF_042767895.1 Penaeus vannamei
CCTCCCTCCCCCTTCTCTCTTCCTTCTCCTTCCCCCCCCCCCTCCTCTCCTCCTCCTCCCCTTCCTCTTCCTTCCCCCCTTCCCCTTCCCCTCCTCTCCTCCTCCTCCTATTCCTCTCCCTCTTCCCTCTCTCCCTTCCCCCTTCCCCTCCCCCTCCTCTCATCCTCCCCCTCTTCCCCTCCCTCCCCCCTCTCTTCCTACTCCCCTTCACCTCTCCCTCCTCCTCATCCCCTCCCTCCCCCTTCTCTCTTCCTTCCCCCTTCCCCTCTTCTCCTCCTCCTATTCCCCTCCCTTCCCCCTCCCCCTCCTCTCCTCCTCCTCCTCTTCCTTCCCCCTCCTCTCCACCGCCTTCCTCTCCTCCTTCTCTTACCCTCCCTCCTCCTCTCTCTTCTTTCCCCCTTCCCCTCCCCTTCCTCTCATCCTCCACCTCTTCCCCTCCCTCCTCGCTCTTTTCCTCACCCCTTCCCCTCCTCCTCCACTCCTTCTATTCCCTTTCCTTCCCCCGCCTCTCCTCCTCCTCCTCCTCTTCCCCTCCCCCCCCTCTCTCCCTTCCCTCTTTCCCTCCCCCACCTCCTCCTCCCCTTCCTCTCCCTCCCTCTCCACTCATCCTCCTCCTCTTCCCCTCCCTCCCCCCTCTCTTCCTTTCCCCCTTCACCTCCCCCTCCTCCTTTTCCCCTCCCTCCCCTCCTCTCTTCCTTCCCCTTTTCCCTCCCCCTCCTCCTTCTCCTCCTCTCCCTCCCCTTCCTCTTCCTCTCCCTCCCCCTCTTCTCAATTCCCCTCCCTCCCCCTCTCTCCCTTCCCCCCTTCCCCCTCCCCTCCTCCTCCTCCCCCTCCTCTCCTTCTCCTCCTCCCCCTACCCCTCCCTCTCCCGTCCGTCTCTCAGGTGAGCCGCGAAAGAGAGTTTCCGAAGGAGCGGCCCTAAACATCCCGGAATTATGAGTGACGCGTACAGTCTCGTACAATAATTACCGACAATGGATTTCCACCCCTAAATTCTGCCGGAAGGTGAAGGGGGGGGGGGGGCGAGAGGGAGAAGGAAAGGAGGGAGGAGGGGGTAGAAGGGAGCTGGGGCGGGGGCGGGGGGGAGGCTTAATTGGGCTTGATACATGGCGTAATCAGCAGTGTCACGACCGTGCGATTACACCGAGAACATTCATCAGATTAATTTGTTTGTGCCGAGGATTTACTCCTACGGACGCCCAGACCAAATGTTGCCCGAGCTTTGTTGCTCAAGGATGGAGTGGATGGGCGGCGGGGTGGTTGGGTGGGTGGGCGGCGGGGCGTCGAGTGGGTGGGCGGCGGGGTGGTTGGGTGGGTGGGCGGCGGGGCGTCGAGTGGGTGGGCGGCGGGGTGGTTGGGTGGGTGCGCGGCGGGGTGGTTGGGTGGGTGGGCGGCGGGGGGTTGGGGAGGGACCGGGGAAGGCGTTGGGGTCGTTAGTGGTAATGGCAAAAGACAATGAGAATATTGATGGTTTAACAGCGCCACTAGTGAGGATGACACGAACGATGACGATAAAGCTGTTCACGTTATTTCTGTTATACGTTATCATTATTATTATCATTATTATCACATTTCTTTTTTACTATCATCATTATTGTCATTATCATCATCATCATCATCATTATTTTTCTTATTGTTATTATTATTATTATCACTATCATTATTATCATTATTATTATTATTATTATTATTATTATTATTATCATTATTATTATTATCATTATTATTATTATTATTATTATTATCATCATCATCATTATAATCGTTTTTGTTATTTCGTGTTATCACTGCTATTGATATTACAACACTGATAATAGTAATCATGATAATAATAATAATGATAATAATGACAGTTATCATCATTATCATCATTATTACGTTTTATCACTTTTATCATAATCATCATCATTATCATTATCATATTATCACAATTTGCTATCAGTATTGTTGTTATTAGCCTTATCATTATTATTACGATGATACTGGTAACAATGATGATAATAATGGTAACCATAGGAGTAATGATAGATAATTGTAATAATAATAATAATAATGATAATAATAGTAATAATAATAATAATAATAATAATAACAATAATAATAATGATAATGATAATAATAATAATAATAATAATAATAATAATAATAATAATAATAATAATAATAATAATAATGATAATAATGATAATAATAATAATAATAATAATAATAATAATGATAATAGTAATGATAATGATGACAATACTACTACTAATAATAATAATGATAATAATAATAATAATAATAATAATAATAATCATAATCATCATCATCATAATAATAATAATAACAAGGATGATAATAATCAACATCATCATAATAATAACAATAGAAATAAAAAACAATAGTGATAACATCAACAACAATAACAATGACAATAACATCAACAATAATAATAATAATAACAATAATGATAATGATAACAATGATAATAATAATTTCAGTAATGACAGTATTGATG
>NC_091549.1:33199408-33201908 GCF_042767895.1 Penaeus vannamei
CATCTATCTACTATTTCGTGTGGCGAAGACTGGCTTCATCGCCGGACAGACATCTTTGGAGTTTTATGAAGGTAAGACAAATAAAAACAGTATATCACATGTATTAATGTACGTAGCAATGCGAGAGAGGTGAAGGTGATGCTGGCCACGGCGCCAAGTTGAGGGAAACGGAAAAGCTTTCCTGGGTAAACTTTTTGAGTCCTATATTCTCTCGGCGTTCTCTAAAAAGATGTGTATTTCATGACACACAGTTGATAGAAAAATCATATTGATTTATTTATATCACTAGCGTGCCAGCTAGTAATAAAGTTGAATTATGGTTTGGCAATGTTGGGAAGTATTACCATTTTCTTCGGTTAACTAAGCTGTTAACTCAGCTATTACCAGAATGTGCAGCTATTTACAGCTAGTTAATTCTCTGATGAATGAGTTGGGTGGGTAATTGTTCAAAACAGGACTGCATGGAGAGATGTCGCCTTTATACTTTACATGCTGACAAAGGCCAACAAATGTCTTAAGTTCATATTTAACAAGTTAAAGCTTAATCTAGGTCATATAGTTCATTAAGAAAGAGACTGGGGAGTCTTCAGTGGGCTATAGCATATTGTGGCATTATTGAACAGCAAGAGCAATATATTCGCAGTGGGAATAGCCTTACTTTATTCAAAATATTTTTTTCAAACCTATTAGTTTTTTTCATGAGAGTTCTTTATGACCATAAATATAGATTTTCTCAATCTCTGTACATTTGTACTTCAAATAATACAAAATGTTCTTGCGAATTTTGAAAAATTTCAAATATATTAAGAACATATATATTGCCAGGTGAATGGGGAGGCACTGCAGCCATTAGTGTGGACTGAGTTAAAGGAGTAGAGGAAATCTGCCCACCGTGTTTAGTGGTCAGAAATAAGTGTAATCCATTAATGATGTCCATGAGGCAGTGTGCACCAAAAATCTGCTTTAGAAAATAAACTGATTACTATATACAGCGTGGGATGGCCGAGGTAGTATTGTACATCTAGTCACTTGAAAATTATGCTCTTTATACTAAGGAAATTGACTGATTAATTTAAGATGAATTTAAATTTCATATAAAATTCACATTCTTTCAGCATTCTATCTTATATGCAGCTCTGAATCTCTGTAACATAGTAACAGGGTCCTTCCAGCTAGATAAACAATTTGTTTAGAAATGTCTATGGCATCAGTCTGCAAATATCTATCACATTTCAGGAGTCAACAACATTGTTACTTGACTACATTAGTTTTCAAACTCCAATCAGTGGCACTCTTCAGAGAGGACGAAGAGATGGCGATAATTGACAGCATAGAAGTAAGTTTGATCTCCTTAGCAGTTATGTGAGGTGGGAGAATGTGAAAATATTCCTGGTCGTGAATGGTGATTATGGGAAAGATTTAGGGAGGGTGTAAAAGTGTTGATGGTTAAATTGGCAGGTAGATTTTATGATTAATCTCAGATTTCTCTCTCCTCAGATGACCAAGTCTCCTACTCCCATGCTGGTGACAAATAACACCTTCCAAGATGTCATGACCTCATGACCACAAGAGAAATAGCACACTGCTCTTCTTTCAGAAGGAAATCCAAAAGTGCCAGCATCTGCCTGCGGACTTGCAAAATTTACTTTTTAATTTTATTTATACATCAAATACATTTGTTAATTATATTTTTGTTATTTACTTATTTTTGAATGTTTGTATATATGTATTTATGTATGTATTATGAATGCAGTCATGTATGTATATATGTATGCATTTATGTATGTTTATATGTATGTAATTATTTATGTATGTATGTACTGAAGTATATTTATGTATGTATTTATGTCCATATGCATGTAGATATGTATATATGTATGTATTAATTTATTTATGTATGTATCTATTTATATATGCATGCATGTATTTGTATATATATATATATATATATATATATATATATATATATATATATATATATATATATATATATATACTTATTATATATATACATATATATATATATATACATATATATATATATATTATATACATATATATATATATATATATATATATATATATATATATATACACATATATATATATGTATAATAATAATAAATATATATATATACATATATATATATATATATATATATATATATATATATATTTATATATATATAATAATAATAAATATATATATATATATATATATATATATATATATATATATATATGTATATAATATGTATATATATATGTATATATGTATATATATTATATATACATATATACATATATAAAAAAATAAATATATATATATATATATATATATATATATATATATATTTATTTTTTTATATATGTATATATGTATATATAATATATATATATATATACATATATATGTATATATAATATATATATATAATATATATATATAATATATATATATATAATATATATATATAATATATATATATATATATATATA
>NC_091549.1:33261908-33274408 GCF_042767895.1 Penaeus vannamei
CTCAGGTGACATGTTCGCAGAAGAATGAGCTTCGTAAGCCGCGGGAGGATGCGGGAGGCGGCCAGTTCCGTTCCGCCATGACTGACGTCGGCTCGCTAGTGCTCATTCACAGCTGAGGCGACTGAGAGCGGCGGCAGGTGCTTGCGATTTCAGACTGAAAATAATAATAAGGATGATGATAATAATAATAATGATACCAATAATAATGATGGTGATGATAATAATGATAGTAATAATAGAAATAAGGATAGCAATAATAATTGCAATAATACTAACACTACTACTTAATATTGATAATGGTAGTACTACCACCACTACTGATAATAATTATAATAACAATAATAATGGTATAAATAGTAATTCCAATTATGATTATGATAATATTAGTAACAATAACAACAATGGTAATAACAACAACAACGACATTTACAATAATGATAATGAAAAATACTACTGCTACTACTACTCATACTCATACTACGACTACTACTACTACTACTACTACTACTACAAATGATAATAATAATAATAATAATAATAATAATAATAATAATAATAATAATAATGATAATAATAATAATGTCTGAACAAAAACTGGCTAGGCAAGCTAGAACAACAAGTAGAACTGGATGATTAAAAGACCAATAGAAAGTGAAGAAAATAGCGAAAGTAGCGAAACTGGCGATGGCCAGGATCCTGTGGCTAATAATGAGACAGTGATGGAGAAAGTTGCAATTCCTGATGAAGGTGCTGAGGCAAATGAAGAGAATGCAAATAAGCATGATGAAAACAGAATGGAAAATAATGCAATTCAGATTGGGCAAATAGAAAGTATTAAGATCGTAAAAGTAAAAGTACAGAGAACAGGGTATGAAAAGTACATCAGAAAAATAGGACTTAGAGGGGCTGGAGACGGATAAAATCAAATTTATTATGAATGAAGACTTGAAACGTTTCAGAGGAATAAACTCATGTTCCCAACATTTTGTGTAAATAAGAACAATGATGTCATTCCATAGTGCGTCGCTTCATCTCATGTTTTTATTAGTATTTTTTTTGGTTGTGAATAGCCTAATGATATCTTTAGGGCCCTATAAAATTAGAATAAAAAAAAAAAAAATCCCATGTAGCGCCGAATGTCGCTTTGTCATTTCGTTGCTTTTGGGTGATGTCATCCAAACCCCTAGTTTTCACTTTGTCATCGATTGTTTATTTCTTCATTCGTCTCTGAACCAGCATATTCTGAGAGTCTCAAGGAAATCATGTTTTCAATTTTCTTTGAATTCCTAAAGGTAAAATTGAATATCAGAGAAACAGCCTTTTAAAAGATTCGACATGGCTGTATGTATCTATATTCTTTCCCGTCCATGATTTTCGTATGTCTTACTCATCATCATAAAAAGAGACCCTATAATCAGCACAGTATTTCAGATACTAGTACTATATTTAAAGGATTACTCATTAAACGTTGCAAATCCAGTACCAACCGAAAATAAATTGTCTTTTTGACTTTAATCATCAAATTTTTATCATTTCACTGCTGAGGGTCGTCAGAGCAGCACATCACTGGATAGAGGTTTTGTTTTACCAGCAGGGGGTAGCTTCTTTCTCCAGGAGCCGGTCCTCGTCACTTTCGCAATCTGATACCTAGGGTGGGAGCCCCATACATCTGGCTTCATAGAATTATTTTTTGATTACATTATGTTATATCTTTTGGTGTTTGGTTTGTGATGTATCATAAGGATATTGAGAGCCATGCAAAACTTCTTTGTGGAGACGAAGACAAGAATGCGGTGGATGAGGGGGAGGTAAGGGGGGGGGGTTGAGCCACCACTCGCAACCATGTAGAACGTTGCCTCTGAAGATTTCATTTTTTATATAAATATTTTTAGGAATATTTTTAGCAATTTTTTCAGTAATCTTCAGGCCATTCTTTTTGATACCCATTGTGATTGTAAAAACACAGGGCACCAGCATCATCATGATAAGGATGATAATCATGATGATAATGATAATGATGGTATTAATGATAATGATTATAAGGATAAGGATATTGATGGTGAGGATAATGATGATAATAATGATGATAATAATGATAATGATGATAATTATAATGATTATGATGATAATGATAATGGTAAGAATAATATGGAAAATAATAAGAATAATGGTAATATTAACAACATTAGGGATAATAATATCAATGATAACAATAGTCATTTGCTAATGATATTATTGATAAAACTATAAAAGAAATGATGAATGTTATGAAGACAAAGATAAATAAACAGATAATTAAGAAAATGAAAAAGGAAAATGTCCTCGCCGCTCCTCCCTCGCAGCAACGGCGATCTCGTATTCTTGCTTCACCTCCGTTCCTCTCTGCGTTCTTCGTCAGCTCTTCCCTTCCTTGCTTAGCGCTCGCCCTCTCCCCTTCTCCCTCCGCTCTTCTCGCTCGTTATTTATTCACGTCTCCTTCTCGGTCGCTTTTATTCGCTTATTCTCTCTCCAGGCGATATTCCCCTTCCCTTCTCCCCATCCGTCTGTTTTCCTTTTTCTGATTCTTCTTTCCTGTTTCTCCCTCCTTCCCTCCAGCATCCTCCACCCTCCTCCCCTCCAGCATCCTCCTCCTCCTTCCCCTCCAGCATCCTCCTCCTGCTTCCCTCCAGCATCCTCCTCCCTCCTTCCCTCCAGCATCCTCCTCCCTCCTTCCCTCCAGCATCCTCCTCCCTCCTTCCCTCCAGCATCCTCCTCCCTCCTTCCCTCCAGCATCCTCCTCTTCCTTCCCCTACAGCATCCTCCTCCCTCCTTCCCCTCCAGCATCCTCCTCCCTCCTTCCCCTCCAGCATCCTCCTCCTCCTTCCCTCCAGCATCCTCCTCCCTCCTTCCCCTCCAGTATCCTCCTCCCTCCTTCCCCTCCAGCATCCTCCTCCCTCCTTCCCCTCCAGCATCCTCCTCCCTCCTTTCCTCCAGCATCCTCCTCCTCCTTCCCTCCAGCATCCTCCTCCCTCCTTCCCCTCCAGCATCCTCCTCCCTCCTTCCCCTCCAGCATCCTCCTCCCTCCTTCCCCTCCAGCATCCTCCTCCCTCCTTCCCTCCAGCATCCTCCTCCCTCCTTCCCATCCAGCATCCTCCACCCTCCTCCCCTCCAGCATCCTCCTCCTCCTTCCCCTCCAGCATCCTCCTCCTCCTTCCCTCCAGCATCCTCCTCCCTCCTTCCCTCCAGCATCCTCCTCCCTCCTTCCCTCCAGCATCCTCCTCCCTCCTTCCCTCCAGCATCCTCCTCTTCCTTCCCCTACAGCATCCTCCTCCTCCTTCCCTCCAGCATCCTCCTCCCTCCTTCCCTCCAGCATCCTCCTCCCTCCTTCCCCTCCAGCATCCTCCTCCCTCCTTCCCTCCAGCATCCTCCTCTTCCTTCCCCTACAGCATCCTCCTCCCTCCCTCCCCTCCAGCATCCTCCTCCCTCCCTCCCCTCCAGCATCCTCCTCCCTCCTTCCCTCCAGCATCTTCCTCCCTCCTTCCCTCCAGCATCCTCCTCCCTCCTCTCCTCCAGCATCCTCCTCCCTCCTTCTCCTCCAGCATCCTCCTCCTCCTTCCCTCCAGCATCCTCCTCCCTCCTTCCCCTCCAGCATCCTCCTCCTCCTTCCCCTCCAGCATCCTCCTCCCTCCTTCCCCTCCAGCATCCTCCTCCTCCTTCCCCTCCAGCATCCTCCTCCCTCCTTCCCCTCCAGCATCCTCCTCCCTCCTTCCCTCCAGCATCCTCCTCCCTCCTTCCCCTCCAGCATCCTCCTCCTCCTTCCCCTCCAGCATCCTCCTCCCTCCTTCCCTCCAGCATCCTCCTCCCTCCTTCCCCTCCAGCATCCTCCTCCCTCCTTCCCCTCCAGCATCCTCCTCCCTCCTTCCCCTCCAGCATCCTCCTCCCTCCTTCCCTCCAGCATCCTCCTCCCTCCTTCCCCTCCAGCATCCTCCTCCTCCTTCCCCTCCAGCATCCTCCTCCTCCTTCCCCTCCAGCATCCTCCTCCCTCCTTCCCTCCAGCATCCTCCTCCCTCCTTCCCCTCCACCATCCTCCTCCTCCTTCCCCTCCACCATCCTCCTCCTCCTTCCCCTCCAGCATCCTCCTCCCTCCTTCCCTCCAGCATCCTCCTCCCTCCTTCCCTCCAGCATCCTCCTCCTCCTCTTTCCCCTCCAGCATCCTCCTCCTCCTTCCCCTCCAGCATCCTCCTCCCTCCTTCCCCTCCAGCATCCTCCTCCCTCCTTCCCCTCCAGCATCCTCCTCCTCCCTCCCCTCCAGCATCCTCCTCCTCCTTCCCCTCCAGCATCCTCCTCCCTCCTTCCCCTCCAGCATCCTCCTCCCTCCTTCCCCTCCAGCACCCTCCTCCCTCCCTCCCCTCCAGCATCCTCCTCCCTCCTTCCCTCCAGCATCTTCCTCCCTCCTTCCCCTCCAGCATCCTCTTCCTCCTTCCCCTCCAGCATCCTCCTCCCTCCTTCCCCTCCAGCATCCTCCTCCCTCCTTCCCCTCCAGCATCCTCCTCCCTCCTTCCCCTCCAGCATCCTCCTCCCTCCTTCCCCTCCAGCATCCTCCTCCCTCCTTCCCTCCAGCATCCTCCTCCCTCCTTCCCCTCCAGCATCCTCCTCCCTCCTTCCCCTCATGCATCCTCCTCCTCCTTCCCCTCCAGCATCCTCCTCCCTCCTTCCCCTCATGCGTCCTCCTCCTCCTTCCCCTCCAACATCCTCCTCCTCCTTCCCCCCCAACCTCCTCCTCCCTCCTTCTCCTCCATCTTCATTCTCCCTCCTTCCCTCAAGCATCCTCCTCCTCCTTCCCCTCCAGCATCCTCCTCCTCCTTCCCCTCCAGCATCCTCCTCCCTCCTTCCCTCCAGCATCCTCCTCCCTCCTTCCCCTCCAGCATCCTCCTCCCTGCTTCCCCTCCAGCATCCTCCTCCCTCCTTCCCCTCCAGCATCCTCCTCCCTCCTTCCCTCCAGCATCCTCCTCCCTCCTTCCCCTCCAGCATCCTCCTCCCTCCTTCCCCTCCAGCATCCTCCTCCCTCCCTCCCCTCCAGCATCCTCCTCCTCCTTCCCCTCCAGCATCCTCCTCCTCCTTCCCCTCCAGCATCCTCCTCCTCCTTCCCCTCCAGCATCCTCCTCCCTCCTTCCCCTCCAGCATCCTCCTCCCTCCTTCCCCTCCAGCATCCTCCTCCCTCCCTCCCCTCCCGCATCCTCCTCCTCCTTCCCCTCCCGCATCCTCCTCCTCCTTCCCCTCCAGCATCCTCCTCCTCCTTCCCCTCCAGCATCCTCCTCCCTCCTTCCCCTCCAGCATCCTCCTCCCTCCTTCCCCTCCAGCATCCTCCTCCCTCCCTCCCCTCCAGCATCCTCCTCCTCCTTCCCCTCCAGCATCCTCCTCCTCCTTCCCCTCCAGCATCCTCCTCCTCCTTCCCCTCCAGCATCCTCCTCCCTCCTTCCCCTCCAGCATCCTCCTCCCTCCTTCCCCTCCAGCATCCTCCTCCCTCCTTCCCCTCCAGCATCCTCCTCCTCCTTCCCCTCCAGCATCCTCCTCCCTCCTTCCCCTCCAGCATCCTCCTCCTCCTTCCCCTCCAGCATCCTCCTCCCTCCTTCCCCTCCAGCATCCTCCTCCTCCTTCCCCTCCAGCATCCTCCTCCCTCCTTCCCCTCCAGCATCCTCCTCCCTCCTTCCTCTCCAGCATCCTCCTCCCTCCTTCCCCTCCAGCATCCTCCTCCTCCTTCCCCTCCAGCATCCTCCTCCCTCCTTCCCCTCCAGCATCCTCCTCCCTCCTTCCCCTCCAGCATCCTCCTCCCTCCTTCCCCTCCAGCATCCTCCTCCCTCCTTCCCTCCAGCATCCTCCTCCCTCCTTCCCCTCCAGCATCCTCCTCCCTCCTTCCCCTCCAGCATCCTCCTCCCTCCTTCCCTCCAGCATCCTCCTCCTCCTCTTTCCCCTTCACCCTCCTCCTCCTCCTTCCCCTCCAGCATCCTCCTCCCTCCTTCCCCTCCAGCATCCTCTCTCCTCCTTCCCCTCCAGCATCCTCCTCCTCCTTCCCCTCCAGCATCCTCCTCCCTCCTTCCCTCCAGCATCCTCTCTCCTCCTTCCCCTCCAGCATCCTCCTCCTCCTTCCCTCCAGCATCTTCCTCCCTCCTTCCCCTCCAGCATCCTCCTCCCTCCTTCCCCTCCAGCATCCTCCTCCCTCCCTCCCCTCCAGCATCCTCCTCCTCCTTCCCCTCCAGCATCCTCCTCCTCCTTCCCCTCCAGCATCCTCCTCCTCCTTCCCCTCCAGCATCCTCCTCCCTCCTTCCCCTCCAGCATCCTCCTCCCTCCTTCCCCTCCAGCATCCTCCTCCCTCCTTCCCCTCCAGCATCCTCCTCCTCCTTCCCCTCCAGCATCCTCTTCCCTCCTTCCCCTCCAGCATCCTCCTCCCTCCTTCCCCTCCAGCATCCTCCTCCTCCTTCCCCTCCAGCATCCTCCTCCTCCTTCCCCTCCAGCATCCTCCTCCCTCCTTCCCCTCCAGCATCCTCCTCCCTCCTTCCCTCCAGCATCCTCCTCCCTCCTTCCCCTCCAGCATCCTCCTCCCTCCTTCCCCTCCAGCATCCTCCTCCTCCCTCCCCTCCAGCATCCTCCTCCTCCTTCCCCTCCAGCATCCTCCTCCCTCCTTCCCCTCCAGCATCCTCCTCCCTCCCTCCCCTCCAGCATCCTCCTCCTCCTTCCCCTCCAGCATCCTCCTCCTCCTTCCCCTCCAGCATCCTCCTCCTCCTTCCCCTCCAGCATCCTCCTCCCTCCTTCCCCTCCAGCATCCTCCTCCCTCCCTCCCCTCCAGCATCCTCCTCCCTCCTTCCCCTCCAGCATCCTCCTCCCTCCCTCCCCTCCAGCATCCTCCTCCTCCTTCCCCTCCAGCATCCTCCTCCTCCTTCCCCTCCAGCATCCTCCTCCTCCTTCCCCTCCAGCATCCTCCTCCCTCCTTCCCCTCCAGCATCCTCCTCCCTCCTTCCCCTCCAGCATCCTCCTCCCTCCTTCCCCTCCAGCATCCTCCTCCCTCCTTCCCCTCCAGCATCCTCCTCCTCCTTCCCCTCCAGCATCCTCCTCCCTCCTTCCCCTCCAGCATCCTCCTCCCTCCTTCCCCTCCAGCATCCTCCTCCTCCTTCCCTCCAGCATCCTCCTCCCTCCTTCCCCTCCAGCATCCTCCTCCCTCCTTCCCCTCATGCATCCTCCTCCTCCTTCCCCTCCAGCATCCTCCTCCCTCCTTCCCATCCAGCATCCTCCTCCCTCCTTCTCCTCCAGCATCCTCCTCCCTCCTTCCCCTCCAGCATCCTCCTCCCTCCTTCCCTCCAGCATCCTCCTCCCTCCTTCCCCTCCAGCATCCTCCTCCCTCCTTCCCCTCCAGCATCCTCCTCCCTCCCTCCCCTCCAGCATCCTCCTCCTCCTTCCCCTCCAGCATCCTCCTCCTCCTTCCCCTCCAGCATCCTTCTCCTCCTTCCCCTCCAGCATCCTCCTCCTCCTTCCCCTCCAGCATCCTCCTCCTCCTTCCCCTCCAGCATCCTCCTCCTCCTTCCCCTCCAGCATCCTCCTCCTCCTTCCCCTCCAGCATCCTCCTCCTCCTTCCCCTCCAGCATCCTCCTCCTCCTTCCCCTCCAGCATCCTCCTCCTCCTTCCCCTCCAGCATCCTCCTCCTCCTTCCCCTCCAGCATCCTCCTCCTCCTTCCCCTCCAGCATCCTCCTCCTCCTTCCCCTCCAGCATCCTCCTCCTCCTTCCCCTCCAGCATCCTCCTCCTCCTTCCCCTCCAGCATCCTCCTCCTCCTTCCCCTCCAGCATCCTCCTCCTCCTTCCCCTCCAGCATCCTCGTCCTCCTTCCCCTCCAGCATCCTTCTCCTCCTTCCCTCCAGCATCCTCCTCCCTCCTTCCCCTCCAGCATCCTCCTCCCTCCTTCCCCTCCAGCATCCTCCTCCCTCCCTCCCCTCCTGCATCCTCCTCCCTCCTTCCCCTCCAGCATCCTCCTCCCTCCCTCCCCTCCAGCATCCTCCTCCTCCTTCCCCTCCAGCATCCTCCTCCTCCTTCCCCTCCAGCATCCTCCTCCTCCTTCCCCTCCAGCATCCTCCTCCCTCCTTCCCTTCAGCATCTCCTCCTCCTCTTTCCCCTCCAGCATCCTCCTCCTCCTTCCCCTCCAGCATCCTCGTCCTCCTTCCCCTCCAGCATCCTTCTCCTCCTTCCCTCCAGCATCCTCCTCCCTCCTTCCCCTCCAGCATCCTCCTCCCTCCTTCCCCTCCAGCATCCTCCTCCCTCCTTCCCCTCCAGCATCCTCCTCCCTCCCTCCCCTCCAGCATCCTCCTCCTCCTTCCCCTCCAGCATCCTCCTCCTCCTTCCCCTCCAGCATCCTCCTCCCTCCTTCCCCTCCAGCATCCTCCTCCCTCCCTCCCCTCCAGCATCCTCCTCCTCCTTCCCCTCCAGCATCCTCCTCCCTCCCTCCCCTCCAGCATCCTCCTCCTCCTTCCCCTCCAGCATCCTCCTCCTCCTTCCCCTCCAGCATCCTCGTCCTCCTTCCCCTCCAGCATCCTCCTCCCTCCTTCCCCTCCAGCATCCTCCTCCCTCCTTCCCCTCCAGCATCCTCCTCCCTCCTTCCCCTCCAGCATCCTCCTCCCTCCTTCCCCTCCAGCATCCTCCTCCTCCTTCCCCTCCAGCATCCTCCTCCCTCCTTCCCCTCCAGCATCCTCCTCCCTCCTTCCCCTCCAGCATCCTCCTCCTCCTTCCCTCCAGCATCCTCCTCCCTCCTTCCCCTCCAGCATCCTGCTCCCTCCTTCCCCTCATGCATCCTCCTCCTCCTTCCCCTCCAGCATCTTCCTCCCTCCTTCCCCTCCAGCATCCTCCTCCCTCCTTCCCCTCCAGCATCCTCCTCCCTCCTTCCCCTCCAGCATCCTCCTCCCTCCTTCCCTCCAGCATCCTCCTCCCTCCTTCCCCTCCAGCATCCTCCTCCCTCCTTCCCCTCCAGCATCCTCCTCCCTCCCTCCCCTCCAGCATCCTCCTCCTCCTTCCCCTCCAGCATCCTCCTCCTCCTTCCCCTCCAGCATCCTCCTCCTCCTTCCCCTCCAGCATCCTCCTCCCTCCTTCCCTTCAGCATCTTCCTCCTCCTCTTTCCCCTCCAGCATCCTCTTCCTCCTTCCCCTCCAGCATCCTCGTCCTCCTTCCCCTCCAGCATCCTTCTCCTCCTTCCCTCCAGCATCTTCCTCCCTCCTTCCCCTCCAGCATCCTCCTCCCTCCTTCCCTCCAGCATCCTCCTCCCTCCTTCCCCTCCAGCATCCTCCTCCCTCCTTCCCCTCCAGCATCCTCCTCCCTCCTTCCCCTCCAGCATCCTCCTCCCTCCCTCCCCTCCAGCATCCTCCTCCCTCCTTCCCCTCCAGCATCCTCCTCATCCTTCCCCTCCAGCATCCTCCTCCTCCTTCCCCTCCAGCATCCTCCTCCCTCCTTCCCCTCCAGCATCCTCCTCCCTCCTTCCCCTCCAGCATCCTCCTCCCTCCTTCCCCTCCAGCATCATCCTCCCTCCTTTCCTCCAGCATCCTCCTCCCTCCTTTCCTCCAGCATCCTCTTCCCTCCTTTCCTCCAGCATCCTCCTCCCTCCTCTCCTCCAGCATCCTCCTCCCTCCTTCTCCTCCAGCATCCTCCTCCTCCTCTTTCCCCTCCAGCATCCTCCTCCTCCTTCCCCTCCAGCATCCTCCTCCCTCCTTCCCCTCCAGCATCCTCCTCCTCCTCTTTCCCCTCCAGCATCCTCCTCCTCCTTCCCCTCCAGCATCCTCCTCCCTCCTTCCCCTCCAGCATCCTCCTCCCTCCTTCCCTCCAGCATCCTCCTCCTCCTCTTTCCCCTCCAGCATCCTCCTCCTCCTTCCCCTCCAGCATCCTCCTCCCTCCTTCCCCTCCAGCATCCTCCTCCCTCCTTCTCCTCCAACATCCTCCTCCCTCCTTCCCCTCCAGCATCCTCCTCCTCCTTCCCCTCCAGCATCCTCCTCCCTCCTTCCCTCCAGCATCCTCCTCCTCCTCTTTCCCATCCAGCATCCTCCTCCTCCTTCCCCTCCAGCATCCTCCTCCCTCCTTCCCCTCCAGCATCCTCCTCCCTCCTTCCCCTCCAGCATCCTCCTCCCTCCTTCCCCTCCAGCATCCTCCTCCCCCTTCCCCTCCAGCATCCTCCTCCCTCCTTCCCCTCCAGCATCCTCCTCCCTCCTTCCCTCCAGCATCCTCCTCCTCCTCTTTCCCCTCCAGCATCCTCCTCCTCCTTCCCCTCCAGCATCCTCCTCCCTCCTTCCCCTCCAGCATCCTCCTCCCTCCTTCCCCTCCAGCATCCTCCTCCCTCCTTCCCCTCCAGCATCCTCCTCCCTCCTTCCCCTCATGCATCCTCCTCCCTCCTTCCCTCCAGCATCCTCCTCCTCCTTCCCCTCCAGCATCCTCCTCCCTCCTTCCCCTCCAGCATCCTCCTCCCTCCTTCCCTCCAGCATCCTCCTCCCTCCTTCCCCTCCAGCATCCTCCTCCCTCCTTCCCCTCCAGCATCCTCCTCCCTCCTTCCCCTCCAGCATCCTCCTCCTCCTTCCCCTCCAGCATCCTCCTCCCTCCTTCCCCTCCAGCATCCTCCTCCCTCCTTCCCTCCAGCATCCTCCTCCTCCTCTTTCCCCTCCAGCATCCTCCTCCTCCTTCCCCTCCAGCATCCTCCTCCCTCCTTCCCCTCCAGCATCCTCCTCCCTCCTTCCCCTCCAGCATCCTCCTCCCTCCTTCCCCTCCAGCATCCTCCTCCCTCCTTCCCCTCCAGCATCCTCCTCCCTCCTTCCCCTCCAGCATCCTCCTCCTCCTTCCCCTACAGAATCCTCCTCCCTCCTTCCCTCCAGCATCCTCCTCCCTCCTTCCCCTCCAGCATCCTCCTCCTCCTTCCCTCCAGCATCTTCCTCCCTCCTTCCCCCCCAGCATCCTCCTCCCTCCTTCCCCTCCAGCATCCTCCTCCCTCCTTCCCCTCCAGCATCCTCCTCCTCCTTCCCTCCAGCATCCTCCTCTTCCTTCCCCTACAGCATCCTCCTCCCTCCTTCCCCTCCAGCATCCTCCTCCCTCCTTCCCCTCCAGCATCCTCCTCCTCCTTCCCCTCCAGCATCCTCCTCCCTCCTTCCCCTCCAGCATCCTCCTCCCTCCTTCCCTCCAGCATCCTCCTCTTCCTTCCCCTCCAGCATCCTCCTCCCTCCTTCCCCTCCAGCATCCTCCTCCCTCCTTCCCCTCCAGCATCCTCCTCCCTCCTTCCCCTCCAGCATCCTCCTCCCTCCTTCCCCTCCAGCATCCTCCTCCCTCCTTCCCCTCCAGCATCCTCCTCCCTCCTTCCCCTCCAGCATCCTCCTCCCTCCTTCCCCTCCAGCATCCTCCTCCCTCCTTCCCCTCCAGCATCCTCCTCCCTCCTTCCCCTCCAGCATCCTCCTCCCTCCTTTCCCTCCAGCATCCTCCTCCTCCTTCCCCTCCAGCATCCTCCGCCCTCCTTCCCCTCCAGCATCCTCCTCCCTCCTTTCCCTCCAGTATCCTCCTCCTCCTTCCCCTCCAGCATCCTCCTCCTCCTTCCCCCCCAGCATCCTCCTCCCTCCTTCTCTTCAGCATCCTCCTCCCTCCTTCGCCTCCAGCATCCTCCTCCCTCCTTCCCTTCATCATCCTCCTCCCTCCTTCCCCTCCAGCATCCTGCTCCCTCCTTCCCTCCAGCATCCTCCTCCCTCCTTCCCTCCAGCATCCTCCTCCTCCTTCCCCTCCAGCATCCTCCTCCTTCCGTCCTTCCAGCATCCTCCTCCTCCTTCCCCTCCAGCATCCTCCTCCCTCCTTCCCCTCCAGCATCCTCCTCCTCCTTCCCCTCCAGCATCCTCCTCCCTCCTTCCCCTCCAGCATCCTCCTCCTCCTTCCCCCCCAGCATCCTCCTCCCTCCTTCCCCTCCAGCATCCTCCTCCCTCCTTCGCCTCCAGCATCCTCCTCCCTCCTTCCCTTCAACATCCTCCTCCCTCCTTCCCCTCCAGCATCCTGCTCCCTCCTTCCCTCCAGCATCCTCCTCCCTCCTTCCCTCCAGCATCCTCCTCCTCCTTCCCCTCCAGCATCCTCCTCCTTCCGTCCTTCCAGCATCCTCCTCCTCCTTCCCCTCCAGCATCCTCCTCCCTCCTTCCCCTCCAGCATCCTCCTCCTCCTTCCCCTCCAGCATCCTCCTCCCTCCTTCCCCTCCAGCATCCTCCTCCCCCCTTCCCTTGCAGCATCCTCTTCCTCCTTCCCCTCCAGCATCCTCCTCCCTCCTTCCCCTCCAGCATCCTCCTCCCTCCTTCCCCTCCAGCATCCTCCTCCTCCTTCCCCTCCAGCATCCTCCTCCCTCCTTCCCCTCCAGCATCCTCCTCCTCCTTCCCCCCCAGCATCCTCCTCCCTCCTTCCCTTCAGCATCCTCCTCCCTCTTTCCCCTCCAGCATCCTCCTCCCTCCTTCCCTTCAACATCCTCCTCCCTCCTTCCCCTCCAGCA
>NC_091549.1:33319408-33323796 GCF_042767895.1 Penaeus vannamei
TTATTATTATTATCATTATTATTGTCATTATCATCATTCTCGTTCTTCTTATTTTATCTTCACCAAGGAGGATATGTTTTTGATCGCGTTGGTTGGTTTGTTCCGTTGTTCGTATGTTCGTTGGTTAGCAATATGATTTGTCTGAATTTTTTACCTGAATTGCGTCTTAGCGGAACTTAGGTTCCAATAAATGTTGGGGGTGATCCGGATCCTGATCTAGATCCAGGATTTTTAAAAATCATTACGTGTTATCCCTATTGCAAATGCAACTGAAAAATATATGAACAGATTTTTATGAAAATTTTAACGGAGGTATGCCTTTGCCTAACTTAGATTCCATTAAATGTTGGTGGTGATCCGGATCCAGGAATTTTTTGAATGATTACATGTTACCTCTATTGACTTGCCTCCGCCAGGAGGTAATGTTTACGGGCGTGTTGACTTCGGAAAGGTGATTCTAATGTAAATCTTTAAGTGCGACTATTTTTATTGCATCAGTGACCCTACTGCCTTGGAGGAGGTATGCGCTCTCTGAGTGCTTCGTTACTTTTGTCATCATTAAAATCATCCTCATTATTGTTGATTATTACTATTATTATCATTATTATTGTTATTATTACGGTTATTATCATTATTATTGTTATTATTACTATTATTATCATTATTATTGTTATTATTACTATTATTATCATTATTATTGTTATTATTACTATCATCATTTCTATATTTATTGTTTTTATCACCATTTATCATTTTTATCCTTTTATCAGTAACATTACTATAGTTACCATCATTATTTCTTCGTATGCTTTATTAAACCCTTCATTATATGGGGTTGTTGTTTCTGATAACCAGTCTCCACCTGCCTCTCTCTCGAATCGTGTTGTTTCTCTGGCCCGTCTGTCCCTTGCAACCGCTATGCAATCTTTTCATCCTGTCTAGGGTCTTCTTCTCCTTTCCAGTGCTTCCATGTCCTCATCTGGAAGCACATCCTCCGTCGCCTCTCATAACAAGTCCATACCATTTCAATCTTGCCTTCTTTGACACCTCCACCACCTTGAATGCTCCTCTAACTGCTGCATTGCTAGTACTATTGTTCTTTTTTTTTTTTTTTTTGACTGCGATCCAAATATTGTCCAGACTGACTATGGCGACCCGTGTACCTTAAAAATACTCTTTTATTTGAAATTCAAGTTCCAAAATGCAATGAATTATCTGTCACTATGATTTGCCTAGCCTTAGTCGTTAATGGACATATCCTTGACGACTCACTGGCGACCCAGACTTCTACTTCATATGACGTATGTCCTTTGATGCTTTGTTCATATTCTTTGCTATCCTGTGTATTTCTTCACTCCTTCAGATGTCTCCATCTCTTCATATAGATCGCTACATGCCATTATTCTCTAATTGTGTGTGGCCTTCTAGATATTTCTCCTAGTACTTCCCAGGTTACTTCTCAAAATCTCTACAGTCTCTACATCAATCTTGTGCTCCCTTACATTCACCCTATCTAGTACGTTGGTCTTGAACTCCTGCCTCTTTGCTTTCTCATCCAGTACTGTCCATTGAATCCGCTTCTTCTTTCTTTGATTCTTCTCTTTCCTTTTCTTGGTCTTCTCAGACACATCCATTTTTAGCAACCGGTGATGTGACGCCACACGATCTTTTGGTAACACTTTGCAATCTTCTATTTCTATCAAATATGCTCTTCTGTACATACGGCAATCTTTCTGGGTGATATTACCCTCACTCTTATAAGTAATTAGGGGCTCTTCTCTCTTGCAAAAGTATTTGCAAATTGGATTGCTAGATCAAGTATTCATCCACCATTTACATTTTTTTAACTGCATCACCTCTACGTATCCTCTTAATTCCCTCATTCTCTTCTACATGAACATCCAGAAATGCTCTCAGTCCTACTCTTTCCTCTACAGCAGTTCTCTAGTTTTCTCGAGAACTCTTCAATTTCTTCGTCTGTTGCTCCTAACTGTAGTGCCCAAAAACTTACCACATATACTGCACATTCCCCTTATACCGATCTTATTGTCAGTGGTCTATCCCTTCTCTTCACCTCTGTCACACAATCTTCCGTTCACTGCTATACCATTATTCGAACAGTTCGCATCCTCCTAATTCATTTGGCTTGTTGCCTCTCCCTCTGGTCTCCTGTGTACACAGCATGCTCCGTCTCCTCCTCATCATCTGCCCCCCCCCCCTCTTCCTCGACCCGTTAAAGCCCCAGCATCCAGTGTCGCCTTCCTCACGGCAACAGGAGCTCGCTTCTTTAGGAAGGTCAGGCAAGATCTCTGAGCGTCGCTGACAAAGGATCCCGCCGGAGCATTATTCCACATTCCTAGGATTTAACTCGCCATTGGTTTTGGTCTGTTTACTAGAAGACTGGATTTTCTGACTCCGACCTTCTCCATCCATCTGGGATTGGAGCCGCTATAGAGTTGTGCTTGCACCCTCTATGGCTGGGTTGCCATCGTCATCATCTTCATCATCATAATTATCACTATCATTATTATCATTATTACTATTATCAGTCATTTTTCATCATTATTATTATCATTGTCATAATGATGATAATGATGATAATGGTAATAATGATCATAAAAATAATAATGATAATAATCATCAAAAAAACAAAAATGGAAATTATGATAATAATAATAATAAAAACAATAACGATGATAATAATAACTATCAAAACTCTTATTACTATCACTGCATAATAGTTATAATCATAATAATAACGATGATGATGATAATGATAACAATTATAATGATAATATAATGATAATAATAGAAATAATGATGATAATAATAATGATAATAAGAAAACAACCGATGATACTGCTACGAATACCAACATCGTTATTTATTTATTTTTTTTTTTCGAAGTCGTAGCAGAATCATTGACCTTTTTATTATTATCATTATTACCTCCGCCAAGGAGGTTATTTTTCTTAGCGCTGGTTAGTTAATTAGTTTTTGAGATGTTTATCCGGATAACAGATTTTTATTTATCTATTCATTATTATTATTATTATTATTATTATTATTATTATTATTATTATTATTATTATTATTATTATTATTATTATTATTATTATTATTATTACCGTAGGTGTGTCTTAGGCTTAGATGCCCTTAATCCGGATCCAGGAATTCTTTAAATGGTTGCCTCAGCTGCTCCTATTATCATCACCTTTATCTCTTCGGCCAAAGAGGTTGTGTTTACGGACGTCAACAGTATGCATGAGAAAGAGGCGATTTAAATTTAGTTCTTTAAGTGTGAAAATTTTCATTACGTCAGTGACCCTATTGCCTTGGCGGAGGTATGCGCTCTCTTGGTGCTTTTGATTACCATTATCATAATTTTTGTTGAACATCTATCATTATCATTGTTATTATTGTTATTATTACAGATATCAATATTGTTGTTGTTTTGACTTTTTTCTATTATTGTCAGTAAAGTTATTGTTATTAATGTTATTATCAGTATTATATTATTACCATTATCATTATTATTATTAGTGTTATTATTATCATTATTGTCATTATTGTTATTATCATTAGTGTTATTATTATAATACGATTATTATTATTATCATTATTATTATTATTATTATGATTATTATCATCATATTTATTGTTATCATAATCATTATGAGGAAGAGGATGATGATGCTGCTGTTGTTATTTCTTTATTATAATTATTGTTATTGTTAATATTGTTGTTACTGGTATTATTATTGTTATCATTACCATTACTAATATCATTATGATTTTCATTATCTTGATTATTGTTATCAGTATTGCTATCACCATCATTATTATTATCTTTCCTACTATTGTGATAATGATGAAAATTATTGTTATAATGACTATTATCATCATTATTACTATCAGTATTGTTATTAGCATTATTGTTACCATCATTATTTTCATTTTGTGGTTATTATTAACTTTTTAACCAGTCAAAATATGGAAAGGTCATGAAAGAGATAGAGATAGAGAGAGAGAGAGAGAGAGAGAGAGAGAGAGAGAGAGAGAGAGAGAGAGAGAGAGAGAGAGAGAGAGAGAGAGAGAGAGAGAGAGAGAGAGAATGAGAGAGAGAGAGAGAATGAGAGAGAGAGAGAGAGAGAGAGAGAGAGAGAGAGAGAGAGAGAGAGAGAGAGAGAGAGAGAGAGAGAGAGAGAGAGAGAGAGAGAGAGAGAGAGAGAAGAGAAGGAGAAAAGGGCGAAAGGAGAGAGGGGAGGGGGGGGGCGGAGATATATCGAGAAGTGTGAGATAAATACTTGAAAAAATAACCATTCATTGTGTTCGAATACCTTGGGCACTTTTGTAGGCATAAGTTGGAGTAAAGTCCAGCAGCTGAA
>NC_091549.1:33331796-33334296 GCF_042767895.1 Penaeus vannamei
CTCATCAACAAATCCTGGCAAATCGCCACGGTGCCCCAGAGCTGGAAACAAGCCACAATAGTTCCCATCCCTAAACGAAAGGAGCCTGGCAAGTACCATCCCATCTCTCTTCTTAGCTGCCTGGGAAAAACAGCTGAGAAGATGGTACTCAACAGGCTCCGATGGAAGACAGGACCCCCTCATGAACACCTGCACGGGTTCACAAGGGTTAAGAGCACAGCACACAGCATTTCCACACTCCTAAGCACAATATGCACATCACCTACCATGGTTGTCTTCCTTGACCTGGAGAAGGCTTTTGAATTGGCAAGCCCCCTTGCCATTCAGGAGACCCTAATCCACAAAGGAGTCAAAGGCAGACTCTTGGCCTGGATAGCTGACTATTTCAAAAATAGTTCAGCAAATGTCAGATTTCAAGGCCACCTCTTACAGCACATGCCACTTGAGATTGGAACACTTCAGGGTGGGGTTCTCAGTCCAGCCCTTTCCAACACCCTCATGTCCAACATAATCGACATTCACCTGCCAGAGGGATGCAAGAGCATAAGAGATGATCTTGCATCCCTCTGGCAGGTGAATGTCGAGTAAGCACCAGTCTGTTAGCCTCAGCTCAGACCCACTTAAGCTCCGGCACCTGGGCCGAGTTAATCACTCACGATCCTCCAGCCGAGCAAGACACAGCCAGCAAGCAACAAGGCCTACCCAGGCCTTAGCTGTCGGGGGAGCCGCCCCGGCTCTCCCCGTCGATCTCCAGCACACCAGCCATACCTGTGGCCTCTCACACCCACACCCAAAAGCTCCTTAAATAGATGATTGACACCAGTCTATGGCGGATGCAAATCCATTGCCATAGCATGACCGCAAATCTAACTGAATTTAAGTAGATGGTGCTATATACTCTCCCACTGGGTTTGACATGGAAGTGATCACGTCACTCCCTGAGGTGGTGGAGGCTTCCCGCTTGTCTAAAAGGAAGTCCTCAACCAAGTAAATCCTGGTCTCCCTCCAGGGGGCCCCAATCACCACCCTTGATCTGGGTAACTGAGGCAAGTACAAGCTCAGGACATATGTGCCAGAGCCCTTGAGGTGCTTCACGTGCCAAAAGTTTGGGCACCACCAGGCCAACTGCAAGGCCAAAGCCAAATGCGGTGTGTGCAGCAAGGTATACGAAACAGAAGTATGCATCAAGGCACACAAAGATGGCTAGGGGACACAATCGACAAATGTCTCAACTTTGCCAAGAGGCATCATGCCTGGAGCCTGGCTTGCTCTATCAGGAAGCAGGCAGTCCTCAAAAGGCTGGAGTAAGCCAAAAAGCGTCCTGACTTTGTTCCTGCGCCCCCAGGCACCTACGTCTAGGGACTGAACAAAAGGAAAAAGACTCCCCGACCTCCCAAAAGGAAAGAGACACCTCCCCAGCCAAAGCCGGATACCTCCAATCCAGATGAATTTCCCAGGCTTGCTAGTGGTCGCAAAAAGAATCAAAGGAAAAAAGGTTCAAAGACCACAGCAAAGTCCTCCCAGGTAGATGAAAACCTTTTCTTTGACGAGAGGGATATGACTCCTGTTGAGTGCTGTAGTTTCTGCAGTAGCAACAGCCATGGGGAGGACCAGTGAGGAGGTGAAGAAAGCAGTCCAGGTTGCCATGACGGCAGTGACCCAGACTGTTGCAGCCTTGAAGGGGAGGAAGCTGGAAACATCCAAACCAAGTCAGAGCCGCGGTCCTCTCCTAGTTACCACCACAAAACAATGCTTTAATGGCAGGCAAGCTTCAGGAGACACAGAAAGTGAAACCCCACCTAGTCTGTCAGACCAGACTGCAGCTGTGTAGCAGATACCCTCACTACAGGCCGAGCCTGCACAGCCAAGGTCTGGTCCCTTGACTCGAGGTGGTACTTCTAACATAGGCTGTATTTCTCCCGGTTGACCCTTAACCAAAGTACCACTCCCCTTGGAAGATGTACCATCCTCAATCAACAAGGATCTATGCTCAATAAGCACTACCACCTCTGTGGTTGTCTTCGTAGACTTGGAGAAGGTTTTTGAACTGGCAAGTCCCCTTGCCATTCAGGAAACCCTAATCCATTAGGGAATCAAAGGTAGACTCTTGGCCTGGACATGTGACCATTTTAAAAACAGAACAAATGTCAGATTTCAAGGTCACCTATCTCAGCACATGTCACTTGAGAATGGAACGCTTCAGGGTGGGATTCTCAGTCCTGCTCTGTTCATTACCCTCTTGTCCAATTTACTGCAAGATCATCTCTTAAGCAGATGATCTGGCAATCATAGCCTCTGGCAACCACTGCCTAATTAGAGCTCAGTGCTGTCTGAATCTGGTGTCTGAAGAGTGTTGTAGGACGGGAATAAAAATCTCGGCAGCAAAATCAAAAGCTATGGCACTGAGAATCAATATCATAAACAAAAAACTTCAGGATATGGATCTGGAATAGGTAAAGGACTACCTATACCTTGGCATATGGATAGGCCACACAATCAC
>NC_091549.1:33349296-33354296 GCF_042767895.1 Penaeus vannamei
GTGTGTGTGTTTGTGTGTGTGTGTGTGTGTGTGTTTCGCAGATGACAGCACTGTACACTGCCAAGCTCACACGCATGAGAAGGAGACAAGTTTTATGGTCGTTTAAGTCTGATTGATACGGTACATAAGAAAATGAAATAAGAAATTCACATTAAAGTCAAGATACACAAGAAAAAAAGAGGAAATAGATGAATACAGACACAAGAAAAATAAAAACCGCACGAACGAAATTACCTTAACATGCAAAAAAAAAAAAAAAAAAAAAAAAAAAAAATCAAAAGAGAAATAATAGCATTTGGCAGGGTCTCTACGCGGGGAGCGCCTCCCCCGCGCCCCAGCGTCTTCCACATTCCCCAAAATCACGCAAAGGGACCATCAAAAGTACCCCATGTATAGGAATTACATTCGCTCCTCTAATAAATCCTGCTTTGACTCCCAGCGTGACCTTATTACCCCGTGAGGGCGCCTGGTAAGCAAGCAAGCGCGTCTGGGCGGCCATTCGCTAGTGCCTCGGACTGACCTCAGAGTAGGGTCAGCGGCTGCCCCGCCGCCGTTATCTTCGTGGTTTTCCGTTTTGTTATTCTTTCTATGTTTTTCTTCTTACTTCGTCATCATTCTGGTATTATTTTTCGCAGATTTTCTTATTCTTATTAGTTTTCGCGAGTCTCGTCTTGCTTTTCCCTCTTCCCTTTTCCATTCTTTTTCGCCTTCTCCGGTTATCCTGGAGTCTGCGGCAGAGATAGTGGGCTTTGGATATTAGTGTCTTGGATAGTGAAATGATAATGATGGAATATTTCCGTTGACAAGAACTCAGGAATATTTCTTGCTTATCTTTGTAATGCTAGATAAGTTCTATTCATCTTTTATAACTTTATTTGCTCTTAGTATAATTATTTTTGTCAACATTATCACCACATCACCATCGTCATCACCACCATCATCATAAAATCATTCTATCGTCGATAGCACACAATAGATCGATTTTAGTAAATATTACTGATTGTATGGTGAGATTAAGAGCACCTGTCTTAGAGACACACATGTTTAACAACAATGCATATTTACATAATGAGGAAAATTATAAAATGGAAGTATTTTCACTTAATAATGTACATGCAGTTGATTTTTTTTTCTATCCTTTTCTTTTCATTTGAAGAATATTGTTTCTGACATCGCCTGCGAATATGAAATACACCAAGGCGGTATTCTCGAAAGGTCCGAGATTTGTCTACGACAGAAAAAAAGAAATTTGGCTACGCAGTTTTGTGTCTTGTGACTTGTGTCATGTGATTTTTGTCTACGCGAATAACAATGTAATTTTACATTTGTTGAAGAAATCTTAGCATCAGTAATGATAACGAAAACGTACCTGCCACATTTTTATTTCTTGTCAAATGTTGATTGAGCTGTTTCCTTCACATTCACAGCAGCTTTCTCTTCGTTAAATACAAATGGCGCACCTTCTCTGCCGACGCACTGACACTGGATGTAGAGAGCGCCACGTACATATTAAATATTGTCCTTATGTGCACTGGATTATCATCATTGGGCATAGTAAAATGTGGATATTAGCTCTAGTTGATTGCTAACTTTGAAATGTAGTAAATTATAGACCGAGTCATACACAAATTCTACAACAATCTTAAACACTGTCTTAGGACAGTCCTCAGATTTATGAAAAAATGGTGCCTTAGCAATAAAGACCCGAACGTGTGATTCTCGTAAAAAAGAAACTCTCCCTTGTTATATAGTACAGAATAATACGAGAAGAAATCGCATGAGTAATGGCTAATAAAACCATATCTTTGTAAAACGCCCTAAGAATTATTCTGTTCTGCGGCTTCAGTATATACCCCCCCCCCCATCTCTCTCTCTTTCTCTCTCTCTCTTTCTCTCTCTCTCTCTCTCTCTCTCTCTCTCTCTCTCTCTCTCTCTCTCTCTCTCTCTCTCTCTCTCTCTCTCTCTCTCTCTCTCTCTCTCTCTCTCTCTCTCTCTCTCTCACACACACACACACACACACACACGCACACACGCTCCAAGATTTTCTTTTTTTTTTTTTTTTTTTTTGCTAAATGCATGACATTAGTTTCCCCTTACTAATTTCCCACTTTTCTGAGGGTGCAGATAAACGAATGAAAATTCCGAAATTTCCGTCGCCATCGTCCCATTTCCTTCGTATCTGTCACTGTAAAATCCCACACAAGGTTTGACGCATTAATCAAACATCTCTTATCGACAATGAGGATCTGTTTTTAAATTCTGATTCTAGGACGTAAAAAGTGGTAACAGACGCACTTCAAAGTTTTCTTTTCATGTTACATTTTTAAATTATTCCCTCTAATCTTTTCATCTAGTAAAATGACAACTTGAAACATCTAGATGTAATTTACAAAGACCATGTAGTATGCTAAAATCTCCCTCCCGCCCCGACCTTGGTGGTGGATCATTTTCATTTTTTCTTTGTCAACTTTGGCCTCGCCCGCACAGCAAGCCATTCCCACTTCTTCAAAGCGTTTCGTCTCAGACCTCGCGGCCCCAACCTGCTCTTCAGAACACACCTGAGCCCCGCGTGCATGACTTTCACCTCGCAGTCCTTCTACAGCAAGCACCGGGACCTTGTTGTGATACAGATGAAGTCCATGAATATGAAATGCGATGTAAACAGAATTAGCCCAATGAGCGAAACGTGAGTCCTGGGAACAATGCCTCGCAGCAACAATCAGCCCACCTCGTCTCGTCGTGCCGGGGAACCTTTTTCCTTACGAGGGGAGTCGAGAAGGCTCATAGTCCCGTGAGACGACAGTGGCACCACAGCTCGTACCTGAGAGTGGTTTGTTCTTAGCCCGAAGGTTTAGCTCTTGCCCCCCGCCCTTCCTCTCTCCCTTGCCCCCTTCGACGCAAGCCTCCGATCCCCTTGGAGGGGAGGTCTTCGTCCTCGCTTCCCATCCAGACCACAGCCGGACCGTGACTCTTTCCTCTTAAGCGCTCACTGAACATATTCTTTGCTGGCCCTTTAGCACACGTCGGGACATTCCATGTGCAAAAAGTTGAATACGGATCTGGCAGATAAATAAACAAGAAGGAACAGGCGGTCGATAACAGAGAAAAAAGAAGGGAAGTGAAAAACGGGCAAGTGAAAGAGATAGAGAAGATAAAGGGCATGTATGTGTGTGAGAGAGATAGATGGATAGATAGAGCGAGAGAGAGAGAGAGAAAGAGAGAGGAAGAGAGAAAAAAAGAAGGAGAGAGAAAGAGCAAATGTCACGTGGATTAAGCACCTGATAAAGAATTATTACCGAAAAACGAAAAAAGGAAAACATGAGAAAAAAAACAGCAAGAACTAATTAGCTTGTTTAATTCATTAGTGGAAAGTAAAAACATAAATAAACAGTGCCAATTAATCGACTTTTATGAAGAAAAAAAAACAAAGAAATAGGGAAGGATTATGAACATTTCACAAAAAATAACAAAGTGAAATAAAAAAGACAGTTATTGGACCAGAAAAACGCTCAAGGGACTGATAAAGTGTCCCCGAAGGAGACAGTAAACGACAACGCCAAACGGCCGCGGAACAGCTAAGGAAATAGACCAAAGAAACAGAAAAACAAAGGCTTGTGAGGTTGATAGACGGAGAGCGGGGAAGACAGGACACCAAGATTGTACAACAGAAGGAAAGACTATCGAAGTCTGTTTGGATATTTAAACTGCATAAGTGGTGTGTAGAGGAACCGGTTGAGACCAAGTTTCGGAAATTCTGAACTTTAATTGAATGTGAATTAATGTCTGAATACCAATATACTTTTTTTTTTTTTCAAAAATATCAGATGTGTGTCTCAGTTTTATTCATACACATACACACACATACGCATACACACGCACACACACACACACATGAACGCCACCCTACCCCCACCCCCACCCCCACACACATACACGCATCTGCAACACGCACCCACAGACTCTTGCACGCACACATACACTCGCACACCCACCTAGACGTACAGTTGGGAGAGACTGTGTCGTGTGTTATGTATTGATCGCTGTGTCAGCTCTTATGCTCTTCATGATGATTGTGTTTATGTGTCATGTTGGTGTTGCTGTCAGTGTGCGTTGGCTTCGTATCTCTGTCTCTCAGCGTCTCTGTCGCTCTCCATTAAGGCCTCGGCTCCAGGCAGAGACTCGGAGCCTAATGAGCGAAGGATCGGGAGGCTTGAGCTCTCCTTTTGCTTTCGTCACTCCCGAAAGTGGAGCAAGAGGCGAGGGCGCGAGGGCCGGTTTCTGGCCGGCGAAGTACGTGTGCGAGGCGAGGCGATGCCCGGGCAACATTTTATTTTCTTCTAGCCCTACTCTCCCTCTTTATCATTATTATTACTATTAGTCATAAATTAATGACAGACATGATTGTGATGATGATGATGGCAATGGACACAAGATCATTCAAAATTATTTGAATTGTCATTACATCGTTATTACTATTATTATGATAGTAGTAATAACAACGAAGAAAATCTTCGTTGTTATTACCATTTTTATTTCGTTCTCACTCTTATTCTCATTCATATCAATGTTATTCTTATTATTTTTGTTATTACACTCGTCATCAATATTGTTATCTTTATAAGATCATTATCATCATTATTGTTATTATTGTTGATTTTTATTTGTTTTGTTGTCGTTTTCAATTCTTTCATTATTAAAATGCCATTATAATTTTTATCATTATTATCATCACTGTTGTGAAGACGATGATAATCATCATGCTACTATCATGAAAATGAAGATAAGGATACACGTTTTATTACTTCTGCTACTATATATATATATATATATATATATATATATATATATATATATATATATATATATATATGTATGTATGTATATATATATATATATATATATATATATATATATATATATATATATATATATATATATATTCTCTCTCTCTCTCGCTCTCTCTCTCTCTCTCTCTCTCTCTCTCTCTCTCTTTCTCTCTC
>NC_091549.1:33454296-33456796 GCF_042767895.1 Penaeus vannamei
TTGAGGGTCCTAGAACTTCTGGTAACTCTTGCAAGTTGTTAAAAATCAGGTAAAAACTTATAAAGGGGATGTGGAATATAGGCTACAATCTTGTATAAGGCTGAAAGAGCAACAATAACCCTACAATGTCCAATGTCAAATATAAGTCAGACAGGAGAAATTTAATGGAATTAAAAGAACGTCCAAGGAGTCGAGTGTGACTCTGCAGCAGATTATTCACATAGAACAATACTCAAAATGGACAAAATGCAATAAAAGAAGCATCAACGAGTAATGTTCTCATCGTCATACATCTTCTTGCACTTGCAACTAAAGCCTTAGATGAAATTGTCCGGGCCAAATTCCTAATATGCAATTCATAAGTAAGCTTTGAATCAAAGGTTACCCCAAAGATTCAGTTAATCAGCGAACTTGCATGCTGAGGCAACCTCATTCGAGACCGACTCACAATCATGTCTTAGAATTAGTAGGATTTAATCTCATGCCCCATCGAAAGCACCAAGATTGAATTATCATCAGATCTACAGTGAGACCATCAGCTACAATTTGCCTAGTTGCCGGAGAAGGATTATCAACATAGATTTATCATCAGCATATGCCAACATTTAGAAATGCCAGACCACATATCGCTTGTATATAAAAAAAAAAGAACACTACCCTGAGGAACCCCAGAAGACAGACGGGTATACAAAATAAAACTACCATCAACATGAACACGCTGCTGCCTACCAAAAAATTCAGTTAAAATACTTAAAACTTTACCACCAACACCAACAGACTGCAACTTCAAAATTAAACCCTTGTTTAAAAGTGTCAAAAGCTGTACCAAATTCCAGGGAGAAAAGCCTTGACTCATGGCCCTTATTTAAATCAGACTGCATTTCATGCACCAACGTAAGCAATGGATCATTGCAGTCGAGTCCCTTTCTAAAACCAAACTGAGTCTCTGGAAGAAACTGTCTGAAATGTACAAAAGACGTTTGACTAGTAAACGGTCTCAAATGTACAGAACGACTTTTGACCAGTAAACCTTCAAGAAAGATAAAATTGGTGTAATTGAAATGGGCCTTTACTCAGTAGGTGAAGACTGTAATGGGCCTTTGGGAATAGGGGTAACATTAGCAAAGTGCCAGCACTCACTCTGAAACTGACCTTTTATGAACTAAGAGACTAATTTCGGAGCTAATTTACCATTTAGTCTTTTAGAATCAAAGGAAATAAACCATTGGGGTCGACTCCACCATATTCATCTAATTCTGAGAACATAAACGACTTCAGAGGACCTGAAAGCAAATGAATTAATGCATGGTAATGGGTGACATGAAAGAGGAAGTTTATGATCTTCTAATCTTTGTTATGAAATAAAACTATCTGCTAACAAAGTACCTTCCTCAGTCGGACTACAAGTAACACAGGTTACATTAAAGGAAGAATGGAGGACTCGACACCAAACACAGAGGCTGTAAGTGCTGACCACCATTTAAAAGGTTGTGAGGATTTTGAGAGAATTTGAAATGAACATTATATTCAGATTTAGCCTCCTTATAAACATTAATAGCTGTGTTTAGCATGGCAATATAATTCTCCCAAGAAGGACTAGCAGACCAGAGATTTTAAGCAGCATGTTTGTCCTTATAAGCCTGGTGACACCGTCATTTAAAATATGCTTTATCATGAGAATGAGATTTACGTCATGTATACAGACCTCGTTATGATGTTCATCAATAACAAGTTCAGAACTTTAACAGGACAAGGAGCATTATAAACATTTCGCCAAACAAAACTATAAAAAGCATGGTAGACACCATCCCAATTAATTTAAGGCTTTAAGAAGACTAGTCAATTTAGAGTAAAATCTGGTATAGGGAAGTCCAGCTGGATCTTACATGCTTACATCTTACATGATCTTACAGTGATCAGAAGAACCAATTTGCGTGATGGAGTCTACATCATTTACCCCTCTCACATCAGTTGATAAAAGATCCCAAAGATTGCCACTCCCGTGAGTAGCACCACAGACCAACTGCTCACACCCAACTACATCTGCGATTTCTAAAGTATAGATGCCATGTTGGTAAGTTGGGGACACAGAATTCAGCCTGTCTCGGTTGTAAGCATTAAAATCACCTATGAATATAAAGCATAAATACTGTTGTCAGAGTTGTGACTTCTATAAAATTGTAGTAATTATTAAAACGGCCACACACTCTCACAGCCATGTATTCATGACAACATTCATAGTTTGTAAAACGACTAACATCAAAAACCGACTTTAGGATATAAACACAAACCTTGGGCTTGAGTTAGAGAATTCCTGCGTAGGAACAAGTTTTATTTGAATTAGGTAAGAGCAACTCAGATGTGTGCCTCATGTCTGAAACCAGGGTTTCAGCACAAAAAGCAAGAAGTCCACAAATATTACTAAAAATTAAGTTGCAATTCTTTGGACGGCTAGGACTAAGAATAAGCTCAGTATCACCCGACAACAAAACAATTCCAC
>NC_091549.1:33461796-33477974 GCF_042767895.1 Penaeus vannamei
AATCCTAAATTTTGCCGGATGTTATATTAACACTTGTAAATACTTCACTACACTTACCCAAAACATGACCAAATTAGAACCAGAAATTACGAGCCCAACACGGAGCACCTCACCCTCTCCACAGTTCCAAATCAAGGGGACCTTCTGCTGATTTTTCGGCGATTTTCGCCCCTCTTGCCGAAATTGACTTTAATGCAGTTTCAAGTAGTTTCTAGTCCCCCGGTTCTCCCCTGAAAATTTCAAGGCTCGACCGTTATTTTTTAGGTGGTAGCAGCGATTTTCGATGTCGACCGAAATATTATTTTTTTGATGGTACCTTTGAAAATCGGCAATTGTGACGCAATGATTAGAGATAATAAAAATATGAGGTTATTTTCTGAAAGCTTATCAAATTTCACATAAGATGAGACCAACCTTCTTTTTTTCGGAATAATTTCAAAAATCCGGCAAGCGTCCAAAAAACGACAATGAAGAAATTTTCCATAGAAATAACTAAACATGATATGTTTTTCATATGGTGTATTTTCTTATCTTTATGTTTTCATTATACATAGTTACTTTGATTTATGAGCAAAAAATTTCGAAAATGCAAACCTCCCCCCCCACCCATGGGGGGTAGTTTTGCCAAATATTCAGGATCACCACCAAAATTTTATGGAATATTAATTAGGCTAAGACAAACCTCAGGTTAAAATTTTATTCAAATCTATTCATAACTTTTCGAGTTAGAAAAAAAAAATCCTGGATCCAAACCATGGTCCGCACCACCAAACTGCAATAAGCGTCTAAGTTAGGTTAAAACTCACCTTTGGTTAAAATCTCGTTAAAATGTGTTCATAACTTTTAGAAATATTAGAAAACACAAACTAATAATCAAAAAAACAAATAAACAATCAATAAACAAACAAAGAAACAAACGGAAGTAACAATATAAATAAACAAAAGGTCATGGGGTACACGAAAATTATCTATATGTGCTCATATACCTTATATACATAGTTTCACATCGCCATGTAATTGTTTTTCGACTTTCCACGGGGTCTGAGAGTGAAATTTGGCTACGTGACCCCGTAGAGTTATTCCGCAGATTTAAAAAGACGATTTTCATGGTCCAGGACGGCCCCGTCGCGTGGGGAAAAGTATGTGTTTGGTACCCGTCCGACTGGAGAAAAGTTATTCTTTCGACAAATATTATACGTTGTAAAACCTCATTAGAGCATCAATAATAGGTATATGATAGATAATTATATCAAATACAAGTATTCTGTACATGATTTGTCATGTAAAATGTAAACATAATAAAAAGGAATAAGATCGCATTTTTTAGGTCCTTCATATTTTTACGCATAGCACACGTATAATCGGTCCGATTTTAAAGTATTATGGCTCATTTTGTAGCTGAATAATAGTTCTATTACATACTGCCATGAGGATTTGCAATATTTTCACGTGGTTCTTGTAAAAGTGACACATGTTTCCAAAATCTCCTATTAGGGTGTTAAAATAGTCACCTTCGGAAAATATTCACCAAGAAAAAAGTAAGGTCAACTTCTCAAAAATGGCTTCTGCATATAATAGTAGAAAGATAGTTCTATTCAAACATGAAATCAGAATGGCTGTATGTTTTTCTTTGGATTTTTGAGAAATTTTTAAAAATGGTCAATGTAGGCCTATAGACCCCCAGATCACTGCCACCACTCCGCACTATACGTAAGATTTTGAGAAACCGTTACGTGCTGGCAATGTCCGCAAGACTTCGGAATGCAGGTAGATGATAGAGGATTATGGTGTAGGAAGACTAATCTTATGCCTTGTTTTGTTGACATCAAGATAGCCTTGGAAAGATGAAGAAACGCAAAATGCCGATATCTCGGAACTCCACCATTAGGGGTGGGTCAAAGGATTCCGGGCACACCATATGTCCAAAATTAACATATTATGGCTCATTTTGTAGAAAAATAAAATATCTACAACTTGATCGAGAGCGTTTTCGCAGTTTTTGCCTGTACTTCTTGTAAAAGTGGTCAATGTAAGAAAATTTTTACCTTTTTTTTTCTTGAAGTCCCCAACTTCAAAAATTCACAAAATCGAAATCGAAAAAACGCTCTCGATCAAGTTGTAGATATAAGGTAGTTCTGTGCAAAAATCAAATAAAATTGAATGTCTTGCCGTTTCTGAAGTCTGAATCCTTTGACCCAGGTGCTGCATTTTCAAAATGGCGAATTTCGCATTTTTCGGTTTTTTGACAATAATTCAAAAACTGTTCGGGCGATTTCGAAATAAAAATCGACCACAGGCAATGGGAAGGGGCCCAAATAAAAGGGTGTGAGTTTCATCAAAATCGGCAAGATAAATCGAAAAATCGAAAAAAAAAAAGCAGACGGTCCCCTCAAGTCTGCAGGGTGGCAAGGTAAATCTGTGGTCACTTAATCACCTGGTATCTGTAACCGTTATCATAACAGAATGAAGTTGCTTCGCCGCTATATGCCCACCCTGAGAGCAATTGGGGTTATGAGGTTAAATATCCTAATGCTTTTTAAATCGTCTGTCTTGCTAAAATATATTTGACAGAGTTGTTGGCCTTTGCCAATGCGCCAAGTTTAGTGTTTACAGTGGTTGTTTAATGCTACCTTTACACTTCTTGCTTTGATAAGATTACCCTGCTATAAAATACTTTTACATATATAAAGGGTCGTAAAGAATATTCTGGTTATTCATTTACATAGTTCTATTATTTCTATCTAAGAAAGTCCCTATTGCCAAACACATTTGTTACCATATCAGGTCAAATGTGATAAACGGCCTCAATCAAACCTGATTTTAAAAATCATTTCAGGTTTGAGTAATACCTATTGAAATTTTGATAAAAAGGTTTATAGTATGGATATTCGAGAAGGGAGCCGTCGCGCTCGAGAACAGAGTTCGTCAGTTATGATCAGATGTTCGTGATTTCTTAATATGTTATACATAAATATAAAGTTTCGTATCATTTGGCTAATAAATAATAAAGTTATTAACGAAAAACAAGTTTTTGAACAATCACAACCTCTTAAAAATGGCATTTATCCATTGAACAAATTTGTTGAAAAAATTACCACCTATAGTCTATAGCAATACCCAAAATTTGCAAAGACCGGAGTTTTAAATTTCGTTTTAGATTAGTGGGAATTCATTTTTTTTCTAAATGCCCAGTCTTATGAAAATCACGATATGATATATAAACTACTATTACCTAAAATGAAAATTTTCTCTAAGAAAACCATCACAAATATATTCAGCTTTTAAACGATCCAAACCCCATTAGAATCGCCCAAGTATTTATGGACGAATTTCAAAAATGTTGACAAAAGTGTAGTTTTGAGATAATGGGATCCGAAATTTTGAATTTACCTTTTTTTTCTTTCTTTCTTTTTTAGAATTCTAATCTCTGTGACAATCTTGCTGCATTCTATTGCATTCACATGGTATTCTGAAGTGTAGCTGGTACATTGTCCCCTCCTTTTGCAGAGTACTAATGGTAATAACTGCACACAATTGTAGAATTACTGCCAATCAACACAGTACCTAACCAGGCCACGTCCGGTATTTGTGTATAAAAAATACTATTGCAGCTGTGATTAAGGAGTATTTCTGGTCATATTACGGTTATTAAATAATAGAATAACATCTACAGTTAGTATTGTGCCCTTACTTTGTTATATGGGCCTACTCTGCGATATGGTGTTATGGAGGTAGTAGCTGACAACCTTTCTCTCCGATTTTCTGGTGTTTTGTTTCCCAGAGCCCCAGGATTGGCGATCAGCTGATGGGTAAATAGAGTTCCCAGCTAGCTACCAGAGAATTCCAAAATAAACCCCCCCCAAAAAAATAATAAATAAATAACTAAATTTGTCAAGTAAATTTTCATGGACGCGACAATGTAAATATCGGAGTAGGGGGCGGGGGGGTTAGAGATTTAGTCATAACTCCTTTAAATTTATATATTTAGCAAAAATATTACGTCACGAGATTGCCAAAGCCCACTAGATTCCAGTTTTTTTTTCGAGTATTTTTGAAATTTTTCATTATGGCGGCCCCCTTAAAGTCACTCTCAAAGAAATAAAATTCTATACATGTTTTACCTCAAAGTCAATGCCAACCTGTACGACTCAGATACAGCAAACAATACCGTGGAACTTTGACCAGTCTTAAAATGAGCCTATTTGTAACTTGTTCAAAGTGTATTCAACATATCTTCTATAAATGAGTTTTTAGTCTCCGGTTACAGACCTTTAGACACTGCAACTTTTGGTTTGTACTATCATGGAAACATGAAATCACGAAATTGCTGAATTTAACTCATAGCAAACAAGCTATGAATCCCCGCAGCGGTTACAACTATCAGAGGAATGTGTAACTATGACGGCCTTGTCTATGTCAACAGGACCCCATAATGACAAACACATTTAAAGATCAATAATATCATTGATAATGATTACTCAGTATCTGGAATGGTTCGGTGGACTCTCAGTGGATATATCATAACTTCATTTTCGTGCTGAAACTCTGTGAAGCAAGTAAAAAGTGCACTTGTAAAAGCTGAACCTGCAGACTTCTACCGAACCATAAGGTTCTAGTTACCCAACAGTGGTTTAAATTATGTATCATGTATCATCTTGGTGCCTACCCAGTTATGAATGTGTGAATAGATGTTAAATATTGCACCTGAAGTCCAAATAAAATCAGCCATGAATCTGCAGTATTAATAATTGATGCGTGACATCACATGTACGTACGTGAAATATGCGTCACTTACCCCCACCCCCACTCCCCCCGAATCAGGGAGGAACCCCGTTACTTTGAACCAATCTGTTTAAAGAAATAATCATTTTGAAAATATGTTATGTGCTATTTTTACAAAATGCAGCATTTATAAAAACTCTGGGGTCGAAAATGACGTTTGCCGATTATGCCGAAATAGAGGCAAAGAGAGTGAAGAAAACAGTTGATGGAGACAACAGCAATTCTGAATAAGCTCAACCCCATCGAACCCCCCAGCCCCCTAGGAAATACTCGTGCCCCTTCTTGTCCCTACTCTGGCGATACCTCTGCCCCTCCATGCCTCTACCCTGGTGCTACCCCCGCCCTTGCTGATCCTAATCTAGGAGTTCTGATACGTCTAAGGGAGATGAAAATCAGCAACATAGGCAGACTGGATGCTGGTGTAATAAATAACATGCTCATCGACTTCATGACGTCATTCATAGAAATCAAGGGCTGACATGGCGGAAGTGAGTGAGAATAACAACGCTGGAGGAGGGGTCTGGAGAAGAGGTTCCCAGCAGAGGAGGTCGTCACCGAGCTCAGTATCTGCGCCAGCAACCTCCCTTGCGACCTACACAAGCCTGACGGGATGCTCATCGCCGCCTTCGACGTCGGCCTTTTTCACCGGAACGTCGAGAAGACGCAATGCATTGCTGAAAAGCTTAACAATGAAACCATCAAGTATCATAGGTAATTGGTGGTCGAACTGGACAATATATAAAATAAAATAAAAGGTCTTACAAGAGAACCAAAAGAAAATCTAAAAAGAAATGAAAAGTTTAAGAGTGAAATTACGTCAGGCCTTAAGTAGTGAACAAGTGACAGAAAGGAATGACCTAAGGAAAATAATGGAACATAATAACATGACCACTGTGATAAATTGACTAAATGGAGGTCGCGGACAGGAACAACTTTCGCGAGGACTTCAGATGTGGACTGGTGAGCGAAACGGCAATGGTGGAGGTCACAGCTACAGCTGCGCTGGCAACATGTCTCGAGGAAGAGGGCGAGGAAATGCGCGGAGGAGGAACTAGGTATCATGAGAGGTGCGCTGACCCAAACGATATCAGCACGGAAGCGACGGTAGCCTCAAATAATCCTGGAGGCTGATGTGGCACTCATCATGAGATAAACGAATCCAACATTGAACATGATGGATTCGTTGTGATTCCTGAGAGAACACCTGGCCGACCAGTCCATTAGAACTGAAGCTTATGTTTACTATACAAATAATAGAATTCCCTCCACAGGAAACATAAAAGTTAATGTAGTTATGGGAATTTTAGTGTCTCAAGCTTTGTTAATCATTATAATATTTAATTTTAACGGGATTTTAACTTTACTCTTTAAAGTAAGATAAGTCATTTTCAAATTTTGTTGAGTGCCATTTATTTGCTTCCCTCAAACTTCCCATATCTTTGATAAACTCTTAAGCTATAGATATATGCATGAGCCACACCTTAGTATTGCAATCAGTGATTTCAACTCATGCGCATGGAAACCATTTTCTTCCTTAACTCAGTGATGCGGGCGAATGCATCGTCAACGGCCGAGCAACTCCTCACCCCAATGTCCACACAAATGTTTCAATGGCTAATCTTGGAGGTTCGTCTGTCGTTGATTTTCTCAAGATTAATTACGACAGATTGCAGTACTTCAAAGAAATGCGGGTTACTCCACTCTCAGACTTTCTTGATAACAATAATCTAACTTCCACAGTGTGCATGACTGGGAAACTTGGAGGGCATGGAATTCTCTCAGGATAAATGCATCAGATTTTATTGTCTCTAAACATAGGGATAATGAAATAGTAAAAAATGACACTGTTTATGTAAGACCGCATACGAAGAGAAAATCGCACCAGGTATAGAGGGAAAGAAATCCGAGTAATTTCTATAGGGATGAATACTTTCAAAATAATATAGCGACTACAGCAAATAAAACTGCAAGTTTAAGGGAAGGAGAGAACAATATAGATATAGTGTATAGATATAGTTTATTGCAAACAAATTAATGAATATTTAGGCCCCATTAGTCGTTGTAATGCAAATTAGAAACATAAAGGTTCCTGGTGGAACGAGCATTTAACGAAACTTTGGAAAAATGCAAGGAAGGGGAAATTTTTTAAAAATCAAATGTAAAGAAAAAGCACCATATCAAGTTCTTTGTGAAGCAAAGGAAAGTTACAGCTCACAAGTTTCCTTGACAGAGCTTTCCATGAATGCATATGTACTTATCAAAGCAATGTCAAGTGAATGTAGAAAATGTAAATTGCAATAAACTTGTTTTTGGAATAAAATTGAGAAGTTAAAACCAAAGATTAAGAATCGAATCCCACTTGGGGTATATGGTGATCAAGGTAATATAATAAACGATATTAAATATGTTGTGGATAAATGGAAAAGGGAATTCAGTGTTATACTTTGTTGGAGAATCTAATGCAAATCATGATTTTGATACCTATTCTAGATCAAAAGTAAATATTGGAACAAGCCCAGACCTTCATTTACAAAATATACCAAGAGCTTTCAATAATTCAATCCACCTGAAAGAGAGGAAAAGTTGTAAATGGTGATACTAATCACTTTAAAAATAATGCATCCATACATCTCTTACTCAAGTTGCTCTCAGCGTGCTTCGAAAATGGAATACAGCCGAATATATTAGGTAAGGGAACAATCAATCTCATTCCAAAATCTGGTAAAAACAATCCAAGAAATCCTCTCAATAACAGAAGCATTATACTTTCTGGAAGAAACTGAGGGTCTTTCGGAAGAGCTAAATGGATTCCGTTAGGATCGGAGCACCGCCGAACATATTTTCTCATTAATAACAGTGTGCAAAAATCGTCTTACGAGTGTAAGCAAACACTCTGTTGTTTCTTGGATATACAGAAAGCATTTGATTGTATTGTTCTCATTTGCTTTTGTACAAGATTATTGGAAATCGATGTAACTGGAAAGCTGTTCAACGCCATTACATCATGTTACGAACATTCATGTATTACACGATTAAGTCAGTGACAACGGTATAGGTCTTAGGGTGTTACACAGCCCTACTCTCTTCATATTGGCCGTCGACAACTTAGCGGAGATGATTAAACGAAGTTTCGGTGTAGATATCCACGTTGTAACCATTTTACTCCTGCTTTATGCAGATGATGTTTTGGCTGAGAGTGAGTTAAATTTGCAAAACCTCATCACAATTCTAAATAGCTGGTGTAAATGATGGAGACTCAATGTAAACAAATCGAAAGCTCAAATTATGCATATTAAGGGGCGCACGCACATATGTGTATTGTGATATGAAGAGCACTCTTCAGCCGTAATTCATATTCTACATCACTCTCCAGCAAATACGCGCACGCACGCATGCGCGTAAACACAAACACACGTGTACACTTATACACACTAACAGGCACTCACACTTATACACATGTCGAAATAAACAACTGATTTTAGGTAAATGACCTTGAAAGTGTTTATAAAGTTATCGTTCATTTTCCATAGTTTTCGTTCGATTATATTATGCGCATATAGTCCAAATGGAAGCCCAGACGTTGCTCTCTCTAATGGTCTATATTTCATTCAGATCGGATAAAGGGTTAGTGAGCAGCATCAAAAAATGTAAAATGGAGTGGCGATGACGTCATCCCGACGGGACGCCGCGCCGCCATGCGGTCCTTTAAATGCTATGGTTACCCCTGCGAACACGCGCGCGCAAGTTTGAACTTGTTCGCCTGCCTTCAGACGTCCTCTACGCTTCACCTCATACTCTAACAAACAGGCGCGCACACACGCGCGCACGCACATGTGTATTGTCACAATTGCGCGCGCGCGCATGCACGCACCTAAGGGCACATGCCTATACGCAAGTGCACGTGGGCGTACTCTCATACACTTTTGCACGAGCTCACACACAAAAATACACACACGCTCGCGCGCGCGCCTGCACAGAAATTGCAGATTAGAAATGAAGACATGGTAATCGATAGCTAAACAATATTATACAACCCTGAGGTGGTTTCAATGCAGTACTTGTTTTGCATGTTGGCCTACTAAAGCAAAAAAAAAAAAAAAAAAAAAAAAAAATCTATTTCATCATAAATTGTATTGTATCATTCATGAATTGACATAAGGCGTGACAATCATTATTTGAACTGATATCATGTAATTCCTTTACCATATGCCGGAGGAATGGTCGGAACGAGTGTAAAGGCCATTTACCTCAAATGAGCGAAAATGCACTTGCATCCCATGTTGCTTATGCCCTTGTTACAGCAAAAAATAGTTCGAGATGGAGTCTAACAATCGAAGGGCAGGTTCCTCAGACATGTAGCAATACGTTAGGACCAAAAACAAAATTCAAGTACCCCGACCCCCCTATGGCCAGGGACGGCCCCCTTAAGAACCTATTATAGACATCCCTTAGGTTTCAAAATATTTATTATTTTTTATGTGTACTTCGTAAAACTGAGACTCTTACTAATGTTTTCATAATGTTAATTATCTTCTGCCATTTTTTAATCTCTGCACTGCCCCCTAATTGTTTAAAGTGTTCTGTAAATAATAATACAAGGCATTAAAAACTTATTCATATAATTTATTAATTCTCTGTGCCTCCTAATGTTCTCAAAATTGAAAACTAAGACTAGCATCATATTAAGTAAGTTTGTACCTCAATTTTCTGTACATATGTCTTCAGGATTATCTGTTTCCAATATGATGTGTTCGGAATCTTGTGTTAATAGACTATCTCTTTAAATTTCTATCAATTCTTGTGATATTCCTGGTCCGTGACGTTCTACCCTCTTCTGTTTAAGTGAAGGTCCTGGTCTCGGATTTCTGGGTGTGTGGGAATAGGTTTTACAAATCTAAAGGGTGGGAGCTGAGGTATGTCTTTTCTTTTTATTGCTGAAAAAATCTGTGGTACTTCGAAACATTTCTGTGCAATGTTGCTCTTCACACAAACCTGTTACATGTGGTGTAGGGTAGTGTCTGGAGCAAGTCATACATTCATACCTGTAAATAAGCAACAAAATCATCCAAAAGATATCTATTCAACACTCACCCTTCATCTCCCTACATAGATTATATTGAAGACAATATTAAGGATATTACCTAAAGATTTGCAGTCCGGTATAAACTTTACTTGCAATTTGCATTCAGACACTGCATTGTTAAAATATTTTTCTGACAACTGATATTCATTTTGTATAGATTGGAGAAAAGGTAATTGTTATAGAAAGTTGTAGTCAGTCACTCAAGATGCAGTTTGATCTTATATGATAAGTATGAGGCATAAGAAGGCCTACCTATGAGGGAAACATGATTATTTATGAAATATTCTATTTTTTCATGATGACAATCTTATATCTGTAGTAGTAAAATGGGTAACGAAACTGTTCTAACAACTATAAGACCTTTTTTTATAATGACACAAGTACAAAAATGACAGCTCTTTGCTGCGATGAATCGTGTTAGACAAGGAAAACAATGTTTTCTTCAGGATTCTGTTCACGAAGTCCATAGGAATGTATACTTGATAATTTTGTTGTAAAGTAGTTGAGAAAAATTCAACACATAATTCTTCTTTAAAAAAATGTTTCATGTTTGTTTTAAAACGTCAACTTGTGTGACCTTGACCATATATTTTTTGTTTCACTAACCTGGAAATACGAGTTCCTTGCCCGCAGCCTGTGAACTTAAAAGATTCCTCGTGGGATTATTTTGTCTTATATATTTATTATCATCAGTTATTTCCTTTATTAGATTATTTGACCAGTTGTGTAAATATATACAATTTAATTTTCAGAATAGATATTTAGTATGAAAATTCTAAGACGATCGGTGTTCTAGCCGAAAATGTCTCTGAACGGCAACTCAAGCGATGGCGCCTGTGAAGTTCATGACGGACTCGTGACGTAACAGTACATGATTGGTAGGATTAACTCGTCCCTTCTGCGCATGTGCAGGATTTAAAAATTAGCTTCAAAGAAAAGCCTGGTCCAGAGGTGCATTAAAAGTTGATCCTGTGTGCTGTCGATTAAACTTTGATACTGGATTAACTCTTATGGCACGTGCAGAAGACGCCCTAAGAACATACAAAATCAAGACTGATTGCAATCCAGAACCGTACGTAATGAAACATATGGCCCGGAAGAAGCGCGCTGTTTACGCACAATTTAGGATTGGCGTCGTTCCATTAAGAATAGAAGCGGGTTGAATCACGAATGTGCCTCCGTGAATGCATTTGCAAATACTGTGATAATAATGTGATGGAGGACGAAATCCATTTCCTTCTCGAATGTAGATTATATAGTGTCCTGAGACAAGAACTGATGCAGGAATGTTCGGAGAGGAACAAAAAATTTATAAATTACAATAAAGAAATGAAACTACAATATTGGCTAAATGATTAACAAATTTTGATGATTTCAATAAATTACCTTATAGCAATTAAAAAGATAAAAAAGTGTTTATGAAAAATATTTATAAACATAGCATGATCTTAATGATGTTAAAAATTGTCTTGCATGGAGTATTAAACTTGAATTAATATTTTATATAGTCATTATCTTATTTTACTGTTTTATAAAACTAATTTTAGATTATTTTCATCAGATATGCCTGGGTAAGACCTTATAGACTGGGTACACGCAATCTAATGAATTAATTGTATTGTTCTATATTTGATTGTAAAAGAAAAAAATGTATCTTGACACATATATAAACAAACAGTTGAACTGAATTGAAATAACATATTTAAAATATCAGTGTTATTACAACTACTACTTATTCCGTACAGTATAACGGAAGAAGGCTTAAGTTATTTATTTTGTACAAGAGAATGTAATTATATGAAAACTTTACGTGACAGATTCCATTGCTACTAGAGATGGAATATAGACAGAAGTGAGCAACCAGAAACAAAACAGAGAAAAAGAGAGAGTTCCAATGCCTTTCGTGTTGGCTCCGCAAATAGTGGGTCACTGAGAGATGTATACCTTATGCAACATAGCATTACTCTTCGAAAGAGAGCAACAACGACGGAAAAATGCCATCCTTGGGGCAAAATATGCTAACATATATTGTCATTTACGTCACCCAGTATTTTTTTTTTTTTTTTTTTTTTTTGAAAAGCAAAAAGCACCTGCAGCATTAAAAAACACATGGCCATACAATCGTCACACAAAAACGGGATTTATACTCTTCTCTCGGAACACTTTTGCATCCATTCCCTTCGCCTCGTTTCGATATGAACACCATTCCGTGATTTCTAGCGCTCGGGGAAGGAAAGGCCTCACTATATTCTAATTCAATTGGGCGGTTCGTAGAAGCAGCGCCGTGATTGTTGCAGTTCTCGCGCTGCAGGGTATTCTGTAATCTGCAATATAGTATAAAAGGAGGACATATTCTTCGCAGGTCGCGGGTCGGGGCGGCTCCTTCATCTTGGGTGTCGCCCGCACCGCCGCCGAGGAGGCGATATCAGCGCCGCCGCATCGTAACCTGAAATTGCATGAACTCCGCCGTATGGCTCCTCGCGTGCCCCGTGACGCGCACGCACGCACGCACGCGTCCGCTTCCCTCTCTACCCTCTCGAAATATAAGAGGCAACTGTTTCCGGTACACTCACTTACATTGTGTGTGTGTGTGTGTGTGTGTGTGTGTGTGTGTGTGTGTGTGTGTGTGTGTGTGTGTGTGTGTGTGTGTGTGTGTGTGTGTGTGTGTGTGAGACTGTCTGCATGCCTCTCTCTCTCTCTCTCTCTCTCTCTTTCTCTCTCTCTCTCTCTCTCTCTCTCTCTCTCTCTCTCTCTCTCTCTCTCTCTCTCTCTCTCTCTCATTTTTTCCCTCTCGTTCTCTCTGTGTGCATGCCTGTCTGTTTGTCTGCATGCCTGTCTGTCTATCTCTCTCGCTATCTATCTATCTATCTATCTCTTTTCTATCGTCTCTCTCCTCTCTCTCCCCCCCTCTCTATTTGTCTATCTATCTATCTATCTGTCTATCTCATTTTCTCCCTCTCTTTCTCTCTGTCTGTCTGCATGCCTGTCTATCTCAGTCTGTCTGTCTGTTTGTCTGTTTGTCTCACGATCTATATATCTATATATCTGTCTTTTCTATCGTCTATTGTCTCTCTCCTCCCCCCCCCCCCTTCTCTCTCTCTCTCTCTCTCTCTCTCTCTCTCTCTCTCTCTCTCTCTCTCCCTCATTTTCCCCTCTCTTTCTGTCTGTCTGTCTGCATGCCTGTCTATCTCAGTCTATCAGGTTGTGTGTCTGCATGCCTGTCTCTCTCTATCTATCTATAAATATCTGTCTTTTCTATCGTCTATCGTCTCTCTCCTCTCTCTCTCTCTCTCTCTCTCTCTCTCTCTCTCTCTCTCTCTCTCTCTCTCTCTCTCTCTCTCTCTCTCTCTCTCTCTCTCTCTCTCTCTCTCTCGCACACATACACACACGCAGACGCACTCACGGTCACTACCTTCCTCCTTAACTCTTCATTTCTTCTTTTTTTCTCCTGTTTTCCCGAAAGCACGTTTATACCGCGGAGGTGCGGTGAGGTGTGTGTGGTATGCCGCAGCTGTTTCTCTCGCCTTGATGAATTAAGAGCAGTGCCAGTAATTGTGCTAGGAACAAGCGGTAATTTCTGTAATATTATAGCGTTGTGCGAGTAAAACTGGACTTTTAGAATCACCTTTCAAACGTCTTAGAATTATATGTTTTAGCACACTGACTGGTATAAACCAGTTGGCCATATTGAGTTTAAAATAATTAAATATAGTAAAAGCATTTCACAGATGAAGTAGAAAGTAAAACATCGTATCTGAAAGTTTGTATTGGAAATGACTCGTAATGCACATTACTGATATGCTACACTCATAATTTGCAAAATAAAAGCTTCATCCTCTCTAGCCGTTGCTCTACGTATAATGCTTCACTACAATGCCTTGCCTGGGAAGAAATCAGCAGTGCCATTGCATTGGCCATACGAAACTGTATCGTAATTTTCGTTTTCGGATATATTTACCTAGTTGTTACTGCAGTGGAAGGAATGCGGTCCCCCTCCCCTCACCTGCTAACGGCTCAAGGGACTTGGGCAACCACTCTTTCAGGGCCTTGCAGGTATGAGAGCGTTGATGCCTGTTTCTCTTGGCAACAACAGAAAACACCTGGCATGGTAACAGACAAAAACTATAGAAAGATGAAAGGTAAAAGATGGACAGTACGATAACAGATAACAGTATCGATAACAGTCAGTGTCAGGATCCCTGCAGTGCCGAGCCAATTGGTGCACCCAACATATCATGCAGATGAGCCATAATACGAAACAGAAAAGAGCATAGACAAACCCCGTCATTACCCTTTTAACGTTAAAACAATAAAACAATCCCTCGAGCTATTGCTGATTCTATACTGGAAGCGAGCTGACGCGAGAGGCTGAAGGGAGTTTCATAACCCTGAAGCGCACAGTCCACACTGGCAGCGAGCGAGCGCGTTCCGGGGTTGGCGCATCTGACTTCCCCTTTACAATCTTGCAGGGGGCAATTTTTCACTCTATTTCTAGGAAAGAGCGCGTCCAAATGGCCGGTAGATATATAATGTGTAGCATTGTCTGTATCAACCCAAATGACCAGTCCACAAAATACACGATGTATGGATCGGACACTTGGCCAGTAGAATTCACAAGAAAGTAGAGTGAATGAGGTTTACAGTAGTTAATCTGACCAGGAATGAGTGCATAATACGAGCAATGGAAGTAATAGTGTTCAGAGAATCTAGGAGAATAGATTGCAATGGTGTGCAAGAGAGGGAAACAGAGTTGGCGGCGCAAAGACTCCCTGGACGAAGGGCTTAAAAAAATGAAGCGCTAGACGGAAGAGAATGGAAGCCTCTTCTTAGAAACCGCGACCCGAGTCAGCAAGAGAGGAATTCCGAACTGACCTTTGCACGCCTTTCAAAACCAGGTCGGCAAGCGGCAAGTAAGGCTCTCAAAGTAAAGACACAATGTTAGAAAATGTCCATACTGTAATAATTGTAGCAGATATCGTATAATCATGCCGTAAACAGTAACCCACACCCAGCTGGCAGGGAGAAGCGAGGCCTCCCCTTTGAGACGGCGAAATTCCACCCGAGCCTTCTGGCGCAGCGAGACGCCGCCGCCGATCAGAAGTAAAGTCCTGATTCCGCCGATTGCGGGACTCATTTTCTCTCCCTTTCTGCTCGCCAGTCGAAACCATCGTCAACGTGGGAGTACTTCGATTTCGTGTCTAATATTAACGATATTCCATTTCTTAATTCTCTCAACACCAGAAAACAACTCGTTATAATATAATACGGTAATTGTTGGCGTTTGCCCAATCTTCGCTACATGATCTTTAACAGCAACAATTCTAAACACAGTTCTTTGGATAATCAACTTAGCACTCGGCTACACCAAAGTAAACAGGCAACAAATTTTCGTTGAAATTACGGACTGAATCAGATACAGAACACTTGAAGCCCAGCCTCGACTTGCATGAAAACCTTTTTCACTGAAGCTATTTAATATCACTTTGACCACATTTTAGGCTTCCCTGTCGATACAGCAAACATCTAGAAAGATAAGCAATAGTTAATCTCCACGAGACTGACCATTTCCGTCAGATGAAACAAAATACTATTTATAACTGACGTAGACCTTCTATTTCATGTATCAGTTGCATTCCCCTGGACGAGAAAGCCCTTGTGTATGTAATGGGACGTTCAGCACAATATAAAGAACAAGTGTTCGACAAAAATCTTGAAAAGTAGCAAGGGTTTCGTCTCCAGTGCAGCCAAAAATTCTTAGGAGGAATCGCTCATGAATGATCTATAAGAAAGTTATGTTCTTCATCTCCATTAAGGCCGTAGAGGCTCTCAGCCTGGGATGAGATGAGCCGTTTGTTTGAAGTAGCGTGTTTGTACGTGTTACACTATATACTCACCTGGGCACTTCAGCGAGGGTTGTGTACATTTCTGTAACGAACTCCTGACATCGATGCAAAGCTTTTCTCCTTGTACAAACACCGGTACATGAGATATAAAGAGAGAGAAAAAAAGAGAAAAGTGAAAGATAGATACACACATATACACACACCTACACACACACACACACACTTTTTGATTTAAGTTAATTGAGTATTTCAGTATTTCCCTGTGGTATGAATTTTGTTACATTTCGTACTGTTCAAAGTTTTCAGTAGCTTGCATTCGAAACGTGTCTTTGATCTGTAAAGTGATCACTGAATATTGACTCAAAAAGGACACTTTAATGGTATAGTTTATACAGATTGATTTTATTAGTAGTAGTATTATTACTATAATTATTGTTATTATTATTAATATTAATATCATTATTGTTATT
>NC_091549.1:33528439-33530939 GCF_042767895.1 Penaeus vannamei
CCTCAAGTTTTAGGAGATGACTGGGAAGATCAATGTGTAGAAGTTTAAATTTAGATGAGTCTGAAAGGATGCTAGATATTTTGTTATAGTAATCATTCTTATTCAGGATAACTATGCCTTTCCCTTTGTCTGGTCTTGTTATTACAATATTTCCATCATCTTTTAAATTTTGAAGAACATCAGAGTATTGTTCAGTATGGTCAGGGCTGTGTACAGATTCTCTGCAATGCTGTACATACATATCATTAGCAAGCGCAGATATCTTGTTGAAAACTGTGTTAATTGTATCTTTGTAGATGTTACAGTTTTTGAGCATCTGACAGGTCCGTTCGAAATGAACAAAGAAATTGGCCTACCTCTGAGCAGACCATCTTTCTCCGCTATCCGCCATCATTCACAAACAGAAGACCATCCTTTCACTCACAGTGATTTTAAAATTCTGTCTTCCACACCTAACAGACTCGACCTCCTCATCCTAGAATCCCTGCATACCCATAAGATGAAACCCGAGCTGAATGCCAACACAGCCATCCAGTTGTTGACTGTGTAATCACCATAACCACCATTTCACACTTGTTTGGTATGTCCCACCCTTACACACCTTTTTCACTATGTTTATGCCGTTTTTTTATTGTTTGATTTTATTCCTATTTTATTGTTGCTTTTCTTATGAACTATGTTTTTCTTTTGTTTACTACATCTAATTATATGTTTTCTGGTTCATTATTTCTAGTACTGATGATGGAGATGAATTACGATCTCTGAAACGTTTACAATAAAGATGTTCACCGCAGCACTGGTTCTCCTTTTCATTCTACGACTACGGTTCCCGAGTGGAAAATCAACAACCGAAATTATCACTAGAAGATACGGCCAACCAACGCTCAAGACCTACAGATGCGTCAACAAGAACATCTTCAAATCCAAGAAAATAGAACTGGACCTTAAATTTCTCAACTATTGTAAATTATATGGCACTATCCCCAATTTCCTCAAATTCAAACTATATGATAAATCATTCCTTTCAACGAGCACCTACAAATCATGGCTTTTCAAATTACTTGACCGTGAAATTAAGAAACAAAACAGAAAGCTCACAAAACTTAGGGACACTACAAACAACCATGTCCTTGACTTAAGATCTAAGTCAACATGTTCGACTTTAAATGCCTCTCTGCATTAATTAATCTGAATGTAGAGAAAAGACTGTCTTCTGTAAGTGCTATCCACCATAGAAAGTTAAAAAACTTGGGCATTGATCTAAGCAAAAAGGTTGATGCAAACAAAATAATCTTTAACTTCTCAGACAGAATTCTAACTGATAAGGAAAAGAATGTTTTATCACTTGGCTTGGATTTTGGTCTTCGACCCCGCAAATCGAGTTTTGCCAATTTCTTTGTTCATTTCGAACGGACCTGTCAGATGCTCAAAAACTGTAACATCTACAAAGATACAATTAACACAGTTTTCAACAAGATATCTGCGCTTGCTAATGATATGTATGTACAGCATTGCAGAGAATCTGTACACAGCCCTGACCATACTGAACAATACTCTGATGTTCTTCAAAATTTAAAAGATGATGGAAATATTGTAATAACAAGACCAGACAAAGGGAAAGGCATAGTTATCCTGAATAAGAATGATTACTATAACAAAATATCTAGCATCCTTTCAGACTCATCTAAATTTAAACTTCTACACATTGATCTTCCCAGTCATCTCCTAAAACTTGAGGATAAATTAAACAGGATATTACGACCTTTAAAAGAAACAATCAATGAAACCATATATAACTCCATTCTTGCTTCTGGCTCTCGACCCGGTTACTTATATGGACTCCCAAAAGTTCACAAAATAGGGACACCACTGAGACCTATTGTGTCCTCTATTAATACATTTAACTATAACCTTGCTAAATTCCTTGTCAAAATCATCCAACCCCTAACCATTAATGAGTATACCACTGCCAACACTTTGGATTTTGTGGAAGAAATCAAACAACTCAACATTGAAGATTCCACAGTAATGGCCAGCTTTGACGTGGAATCACTATTCACTAACGTTCCTCTGTCAGAAACTACACAGATTATTACGGACTCCTTATCAGACGAGTCCATATCACAGTTTGGTCTAAACAAGAAACAATTTAATTCTTTTCTAAATATTGCCACAAGAGATTCTGTTTTCACATTTGACAACAATTTATATACTCAGATAGATGGTGTAGCTATGGGTTCACCACTTGGCCCAAGTTACGCAAACGCCTTCCTATGTCACCATGAATGTAACTGGTTAAATAACTGTCCAAATGATTTCAAACCAATATTCTACAAAAGGTATATTGATGACACGTTCCTTTTGTTCAAACAACAGTCACACATTGACCATTTCCTTTCTTACCTAAATGACCAACACCCTAACATTAAGTTTACGTGTGAAATAGAAAAGGAAAACGAACTTCCCTTTCTTGACACACTGATATCTAAAGAAAATGGAC
>NC_091549.1:33535939-33538439 GCF_042767895.1 Penaeus vannamei
GGACCCTTGTCTCTTGGGAATTGACTACCTTATGCAGGTTGGAGCGTGTATCGACTTGAAGAAACGGAAGCTAAGGATACGAGAAAAAGAAGTGCCCTTGTCTCTCGGCGTCGCTCCAGTAGAGGTAGTGATGGCTGAGCGTGTGCGTATTGCCTTAGACACAGAGCCTAAAGTGACCTTTGAGTTGTCTGGGAAGTTAGAAAATCATGACCGCATGACCGAGTCCATAGAACCATTGGAGCAGGCAGGCGACAGCGAGGAGGTAACCTTTCAGAAAATACTACTTGTAAATGAGGGGGTGGTTAATGATGTTTCCCTTCCTGATCACCTGACTGATCTGGCACGGAGGAGTGCCATATATCTTGACCATCAGCAGCAAGAGAGGTTAAGAAGCACCCTGACGAGGTATGCTGATGTGTTCAGCAAGGGTGACCTTGACCTGGGCTGTACAGGACTTGTTCAGCATCACATTAGGACAGGAGATGCTCTGCCTATTAAACATGCCCCTTGGAGAATTGCACCAGCCCGGCGTGAGGAGATGCAGCGTTCTGTGATGGAGATGGGGGCACAAGGGGTAGTTGAGCGGTCTAACAGTCCATGGTCATCTCCTGTTGTATTAGTGACCAAGAAAGATGGAACCAAGCGGTTCTGTGTGGACTATAGGTCGCTTAACAACGTGACAGCAAAGGACTCTTACCCCTTGCCGCATATGGATGACACGCTGGATGCTATGGCCGGCGCTTGTTGGTTCTCCATGCTAGACTTAAAATCTGGCTACCACCAGGTGGAGATGGCAAGGGAGGATAAAGCTAAGACAGCCTTCTCTTTTGGCCAGGGGCTGTGGCAGTTCACTGTTATGCCCTTCGGCCTGTGCAACGCCTCTAGTTGCTTCGAACGGCTGATGGAAAGAGTCTTGGAGGGTCTGCAGTGGAGGACGGCCCTTGTCTACCTCGACGACATTATTGTCTTTGGAGGATCATTTGATGAGGAGCTAGAGCGACTGGAGGAGGTGCTTCGCCGGCTGAGAGCTGCCAACTTAAAGCTCAGTCCTAAAAAGTGCCTGTCTTCCAGTCCGAGGTGCCATTCCTGGGGAACATCACTGGTAGAGACGGGGTAAAGACCGACCCCCAGAAGGTAGCTGCAGTACAGGACTGGCCTGTCCCCACTTGTGTAGCTGACGTGAAGAGTTTCGTGGGCCTCTGTACCTATTGTCGACGTTTCATCAAGCAGTTTGCACAAATTGCCTCCCCTCTCCATCAACTCACCTGAAAAGGGGCACGTTTTGAGTGGAGTGCAACCTGTCAGGTGGCTTTTGATAGCCTGAAGCGAGCCTTAGTTGAGGCCTCTGTACTGCCTTACCCTGATCCAGCTAGTCCCTACCTGTTGGATACTGATGCTAGTGCTGAAGGTCTGGGTGCTGTTTTGTCACAGGTGAAGGATGGGAAAGAATGTGTGGTGGCATATTACAGTGCCAAGTTCACAGAGCCTGAGAAAAACTATTGTGTGACCCGAAAAGAACTGTTGGCAATAGTGAAAAGCACCAAGCATTTCCATCCTTACCTGTATGGTGCTAAATTCCTTATCCGCACGGACCATGCTGCCCTGCAATGGTTAAAGACTCTCAAGGCACCTGAAGAACAGCTGGTTGGGTCGCCTAGAGCAGTACCACTATGAGGCTCAGCATCGGCCCGGTCGCGTCCACAATAATGCTGACAGCCTGAGCCGCCGCCCTTGTGAACCAGTGTCAACACTGCTTGAGGAGGGAAGAGTGGGTTGCATGCCGGCAGCTCCAAGTCTGGGGAGACTGTGGACGCCGAGGAAAGATGGCGTCAGGTACAGAGGGAGGATGATGACCTAACTCCCCTGATCAAGTGGATGGAGGCATCCCCAGAGCGTCCCGGTTGGCCACAAGTAACAGCAGAGAGCCCTGTCACCAAGCACTTGTGGCAGCAGTGGGCCATGTTGCGACTGGAGAACGGAGTATTACAGCGGCGCTGGGATGATGCTCGTGGACGGTCAAGTTACTGGGTGGTGCTGGTGCCTCGTAACCTGAGGAGAGACCTGTTGCATGAGTTGCATGGTGGGATCACCAGCGGCCACCTGGGTGTGAAAAGAACTCTGACAAAATTAAGGCAACACTTCTATTGGATAGGAATGAGGCGAGACGTTCAGGTCAGGTTCAGGTCAGGTCGCACCTGTGAAGTGTGTTGTGCCAGAAATTGGTCTGAAGAACCGTGCACCCCTCCAGCTGTACCAGGTTGGTGGACCCCTGGAGAGGGTGGCTGTGGACATCGTCGGGCCGTTCCCTGTCACTATACAGGGAAACAGATTTATTTGTGTGGTAATGGGCTATTTTACTAAGTGGCCTGAAGCATATGCACTCCCTGATCACGAGGCAGAGACAGTGGCAGAAGCTTTGGTGAATAACTTCGTTACACGCTTCGGAGTGCCTTGCGAACTACACTCTGACCAGGGGTGGGAGTTTCAGTCCGTGGTATTC
>NC_091549.1:33623439-33625939 GCF_042767895.1 Penaeus vannamei
CCTATATCTACAACTTGTTCGTTGTGTTTTTTTCAATTTCGACTTCATATTTTTAGGTGAATTTTTGAAGTAGGCGACTTCAATATTAAATAGGTAAAAAAAGAAATCTTACATTGATCACTTTTACAAGAAGTACAAGCAAAAAATGAAAAATCCACAACGAACAAATTGTAGATATTATATTTTTCTACAAAATTTTCATGATTATTTTGGTATTAACAAGACATGAGATTAAGTCTTCCTACACTATAATCCTCTATCATTCCGAAGTCTTGCGGACATTGCCAGAACTTGACGGTCTCTCAAAAGCTTACGTATAGTGTAGCAGTTTGGTAGTAATAAAAAAAAAAAAAAAAAAAAAGTGATTTCAAATCTGAATACAACAGTCTCTCTACCATAATATCCGGAAGCTAGTTATTAAAAGTCGACCTCATTTTTTTTCGTGAATATTTTACGAAGGAGACTATTTCAACACCCTAAAAAAAGGATTTTGAAAATATATGTCACTTTTATAAGACGCACATGAAAATATTGCAAATCCTTATTGCAGCATGTAATAGATCTACTATTCAGCTACAAAATGAACATGATACGTTAAAATCGGACTGAAAATGCGTGTGCTATGCGTAAAAATGTAAATGACCAAAACATAAGGAAATTTATTTTACAATTTACATATGAAATAATGTACGAGATAATTGTATATGGTATAATTATCTATTATTTACCTTTACTGCTGCTCTAATGGGGCTTTACAACGTATAATACTGGTCGGACGGGTATCACAAGCTTCCCATTCTGATCCCCACCGGGAGACGTCGGGCCAGGCGTCACGAGTCTTTTCAGGGGGGGTTAACTCTACGGGACGACATAGCTAAATTTCACTAAAAACTGTACAAATGTAGGGCAATGTAAAAATATGTATTGCCTTAGAAAAACATATTTTTTGTCTATCCTTTCCTCATCTGTCAAACATGGACTTTAGAAATTATCTTGCAACGACTACAGTCGATGCGCCTTCCTGTGTTCGCCTTCTGTGGGCATCAGGGATCCAGATCTGAATCGACATCAGGGATCGGCTTGTGCTTGTATTTAAAGGTATATAAGTTATGTAAAGATATAGATAATTTCCGTGTACCCCATGACTTTTTGTTAATTAATATTATTACTTCCGTTTGTTTATTTGTTTGTTGTTTTGTTTGTGTTTTCTGATATTTCTAAAAGTTATGAACACATTTAAATTAGATTTTTCTAAAGGTGTGTTTTAACATAACTTAGACACCGATTGCACTTTGGTGGTGATGTGGACCATGGTTCGGATCCAGGATTTTTTTTTCTGACTCAATCCTACTCCCCCATTTGGGGGAGGGGGAGAGGTTTGCATTTTTAGAAATACTTTATTTTGCTTGAAACTACTTGAAAATGCTTTTAACTCAACTTTGGCAAGATGGGCGAAAAACGCCGAAAAGAGACCAGGTAAAAGCAATTTAAAAACTTACATAACAATGGTAGAGATAAAAATGATAATTTAAGGTAAACTAACCATTCGACAGTATTGATGGTTATTATATGGTGAATGGGGTGGTTCCAGTGGTTGTGCTATTGAGTTCTGGTTTCATGATAATGATGTGGAGAGATTTAGCTATGATCAGGTCAAATTTGTTAGGCTCAAGATTTTGAATTCTTTAGTGTTAAACGGGTGGTCGTGAAGGTGAGTGCTGAGTAAGATGGTTTGCTAAGTGGTAGGCCAGTCCTGATAGACTTGCCTTTATGTTCGAGAAAGCGGTGTTGCAGCCATGTACCTAGCCTGACAGCTAGGCCAAGTAAAAAGGTAGACCAAATTTGAACTTAATTCAAAGTTGCACTGTTTCTTTCGTTTTAAAAAAATTGCCAATCGAATCGCTATTATAAAAAACAAATCGGAACCGGTCTGGAACACAGCACTGGTTGAGGATTAACGAATTTCTAATTTCAAAACTAAGACCCTATATATGGTGATTTTATTTATTTGATGTCTTTGTTAACAGCGGTAACTACAGATTTGTGTGAAAACTTCTAAAAAATTGATCAAGGACTCTATGAAATGGGTTGGATGGGTACCCAATCGAGATAAAATAATTTTTTAAATACATAATTTCCGTGTGGAAATTGGCCCACGTGGAACAAATGTTGCAAGTTCGGTTAATTATTGTTTTCAGGCTATTAAGCTTGTGAATACGAGGTATGTAGCTCAGAAGATGAAGTCCGAGGCCAGTGAATGTTGGTTTCCTATAGGTTAGAGTTAAAGAGGTAGTTTTCTCTTTCTCTTAGTGGGACATTTGTAAATAGTGATTCAATGTCAAAACTGTCCATAGTAACGGGGTGTAAGGACTTTAGTGAGCAAATTTCTTTCACAAAACCAAAAGAGTTGTATACTGATTGATCGTTTGTGGGGAGATTATCTTCACTCAGAATTTGGCAATGTTGTAGTTGAAAGCACCATCTGCTGAAATGATGGGCC
>NC_091549.1:33633439-33635939 GCF_042767895.1 Penaeus vannamei
TATATATATATATATATATATATATATATATATATATATATATATATATATATATATATATATATATATATATATATATATATATATATATACATATTGATTTACTTTCAAAGTTCAAAATTATTCTATTACCTGCAATTGTTATCATTCTTACGTAACTATTAGGTGCACTTTACAGTTGAATATAGAATATCCATAACATTGAAATTTGAGTTGAGTTGAACCTCAATTGTCTATGCAAGAGTTACTACGAACCATTGTTTGAACAACCGATATCCTGGCTTCAGTAGGTATTTTATTTTTTGTGCAACATCGAAAACTTAATGTACCCATTACTTTTCTATTGTTTATGTAGGTCTCAAATGTCATGTATCTGTCTATGTATATAACCAGATTTCTTACGGAAGTGCTCGATCTTACGTAGCACCAGCCTTTCAATTCTATGGTAGTGTCAATAAGAATTTTAGTAATATTTGGCCGACTACCCATGAAGTGGATTCTGCAGAAGGCGTTTATCAGTGCAAATGATAGTTCACGGAAGATGCAGATTAGTTTGGCGAAAGTTTCGTCGCACTGCAGAGATAGCTTACCTAGTTTGATGGAACTTCGAGCAAAGAAAAGAACAATGGTCTTTGGTGATTTTCTGGCTCCAAACCGCATTCCAAATATGAATCTACAAGATAAAACCAAGTACTGAATCGTCCGTCGCTCGGGTCACCAAGGGACGCGCTCGCCAGCGGCTCACCAGGCTGGCCATGCTACTGGAGAAAGATGTGAAAGGCGTAAAAAAGGCCCAACTACCTAATGCTCAGATCTAACTTGAACATTGGAACTTGGAACTTTCTTGTCAGAAAAATAACAAAACTTGGAACGTTGAACACTGCAATGAAATGGAACTATCGATTACAAGTGATATATATATTTTTTAATGAAAGCTGCTGTAATGACGTTTATATTATATTATCAAAAGAGTCGAATGCACTCCTAGAGTAAGCCACAATCTTTGATAGAATACAAAATGCAAAGGTAAACTAAACTAAAGCTAGACTAAACGAAACGAAACTAAGAAAAAAAAGTAAAAAAAAAAAAAAAAAAAAAAAAAAACAGAAACAAAAGCATAGAACTTTGGATTAGATGGATATGGATATGTGTAGGGAGAAGAACTAATAGACGTGAAGTTAGCTATTCACATCTTTATACATTCTACCATGGACCTCACAAGACGAAAACTAGAAATCAAATATATAATGATAAAAAAAAAGGAAAATCAGTGTTAAAAACGAAAACTTGACCTGGAACTGATTCCAACAGTGCCCATCAATTGCTAATAACTCAGATCAAAATCTCTCAAAAGTTACAACAAACAAGTCTTACTTTAAGACTATACATGACATCAATAGGTTTTGACTATAGTTTGATAATGTCAAACTGATTTCAATCTTTATTGAAATATAAAGATGAATTAACACTAAATATATGGAAAGCAAAGCGGCAAAAGACTTAAGAGAGTAAAACGGAAAGTTCAAAAAATGTTAAGAAATAAATGAATCAAAAATGCTAACGAATAGTTAAATTCTTATAAGAAAAAAAAACAAAAAACAAGCGCGTCAAACCTTCGACATTCAGATGATTCAAAAGGAGTAAGACGAAATGCTGCTGCATCTTTCGCGAATTTCTGGAAAGACAAATCCATCTCCTTAAAGACAAAAAAATCATCGACAATTGATATACGTTGGTCACGTGGCAAGAGGTGATAATTTGTATAAAGATCTAATGATGGACATGGTTTATAGTAAAATGAAGACGTGGACCTGAGACTAATGGCATCAGATAATTGACACGAATGAGCAAGATTCAAGTAGTTAGAAAGGCTCAGGACTGATTTATTTGAGGAAATTTGTATGGGATCAGCTTAATGGTCATTCCGTTTGATGCTGATGATCTATAAAGATACATTGCTTTAAATTGAGGACACTGATGGCGACATATTTTACTTGTGCCAGTGCCTCTTGATTCTTTACCAACTCATATACATTATTTACAAATCCACTTTGGAGAAACTGTGAATTATTGTAGTATTGAAGAAGGCAATTTTGGGTTATCGTCGACAATTCACTCAGGATTATTGTAGACAAGATTGGGCCTAAAATAGATCCTTGTGGAACACCGAGAGTTATTGGGTTCTATTGTTGAAAGAACTTAACCAATATGTATCATTTTTATGATTTAACAGTTTATTAAGGTTAATTTCATGGAAAATACTTTTGAAAGCCTTGGACAGTTCACACAATGTAAGTTTATTGAGTCCTCTATATAATCATAAATTTATTTACGATCTGTATATATATTTTTTTTATAGACAACTTACTTCTATAATCAAACTGTGCTCTGGATAGTAGGTTACTGCATGTGTCTTCGGATTCGAAAACTGCTTTGTTTAAAAAACGATGGGAATTCACAGGTGACTAGAGGTGTGCTATTTATAACATTAGGCAATGTG
>NC_091549.1:33640939-33648439 GCF_042767895.1 Penaeus vannamei
AGACGGAAATATCCTTTATTCATATATGAAGGATGTATATTAACATATGGCTCTGTATTATCCTAAGCAGCTACTCTCTCTCTCACTTCGTTTTATATCACCTGGATCCTCTATTTAGATAATAGTAAACTTTTGATATGTTATTTGGAAAAGAACATATGATATTAGTTCATACGCCATTATATTTCCAAATGTTTACAATTATTTCATTATCAAAAATAACGAAATAAATATGTGAAAGACGAAAGCAATGGGTTTGGAGGGGAAACACCGACAAGGTGCTGGACACCAGCCGCTAAAACGACAACTAAAGGCGAATAGTCAAGGCTAAGGGAATATCCCTTTAGCCTTGGGTAAAGTGAAGCTTGACTCGGCCCTTCGATGGGTAAGTGAGCAAGCGTGAACCGGTTGCTCGCCGGATAGTGCCCAATCTGCCCAGATCTAAAGACTGTCAATTAATAATTCAACACTAAAAGATATGTTAATAGTATGTTTCGCAATACCTGCATCTTATATACCCCACCATCATTATATTAATGCACCGCTGCACACATTCACTGCTTTTCATTTTTCCAGTTTCGGGAATAATATAATACCGACCGAAGCCGGTTTTGAAAGAACCATCCGGCCAGACCCTCCCCAAGCAGGCTAACGCTAGCGTTAGCCTGCCCATGTATGTAGCTTAGGAGGACTGCCGGCAGGCTGGCAAGGCCGCGGAGAATTTCGGCGTGAAGCTCTTCAGGCTCCACGCCTGCAACCTAGTGGCGCCCTTCCTCGTCAAGGGCAAGCAAGAGGCCGCTCAGGCCTTTATTCAGCACATGGAATCCTGCATTTGTGGCAACAGGCCCCTGGGCATGCCTTTGCAAATACCTGTGGACCCGCAGCCACTCCTGAAGACCAAGCAGGCCCCCGGGAATTGGCTGAAGATGCCTTTGAGGGAGGACGATCCTTCGGAATCCTGTGCTTTAATCGGCAAGGAAAAGGACCGTGCGCTGATGCTCAAAAAGCTCGCGGACATCGAAGGACAGGTCCGCAGCTCTGAAAGCGCTTCCCCTGACATCGCGCCAGCGCACTACGGCAAGGCCATCGGCAAGGGAGGCGCCCGCATCAGTTACGTCAGTACGGCGTCCGGGTTAACGTTCCCAAGGACAGGGAATCGCTCATCGTCGTATCTGGCCTGTCCGCCAATGTGCGCAAGGCCATCAAGGAGTTGGAAGAGCTCGTCCAGCAGGACGTGCTCCAACAGCGCGTGGTCCTCCCGGTGGAGATCCTTCCCGAAGACATCGGCATCGCCATAGGAAAAGGCAGATGCCACGCCTCCAAGGTCCAGGAGGAGTTCGGGGTTAAGCTCCGCACCCACTCCCGCGAGCACCCTGAATGGCCCCTGGTGATCGAGGGGCCTTTGGGCACACCCGAAAAAGCCGTGGCCTCCATACAACTCCAGGTAGCAGAGAGGCACCGCCGTAATGAAGAATTCGCCGAGAGGAGCTGAAGGGGACGATTCCGGTCTGCGTCGAGCCCGGGCGGATCGGCAAGGCCATCGGCAAGGGCGGATTCCGAATCCGTCATGTCGCCCAGAGGCATGGGGTGACGATCCAGCTCCCTGAGCGGAACAAGACCGGCGCCCAGATCCTGGTGACGGGCTTCAAGGAAAACGCCCGGGCCACCGTCGCCGAGCTCGAGCTCATGGCGAACCTCAAGCTCCACCCCGAGCACGTCCTCGTGCCGCTCCACATCAGGCGCGAGGAGCACATCCTGGTGCTCGGCCCCGAAGGCAGCATGGCCGCATGGATTGAGCGCAACTATGGCGTTCAATTCTTGTGGCCAAGGGCTGAAAACATGCCCTTGATACTGCTAGGGCTCGCTGAGGACGTGAGCAGGGCGGAGGCCGCCATAATGAAGAGGCTGTCCGGCCAACGCGCCCACTGAGCAGCTTCTCTTCCCTCCTTCCTTACCTAATTCCATCGCCTCTCCTGACGCTGAAAGTCCTCGGTGCCAGAAGGACTTTCATTCATCTTAGATGATTTAGAAGAACAGGCCGATTATTCGTGTCTAACTCTGTGCGTATAATCAATTCTGTTGTTTGTCACTCGTACAAACAACCGAATTGATTATATAGTGATAATGAAAAAATCATCAATGATAAGGATAACGATAATCATAATAATGATAATAATAATGCTTATGACATAATCACAGTGATAATGATAATGATGACCATTATGATTAGCATTGATAGTAAAAATGGTAATGATGGGCCTGGGCGTGCGGCGGCGCGGAGTCGGGCGGCAGGTCCCTGGGGGCTGCGGTGGCGACGCCTCCTGGGTGATAATGAACATCAATGATAATGATGACTCAAACTGACCCCAACCAAACCGTGCTTCGCGATTCATGAACGCGACTGGAGATCGTGGTTCGTAGGAGGCACCCAAACGAAATAAAAGGAAAACAAGGTAATCGATACCTATACCTTTACACCCCATTACCCTCGAAGTTTTGCGCTCAAAGCCATTTATTAATGTTTGGTAACCCAAGAGGCGCTATTTTGAGACAATACATTAATCACACCCACAAATATTACTCACAGTATGTATGTGTGTGTGTGTGTGTGTGTAAGAGAGAGAGAGAGAGAGAGAGCGAGAGAGAGAGAGAGCGAGAGAGAGAGAGAGAGGGGGGGGCGGAGAGTGAGAGGGCGGGGGTGCAGACACTAGCCTCGATAAGACAGGACTGAAACATAGCCGAACACTCACTCCTTGCTTTGCGTAGCGAATCTAAATCCCCCCCTGCCCCCCCCTTTCCTAACTATGTCCAGGTTGTTTGAACGTGGGCCACCTTTCAGGGCAAGAAGGGCGAGATCTCTCCAAGCCCAGGTCTGACAAGGCGACATCGCTTTTGTTGTTGGCTGTACATACAGTGTATATATATATATATATATATATATATATATATATATATATATATATATATATATATATATATATATATATATATATATGTATATATATATTTATATATATATACATATATATATATATATTTATTTATATATATATATATATATTTATATATATATATATATGTGTGTGTGTGTGTGTGGTGTGTGTGTGGCACACACACACACATAACTTTTATGTATCCACACACATTATGTGTGTATGTGCGTATGTTAGGTTTATGTATGTATATACAGTATATTCACACACCAAAGCAGATATAAGAAAGATGAGTAGAGAGCTAAACCGGACATTAGCTTCTAATCGTCTTCCCAATTTCCGTTCCAGCGAGTGTCCTTCCTTCTTCCCCTATGCTCTTTATCCCTTATGCTCCCCCTCTATCCCTGCCCCTGCCCTCCCTCCGCTCGGCTCCCCGCGCACCAAGATGCCTGGCTACTCTCGCCGGCCGAGGACGAGGTCTGGCGGGGCCTTCTTGAGAGCTGAGCAAGCAGGAGACGGCTGGAGCGTAAATTGACTATGGATTATTTAATGCCGTCGCAGAGGTTCATCTTCCCCCTCAGGCTTTACTTTATTAATAACTCCAGAGTATTTGGACGAACAAGTTTATCTCAAGACACAGGACGTCTAGTCGGTACATATTTTCGCTTCTATTTTGTTAACCTTGTTTATAGTAGAGTGACTAAACTTTTTATACCTACACATCAAATATTCTGGGCTCTCCTTTCAAGACTTTCTGATAGGAGCTTTATAAATCCCTTTTTTTCTGCCATTCACCCTGAAACGAACCATGATGAAAATCCTTTTGGGAGAAGTTAGTTGTTTTCCACAGAGCGCAAGCGGGACAAAACGTATTCAGATTAATGTATTAATTTTTTTCTTTATAGAAGCCAGTTCTCAATGAAAGCTTAGTCTGGTAAAAATATTGTTGTATCTTCTGAAAACAAAAGAAAAGAGTGTGAGAGAGAGAGAGGTTAGATAAGAGGGAAGTGGATTTGGGCAGATGTAGTGCTTAAAGAGGGGGTGAATTTCAGAAGCATTTGGGAATGAGAGAGTGGGGGGGAGGGGCAGAGCGGTAAATGGAAAGGGAAAGGGGAGGGGAAAGAAAATGAGAGAAAGATGAAGGAGTTGAGAAGGAGGATAGTAAAAGAGGGAGTGCTGGAGAGAAGTACCTCTGAATCTCGCCAGTAACATTAACATTATCAAAACAATAGTAATAATGGTAATAACAAAACAATAATCATCATAGTGTTGATAGAAATGTTAATAATAATAAAAAAGATGATAATGACAGTAATGATAATGATAAATCGATAGATAGATGCATGTACTAGTACCCGTTTTCGTTGGACAGCAGAAGCGGCATCTCTGTTTACATTCTCGTTTTACATATGACTTCAGTGGATTGGAGTATGAGGTTACTCTGTTGCAAAATTCAGATCAAAGTACTAAAGAGTTACCCTACATCATATCTCTCACAAACTTAATATTTAGATATTTCTTTCTAAGCTAGATATATAGATTCCTTGTTCTGTTGAACTAGCTGCTACCTACCAAGTGTCCTTTGTTTTTGAAAAGGTTGTGTCTAGTGAGACAAAAGGGATCAAAAGAGTGAAAAAAGCAAATGCCCGCTAGTATATATATGAGTATGCGTGCCCACAACAGATATTCTTGTTAGCTCTACTATTTATCTTTGTTCAGAAAGATTTAAATGGGTTGCGCGAACGAGTAACTTAACAAATCTCCAGAGTGCTGGGTTTGTATTTTAATTTGCAAACGTTTTAGTCAAGCTGAGCACTGAAACACGAAAAATAAGATTTACGTCTAGAAATTTGGAAATTTGACAAATAATAAATATTTGGCCAACATATTGACCACAATTTGAAGCATACCAAGATTTTTTTGAAAAGGGATGTGTATAGATCGTTAGTATTACACCTGGATGTCAAAAGGGAAAAGTTTGGGAACCACTACTGGATCCATATTCGAGGAAAAGAATTTTCTCTCCCTACACAAACAAGGAATAACTTTTTCACTAGAACTAACACCCACCATAAACAGTAGTTAAATATTCTGCTCATTACCATGAGTGTGACTGTGCGCGTAACTGTGTGTACAGAAATGCACACAGTATTGACGTAAAAGCATTATACCTCATCCCTTCCCTTACTCATTTCATAATATATCATGATGTTTTTGGAAATCCATACACTAAACCTCATCTGCCTTACCATGCTATTCTCGAGCACAGCCTCCCCCTCTCCCAGTTAATCACAATTCCCACAACCCAGAAATATCTATAACCAATGCTGGTTACAAATATCCAGTAACCTCACTGGTATATGTAGACAAAGACACTGCTGTGGCCTTCAGGAATTTAAGTAATATTCCAAAATCGGTAAATTAATGTTTTGATGAGATTTACTCAAACCCATCCAAGTCTGAAAAATAAACAATGAAAAAAAAAAAAAAACACATAGGGGCCGCTTTCACTGTCCGACAACGAGTGTACCAGGTATGAGTCCTGGCATCTTACATACACAGCGTCCCCCATAACCCCCTTCTTAAAGTCATTCCCACAGATACGGTTCAATGCATTTGATGTGGATCGATCTGCAAACACGCTCCGAATAGCTGCTGTACTTTTTGTAGCTCTCCTTAGGTATAGTAAAGCAAACTGACTTACTCTAAAACAAACTGAAAACTCTCCACCTCAATGAATCTTCATCGTCTGCTTCCGAACGCGAAGATCCACAAGGAAACTAAACTACTTTCCCTAAAACAATCCTGACGCGACCTCCTTTGGAAACAAATAGAGCAACTTTATCAAACGAACCGCTTTGGCTGCACGAGCGGCCGCCCCGGAGAAGAATCGCTTCTTCAGGCGTCTTAATTGGCCTTTCGGCGCACTGGTTGCCTGCACCCTCATACATTTAAATGTGTGTGTGTGTGTGTGTGTGTGTGTGTGTGTTTGTGTGTGTTTGTGTGTGTGTGTTTGTGTGTGTTTGTGTGTGTGTGTGTGTGTGTGGACAGTAGATATATTGTATGTGTATGGAAGAATTAAATTGATTTCAGACAATTTTAATAGTTGATATTCTTTTCTTCTTTTACCCTGCGCTTGGGCACTGATCAAATCATCAATGGCAGTCAATTAGTGCTAATGCGACATTTTTCACACACTACTGATCTGTGTTAATCTCTAAATCCATGATTATAGCAGGTTGATCGCATCATCCCTTCAACAAAGAAAGAGGCATACATGTTCCCGCGCTATTTGAAGGTACAAAATAACAGAAAAAATCCCGACTGCACGAAAAAGAATATAAGGAAATCTTTATGTATGTCTACTGCCAATGCACTTTCAGCCCTATGCATCAACACAAAGTCATCTATCGGAGAAACAAATCAAATATACATATATATACAGGTATGTGTGCCTGTGTGTGCTTAAGCAGTGGAGGGCAACGGGGCACTTCTTGAGGCAGTAGCTTTTTCTCAACTACGACTGTCGTCTTTGGTTCTCGTAGCTTAGGATATCCTAATAAGGCCATCCACGGACATTTCAAATCCAGGGCGTTTTGGGGCATTCCGGCAAACCCTCCGGATGCCCCGTGATTCAAGAGCATTCGTGATGCAAGTCTGAAACGGCGGTCAATAATACGCGAAATAGATTCATGTCACGACTCGTAAATTTCCGACGAAGATCATTTGAATCGAAGGATAAGAACAATTGCTGCCATTGCCTAGAGTTGCAGTATTAAAGTTGAGCATTTGTAGATAGGCTCTAGGGATGAAGCACAAACTTATGAAACGATAATAGTAATAGTAACAATGATGTCATAGATAACAATATTGATAATAATATTGTTAAAAATACGCATCATATAAAAAAGAAATCAGCCATGGCAACTCAAAAATTTACAGAAAACCCAAGTCGCTTGGCCGACCGAATCAGAGGAAGTTAATCAAGCGCTGTCATGAGGCCGTGTCGCTGGTCGGGATCCCTGTTGGAGGTGACTGGTGTTTGGGAATTAGAGGCTGCGAGTGGATGGAACACGCTGCTGAGTCAATATCAATATCATTATTCAATGTTTTACACACACATACGCACACGCACACACACACACACACACACACAGACACACACACACACACACACACACACACACACATGTATGTATGTATGTATATATGTATGTATGTATGCACACACATACGGGCACACCAACAAATATACAGGTTGACCAAGAATACGGGAACCTCCGGACCTTGGGAGTGCTGGATTTTCGAGACTACCAGATTTTTTATGTTTTTATATGCTATATATATTAAACAGAAAATATTTACGTGTAGTATTTAAAAGAAACTCTGACTCTAAATGAAAAGCAACTGAAATGTTAACGCTCACCATTTTTTTTTTCTTCTTCTTCTTCGTTTTACATTTCCACTTTCTCTGGGATCGAGAACGCCCGATACCTAGGTTTTACGCCACCTCTTTCCTTTTCTGAATCCATCATGGAGCAATGCAGCAGCAAGGACGATGAAATGA
>NC_091549.1:33698439-33700939 GCF_042767895.1 Penaeus vannamei
GACAACCTATGCGCTTCCTCTAGAGCAGTGGTTCCCAACCCCAGGATCGCAAGGGTATTTCTGAAGGCCGTCTTACAAAAATATGTTAATAATTCACAGCTGATCACATTTTTGAATAATGTAAATTTACTTTATTAAGACAAGGCAAGGATTCTACTGACACATCGTAATAAAAGAGACGCCGTCATAAAACACCTATACTCGTGCAATTTTGCCCGTAGTACGAATAGCTTTCATGTACAATACTTATACTTGACTGACGAACAGTCAGCGAAGAGCCTGAGTGAGCAGTCACTCGCATCTTTGACGCTGCGGCAGTGAAGAGTAAGCATTGCATGTATCGTAATTATTTGTTATGATATTTATTTGTTCATGCCTTCCTCCCATCGCCCTCTATCTGTCAGTCTATGTCTCTGCCTTCGTCTGACTGCCTCTCTGTCTCTACCTCTCTCTACCTGTCTACCTGACTATCTCAGCTTGTTCTTTCTTTCTCGGTCTGCCTTTTTGTCTCAGTCTCTCTCTATCTATCTCCCCCACCCCTTCTCTCTCTCTCTCTCTCTCTCTCTCTCTCTCTCTCTCTCTCTCTCTCTCTCTCTCTCTCTCTCTCTCTCTCTCTCTCTCTCTCTCTCTCTGCCGACCCGACAGCCACTTGGGGTAAATTAGTGCCTGAATAAAATTCATTAAATGTATGAAGAATATAATTTTTGTTTTCTTTCTGTGGAGTTTGTTAACTGATTTTAGCAAATGATGTACTGAGTTAATTGTAACTATATCACTCAACACGTATTAAGAAACAGTTTTCTGAAATAAATGTGTTTGAATTATTAGGATACTTATTTTCTCATTACCTTTATAATTAACTCGTTCAAAAAATGTAGTTATAAGTGTGAAATAACTGTTGTTGGATGTAGCTGTTGTTGATTTGGTCATACTGAGCATCGCCTGCGTGTCTACAAGCGTCTGTAAGAACATGTCTGGTATGCGGTCTCGTGTTACAATCGCCTTAGGTATTGCGGTGTTGAATATGACGCCGCAATAATGATTCATGTGCGCCCTCCTTATTCCCATTCACTCTCCCTACAACTCTCATACTACATGGGCGCAGTGAAGGATAGTGTGACATCAGCTGTTGGTGCGCTGGGTATGCAGTTTTTTTTCGAGGAGAAAAGTGTTGCTTTGAGTATTGGTGTGTTGAGTATATTGGTGTATTAGGTACTATTCATTTTGTTTTATTATTCATATATGATTGCATTTATTTTTGTTTGTCACAGTTCTGTTGCATATATAATCATATCTATTGTTATTATGCATCTGTACTGTCGCCAATATATAAGTTACAACTACAAAAAATATATATATTTAACTATGAGGAAGTAACAATTGCTTATTTCTTCTTTCCATGTCTGATTTTTAACTTGGAAAAATGGCCCGACGTAGAATACAATTGGTGTACAAGCCCGAGTTATTGCAATTTGGCTTCACTGAGATGACAGAACGATCTGGGAACGTAGGTTCTCAGTGTCTTCAGTTCCTGCAGGTCCTTGCCTGTGAATCTATGGAGGAAAATTAGTTGGAGCGTCATTTGCGAACAGTTCATCCCAAACAATTTGAAAAAACACTGAGTTACTGGAAAGACAAAGAAGAACAATTTAAACGAAGCCGAATTGATGCTTCCTCGATTTTTTTTTCACTGGAGAAAGTTTTTTTGGCGTCCTTCGAGGCGACTGGATGATAGCAGAATCCAAAAAGCCTCACAATATTGGAGAGGAGCTGGTGAAACCTGCAACAATGGCAGTGGTGAAAACTTGATACAACAGATAGTGGCAAGAAACTTGAATCAGTACCACTCTCTGACAATACCATTAAATATAGAATTGATCTTATTTCAGAAGATATTTTATATTGGCTAATCTTGGCACCGAAAAAGCAAGATACTCTGCTCTGCAAACTAATGAGTCGATGGACATTGCCGGTGACCCTGAACTGATGTTTTTTGGTAAGGTACAGAGATGACAATTTGGAGGAATTACTCTTCTGCATTGCTTGCCAAGTACCACCACTGGGGAAGACATATTTCATTTGGTTTCGAGTTTTCTCGAGAAATTTTTTATTTTTTATTTTTTTATTTTTTATGTAATTCTTTGTATTAACTTTGAGAATCAGTTAAATTTATCAGCAAAGTATAAAAATGTTATTGCTAACCACCGAAGAAAAACTTATTTATATGTAAAAAGGATATGCAAATAAAGTTCTTCTTCAACTTGTTTTCATTCCCGTTTCAAATATATTGAAATTCATTGTGCTAGTATATATAAACTGGAATATAATAACGGAAGGTCATAAACATTTATAACTTTAACATGAAACGGTTAGATTTATTTTAATAGCCCACATCACCTCTGGGGAGACACTTTGGGCAAACCTCTTGGAGTCCTTGTTCTCAAGTAGAAGATAAAGTTTTTCTGAAGACACAACCACACAAATCCAAATTCAAAATGGG
>NC_091549.1:33708439-33713439 GCF_042767895.1 Penaeus vannamei
TAGTTAGATTTAAGTTCAGGTCTAGCTGCCTCAGTGTGTTCAATGCATAAATACTTGCCAATCTTCTTTCGACAATATTATGGTATTCTACTAATGTCCCTTATCCTAATAAGTAAGAGCTTATGTAACAAGTTACCTTTACAAATTGTTCTTAAGATGCTATCAGTAAAGTAATTGTCAAGTATATTATCCTCCTTTAGCCCCTTCGCTGGCCTCGTACATGTATCTCCTAACCCCATTTATGATTTTTTTTTTACTTTGCCATTGGTTTCTATATGGTTTTATCATTATGATACAAGTCCATAAATCTATTTTTTATGCTTAATTAATCTGTTTTTTTTCGATCAGTGCCTCAGTTACCTTATTGCAGAAGTTGTGTATGACGTACACATGGACACGGTCTATGATGTAAACAATAGCCAACAAGACCAGATGGTAGCATTTCACACCTATGTGCCCAGCAGCTGTCCTCCTGTGGAAAGTTGTTGGGCAGCGCTCTCACTTCTGACTTTCCAGCAAGCAGAAATAAGCATCTGCTTGCCTTCAAAGACCGAGAAAGAAAAAGAAAAACATGATCTATCCCCTATACCATTTCCTTGTCACCCATGAAGAGGTGGTCTCTTGTGGGTCTCCACAATAAACAAATGATCACTTTCATTCGTCCACAATAAAACCAACCCCTGTCTAACTGACACAGGATGGCAGCCTCCAACCACTTCTTTGACACCTATGACAGCGGTGATCGATCACGCACACACACATAAATGTATACACACACACACACACACACACACACACACACACACACACACACACACACACATATATATATATATATATATATATATATATATATATATATATATATATATACATTCACACGCACACAAAACATACACGCATATATATATATATATATATATATATATATATATATATATATATATATATATGTGTGTGTGTGTGTGTGTGTGTGTGTGTGTGTGTGTGTGTGTGTGTGTGTGTGTGTGTATGTGTAGTATGTGTGTGTGTAGTGTGTGTATGTGTAGTGTGTGTGTGTGTGTGTGTGTGTGTGTGTGTGTGTGTGTGTGTGTGTGTGTGTGTGTGTGTGTGTGTGTGTGTGGATGAAATCATGAGATTTTGTTTTGTTGTGCGAATAGAGGCAGCGGCTCGTGAAGCCTCATGTATTTGATTCATGTGAGACTCCGACTTCTGTTTTCGAACCCTCGAATCAGCTGACCTTGGGAGTTGAGGGATTGCTCTGGCCTTTCTCGTAGTATTTTTTATTGTAATTTGTATTCTCGTGAGTATTAAGGCAATTATTATGTTTGATATTGGTGTTAAGGCATAATAGTGTGTGATAAATATGTGATAATGGTGTCATGCTATGTTTTGTATATTTATTTTGTCATAGGAATCTGTTGATGTTCTACCATGTGGCCAGGGTTGTAGCGGTTGATCATTTTATATTCATTTGTTGCCGAGTCGTTTACTCTTTGGAGCCCAGAAGTTACAGTAAAAGGTGTGTTGAAATTGTTTAATGGATGTATTAACGAATGCTTTTCCATGCTTTTATATTTATAGCATTTTCTTATAGAAAATGAACTATGTTTACTTTGTTCTTGAGATATATTGGGCTCCATTTCAATTAGACCGACGATTTGGATGTGTTTTAGATTTTCTTGACTTTTGTATTTATGTATGTATTTATTTCAGTTCACGCTAATAAACGAAGTGACAGCAGTCAGACTTTATGTTACTCCCTTGGGCAGAGGACTTCAATGTCCTCGCCGCAAGACCGTACCACACAAACAGGTTTTAGCAAGTCCCCAAAATCCTGGATCTTGGTCTTGGTCTAATAGACATCTTGACCCAGGGGCTTCGCATCATTGCTAAATATAACCAGAGCCACCTCTAGGGATTCCTAAGACTCAAAGAGAATAGCAACATCGTCAGCAAAGTCAAGGTCAGTAACCTTGATATTGCCCAGAGTTGCTCCACATTTACTCTGGATGGTAGCTCTGCCCAGTATCCAGACCATGCAAGTGTCGAAAATTGTTGGTGCAAGGACACAGCCTTGCCTCACTCCTGAACAGGAAAGAAGCTCGACAGGCCCCCACCACACTTTATGGCACTTTCAGTACCATTATACAGGCTTGCTATTAATCCAATAATCCTTTTTGGAAATCCTCTCCGTCTCAGGATCTCCCAGAGTGATTGCTGACTTACTAGGAGTGAACCCCTCAATAGGTCAGGGGGAACGGTACCAGACCGCCAGATGGCAGCCAGGACAGCTCGCAACCCCTGCACCATGGGTTCACTACCAGCCTTGAACAGTTCAGCTGGGATGCCACAGATACCTGCTGCTTTACCACTTTTCAGCTTAGAGATTGCCCTTTTAACTTCAGTTAGGGAGGCTGGATCCTCACTGATATGTAGGTCCGGCAACAAAATATCGACATTACCCACATTCAAGTTGACTGTTGGTGGAGCAACCTTGTATAACTGCTCAAAATACTGAGCCCAATGCTCCCGCACTGCGATAGTATCTGAGACGATCTGGCATCTACTGAATGGACTGCAGTTGCCGGTGAAGAATGCTTGGAGTTCACCTTTCTCAGGGCTTGGTAGGCAGGCTGAAGGTCATATACCAAGAAATGGCCTTCGACCTCCTCTGCAACAATCCTAATAAACTGTTCTTTATCCCCACTCAACAGTGACCGAGTCCAGCGCATCTGAGAACGATGCAAATCCCGATCCGATGTCCGAAAAGAGACGGACGACAAGCATCTGTAGCTTAAAGAGTCTTCTTGAACAGTTCAGCTGTTGTCTTGCTCTTGGGCGTTCACCAATCGAATCTTTAGCCGCATCAAGCGTCTTATGCTTGAATGTGTCCCTCAGAAGTACAGCGTCTGTCAGATTGTCAAGCAGTGAAACGACCAGAAATTGCCTCAGCAAACCCCCAGGCACATGCCCCCCCTCCCTCAGCCTGTCCAAATGAAACACCCAAGGTTGATTATTGGATTGATGGGGAGTTTGGAAGTGGACTCGGAGGGTAACCATAACTAATCTATGATCAGTACCACAGAACTCGGCACTCCTGTACACCCTGCAGTTCTGGAGGTTCTTCCACGTGCTAATGAGGATTTGGCTGATATCCTTCTGTACCACGTCCAATGATGAGGGTGAGAGTGTAGTGGACCGCCTGTATCCGTCCCCAGCAGTCCCCTACATGTGTCTTTCGGTTGTGCCTGGGAGAGGTAGACGATTTTTCCTGTCCAAATATGGACGAAATGTCCTTTCAGGAGATGAATTCGAGCCCCATTCGCCGTTTCACGCGACGCCGAAGCACGCCAACTCGGCGTTGGCGCGCTTTCAGGGGAGGTGTTGTAGTGGACCGCCTGTATCCATCCCCAGCAGTCCCCTACATGTGTCTTTCGCCCCCGTCTTTTTCGAGATGAAGGACCTTATCCACCCTCGCTCCACGGCGGAGGTCCCGTCTTTTTCCGTCTCCTGGATCGCCCACAACCCCTGTTTTTATCCCCTGGGGTTGAGGACGCCCGTCGCGGTGAGGAGGCTGCGGCCCATAGAAAACAGGAAGCACACCTGGAGTGACTCACCTGCGCGGCTCCGTTGTTCTTCCTTTTGTTTTACCGTTTTATTTATTCTTTTACTGTTTGTTTTATCTTCTTTTAATTAACTTTCCTCATGTGTTGACAATGAGCCCTATGCCAAAGAAACAGACCATCCATAAAATGAATTAAGAAATATGTTGTGATCTTCAATACTTTTAAATACTCTTTTAGGATTTCTATCTTGAAACTTTTACTTACATTTTATACTGAACCTTTTATGAACTTTTATTCTTTTTATGTACACATTTTACATCGTAGTTCTTATTTCTCTTATTCTTTATTTTATGTAAGGAATTTAAGGACTATATTTAATGAATATGAGAGATATTTTAATGATTTTATAAAAGTTTATTTTACAACCACAAAGAGAACCAACATTGTTTCGCCGGCCGAGGTGACAACGGAAAGCTCCCGGCCCCGCGCTCGAGTTCGAGGTGGAGTTCGAGTCCCAGGTTCCAGGACTGGACGCGAGAGGTTGTGGTGCGCAGGAATGGTGATCTCGGCAATAGAGAGCTAAGTGTTTAAGTTTGTGTGTGTGTGTGTGTGTGTGTGTGTGTGTGTGTGTGTGTGTGTGTGTGTGTGTATGTGTACATACACATGTATGTACATTTTCATACATTTTCTCATAGACGTGAGAAAAGGTGGTTCTCTATTTTATTTATTTATTTTTAGTGTTTGTGTTTACTGTGTTTTATGTCTGTCACCTCTTTAAAGAGCCAAGTACGAATTTTAATAAGCAAACGCTACAAGAGCACTAGTACCAAGAGCCAGAAATCCTCTATTTCTGGGATATTGCAAAGTCCCGGAAAAGGAGGTCAGTCTCGTGTGCGTATTGTGCGTCGGGCAGGACGATGTAATGGGCGTGAGGTACCCCCACTATGTTGTGAGTCCAGACTAGGCGAGTCCCCACCATTGACAGTGCAGCGCTCCATATCAGCACCGTCGGTGTGCGTCCTTGACAGCCACCTTTTATCCCAAGAGCATTTTTATTTTGTTTTGTATATTTCCATATTTTAGCTTTCTTGAAACGGCCTCGGTTTTATTTCATCTCTTAATGGTTAAATGAGTTTTACTTTTATTCTGATCTATTTTATTTTAATACTATTTTGCGACAAGACACGCGAGTACATAAAAGCTACAGTCATGCCGCCTAACACCTGGGTTGTTGCTTGTCTGAAGAGCAGTGTGTGGTTCGCGGGGCGCCGGCCTCACCGGACGCCTCCCTCATGTTTGTTTTGTGCTGAAAAATAAAGAGATAAGTATATTTTCATTCTTTGTAAGAGGCCAGATAGGATGTGATATATGAATTATACATTTTGAGAATATACAGACTGAGAGGATCTCAGGTTTCCCTTTTTTAAACTT
>NC_091549.1:33760939-33765939 GCF_042767895.1 Penaeus vannamei
GATAAGAATCATTCTTATTATCATTATTACTACTACTATTATTATTATCAATATAACAATTGCGATCGTAAACAGGAAATAATGATAATGAAGATAATAACAATACTACTGCTAACAATGAAGATAGTAGATAGTAAAATTAATTAGCAAAAATAAGAACACAAATAGTAATACCGATAATACTACTATTTATGATAATATTGATTAAAATAATAGCAAAATAAGAAGATTTTTTTTTTCTTTAAGAAATGAAGTTAATAAACATGATAATATCATAATTTTATTATGAAAATTAAATAACAATAATAATATATTAATAATCATTATGATAAAAATCATGATAATGATAATCTTGATAACAATGATGAAAATAACAATGTTTATTATTTTTATAAAAATGATGGTAATAGTTGCAATATTGATCATATTGATAACGGTAACAATAATAATAGCAAAAACTTTATGATTGTAACAATAATGGTAGTAATAGCAATGATAGTAGTTCTAATACTGATAATGATAATTATAACGCTAATATTAGTAATGCTAGTGATAATAATAACAATAATACTACTACTAATGAAAACAATGATTTTAGTGATGATAATAATAATGATAAGAACAATAATGAGAGGAATAATTATCAAGATTATAATGAAAAATATGATAACAATTATCATGATAATGTTAATATTACTAATGATGACAGTAATAATGATAATAATAATTATTATAATAATGATAATAATGATTATAATGATCATAACAATAATGATAATAATGATGATGACGATGATGTTGATAATAATAATAATTATTATTATGATCATAACAATAATGAAAGTAATGATGATGACGATGATGTTGATAATAATAATAATAATAATAATGATAATAATAATAATTGCAATCATAATCATGATAACAATAATAATAATAATAATAATAATAATAATAATAATAATAATAAGTGTAATAATAATTATAATAATGATAATGGTAGTTATAGCAATAATAATAGCAATAGATTGATAAGGACAAAAATATTAATTTTGATAGTAATGATGGCAACAATAATAACATTGATAGTGATAATAATAAAAATGACAGGGATAAAAAAAAACACTGTAACTGTAATCATTATATATATATATATTTTTTTTTTTTTTTTTTTTTTTTCATTAACATTATTTTGATTATTATCATTTTTTTCATCATCATTGTTGCCCCACCTATCATCCTTTTCATTATTTTTATTATAACTTTTATTATCATAATTAAGTTTATCAGTATTATTATCAATATCAAGAATATGATCATCTTAATTATTATAAATATTATCATTATCACCGAGTTAATCATGATGACAGAATTGATATCAATAATGCTAAAGGTAATACAAATTATAACAATAATAGTAATGAGAACAATGACATTATTGATAACGACATTAATAATGTCAAAAATGAAAATAAATTATGATCATGATGATAATTATGATGTTGATAATGAAATAAATGAACTAAAACAATATCGGTAACAATAATGAAAATGATGATAACATTGATAGCGGTAATAAGATTTGTATTTATAATAGTAATTATAATAATGATAATGATGATAATAACGATGGCATTCATAATATATAAAACAACAAGAATAATAATAGTCATAAAAATGATAAAAATAATAATAATTACTATTACCATTATTATTATTATCGTAATTGATATTATTGCTTTGATATAATTGATATCATTATTATGAAATACTAATAAAAATAATCATAGTAAAGATAATGAAATAGAAACTAACGATAGTAATGATATTAAGAATAGTAATTATAATAATATTTATAATAACAATAATAATGATAACTATATCGTTAATAATAAGTGTGATAAAAAAGACAATAATGATAACAACAATGAGGAGAATAAGGCTGATCATATCAATGATTATAAAAATGATAATTATTATTATTATAGTAATGATTTTAAAATCATAATAGAAATAATAATAGAAATAATAATCATGTTAATGAGAAGAATAATAAAGGTAATAATAATGATGAAAATAATCATATTAATAAGAATCATAAAAATTATAATAACAAAAATGATATTGATAAAAACAATAACAATAGTAATGATGATGATAATAATAATAAAACTAATGATAATAATAATAATGATTATAGAATTAGCATTATTTATGTCGTTATAATATCAATAATAATGTTACTGACGATGATAATAGCGTTAATACTAATAATGATAATAACAGTAATAATAATACTGATATCATTGATTATAGTAATGGTAATGATAATAATATGATAATAGTAACAATAATAATAATAACAATTAGATTACTATTAATAATAATCATAATTGTAACAATAACAAAAAATAATGACAATAATCATAATAATAATAATAATAATAATAATAATAATAATAATAATAATAATAATAATAATACAACTACTACTAATAATGATGATCATAATGATAATGATAGCAATGATAAAAGAAATATTCACACTTTAAGAGTTGCATTAAAATCACATCTTTCCCAAGCGCACGGGTCACATACGTGTTTCTCGGGAAGATAATGAATCCTTTGCAAGAACCGCGGCCTCCGGGTCCAGGCAAGACACACCTCTGGTAAAAATTGCATAAAATCTTGTCATGACTTTTTTAATTATCCTGCGGAGGATCCAGATCATGATCCAGAGCACCATTTAACATCTAGGATTCGGTGAGAAAATATCTTAAAGATCTGTTTATAAATTTTGTGTTATTCTGCTGATATTAATAATTATGATAATATTGATAATAATGATAATAATAACAATAATCATGAAACAAAATGATAATAATAACAATAATCATGAAACAAAATGATAATAATAACAATAATCATGAAACAAAATGATGATAATAACAATAATCATGAAACAAAATGTCATACAAAAATGAGCCATCCTGCTGACCAGCTAACCAAGAAACTTGCCAACGCTACCAAAAACAGCCTCCTTGGCGGACGTAATGATGACTGATGATAATATTGATAATAATGATAAAAGGAATAGTAATGATAATAATAATAATAATAACAAAGACGATAATAATAACAATGATAATAATGAGAATAATAATGATCACGATAAAGATAATGAAAATTATAAAAATAATGATAATGATAAAAGGAATGGTAGTATTACCATTTATGATACTAAATGGTAATATTACCATTCACTAAGTTAACAATAAGTTAACAATGATACCATTAAAGATAATAATAATGATAATATTATTAATTAAATTAACAATAATAATAATAACAATAACAACAACTATAAGTTAATAATGATGATAGTAATTATAATAATAAAAATGATCATAATGATTATGATAGTAATAATAATGATAATAACAACAGTAATGATAATAATAACAACGGCAATAATAATAACAGTATAATAACAATAATAAACATAATCCTAATGATAATACCACTGATAATTATCATTAATATCATGATGATAATAATACTAATAGTAATGACAACGATAATAACAATGACAATGACAATAATAGTAATAAGGTCGAGGATGATTATAGTAATGAAAACAATAATAATAATGATAATGGTGATAACAGCAATAACATTAATATCATTATTTAAATTACTATCATTCTTAATATCATTATCATTATTAATGTCACTATCATAACCATTACCTTTATCATTATTGTCATTATCATTTTCATTATCTTCATCAATATTTGTACCATAATTATTTCTAATGTTATTATTATCACTATTACTATTATCATCATATCTTTATTTGTTTTAATAATTATGATCATCATCACTTGTAATGATAATAATGATAATAATAATTATTATTATTATCTTTATCAATATTATAATTTTTATCATTATCATCATCATCATCATTAGTATTATAATAGTTATAATCATTTGCGCTAGTATTATTGTAAAAATTTCTAAAATTGGTATCACCATCATTATAAATATTATTTTCTTGATTATCATTATCATCATCACTAACACTGTTATCATAATTGTTATCCTGATTTAGTTTTAGTCCTTTTTACCATTATTATTATCAATGTCATCAGTTCAACAGGATAATAAGAACAGCAGTATCAATACTGATAATAAAGCAATAATGATAAAAATTATATCAATAATAACATATATGTAATATAATATATATAATATGAATATCATCAGTCTAACATACCAGTAACAATGATAATGATAACTGTAATAATAATAAAAACAATAATTGAAATGATAGTAATGATAATGACATTAATAATGATAGCAATGGTATTGAGAATAACAATAATAATTATGATTTTAGCAACGATAATCATGATTATAGATATGATAGTAATATTAATGGTAATAGTAATAATTTAAAAAACAATATTATCATTAATAATGCTAATAATACTAATAATTATCATCATTGCCAATATTGTTTTAATAATAGCAATAAGGATTACTAATATCATTGTTTTTATTATTCTATGATTGGTATATTCATCATTACTACTATAATAATAATTTCTAATATTATCATCATCATCATCATCGGAAATGATCCGTAATATTACAATTTATGTTACTCTGATTTTATAATTTCATTGTCATTATCATCAATACAAATACAATCAGCATTAAATACACAATCCACAACAACACAGATGCAAATAAGTCTATTTATTGCGTAGAACTGGGTTCAATGAAACCGACAGCGTGGAAGTGAAGAGGAAGGAAACCTGAAATGTAAAGATCTCTCCTGGTCGAACCGCTCCTTTTATACGCCTAGAAAAAGCTCTCCTCTGAGTTCTAAGAAGTGTTGGGTCTGGAAGAATAATTTATATCACGGGAAAGAGTTTTTCCGAGCCAAACAGTGGCGCTTGTTTGTACTACGGGAAGGGCATTTTATCTTGATG